>NC_090885.1:25762340-25804840 GCF_036669925.1 Montipora capricornis
TTTTAACTAGTGTCTAATCTTCTAGCGCTGTAGAGCACTAATCGGGGACACTGTAAATAGAAATTAACAAGTTATCGCAAATCAAAGGAGAGGGGAAAACCGGAGTACCCGGAGAAAAACCTCTCGTACGTGTGCTCACCATTTAGCCAAAAAATTCGGCAATTTTTGTTTGAGGTCAAATGGAAAGGCAATTTTCCGGAAAATCTTTTCGGAAATTGTGGACAACTTCCAGACGTAGTCCTCTCACAGGTAACCCAGGCTCACTGTGTGTGCCACATAGGTAAATATAGAGAACATATGAGGCGAAGTTTAGGTCTGGAAATTTGCTAGAAAATGGAAATAAAAATCGATGAAACTTACCATGTGGTGATCTACTATGAAGAAAGGTGAACGGGGACCATTTTTCCCGAAACTTCGTGTACGTATTAAAGACAACAACAGCTCACCACATGGTAAGTTTCATCAAGAGAAAATCATTTTCTCTTGGTTTCATCGATTTTTATTTCCATTTTCTAGCAAATTTCCAGACCTAAACTTCGCCTCATATGTTCTTTATATTTACCTATGTGGCACACAGACCCACACACAGTGAGCCTGGGTTACCCGTGGACGGTGGTCCTCTTTTTCCGTTCGGAATGGAATTCGGGAAATGCCCTTACCATTTGCGAGAATTGTTCCGTTTCCATGCCCTTTTTTCACAACATCGAGTAAATGTGCAGGATGGAATGCCGGGTGGTAAATGGTAAGCGCCATTCTCATCCGGTTTGTCATTAAATTCGCTTACCTTTATGCAACGATCGTTCCCTAGTTTTGCACGGCTACAAGCTTAATGGATGACGTCATGTCTTAGATTAGGAAGCGGGCTCCTTCGTCGTCGCCCGCAAAAAATTCCTTTTTTCGAGGAATGAATAGAGTTACACATGTACCAACCTTTCATGAACCTTACTAAAGGGTGATAGAACTGCGATGGGTCAGCAATTTCCTGGATCAGTCATTATTCCATTTTTATAAACAGGAGTAACTTGAGATATTTTGAAAATATCTGGCACTACACCAGTGTGTATACACTCATTATAGATAGCCAGCTACGCAGGCTAATTTGACCTCGGACCGAAATTTCCGATTTTTTTGGCCAAATGTAAGCACCCCTTAGCCTCGTGTCGAGACGAATTGTCGAGACGTGTCCACAGTACAGTGTCATACTGTACCCGAGTATGATATACCTTTCGACCGTTCAACGGTCATTTTCAAGTTGAAGCATAACATTTTAACATGCGCTTATCTATATCGATGCAATGTGCATGCGTTCTGTACGTACTACGGTGTGATAGGGTGTAATTCTGCTTATTAAAGACATGAAATTACTGAAAACAGGGCACAATTGGAGATGGCTCGTTTGGCTCGGCAGTAGATGAAAGAACGAGGCATATAAATATTGGCGTGTGTTTTACTAATAGACTGTTGGTTCGTTTGGCTCTAGAGTCGCTAGATGTGGCCCTGAATTATTAAGTTTAGCCTTTGATCGCTTGATTTCCTGGGTTGTCTGGGTTGCTTTCCTTAGAAAAGAGCAACGCTCTAACGGCGGGAAAAATAGTAATGAAAATTAGGTTGGGAGCGACTGCGAGAGAGCTGGGGCTAATCAAGTTTCCAATGTTTCCCATAGCTCTTTGCAAGCCTATTAACCACGCTTCTTTCTTCCGACATGTTTTCTTGATGCAGTATATTGCGGGTTTTTTCTTCTTTTTGGGGACCTTTTTGCTCATTAGTCATCCTTTGTAATGGTGTATATTCATAACTGAGGTTTAAGGATGGACTCAAGTGAAGAAGGTGTTAGAAATGGTGCAAATGGACGACGTGTCAGCTCAGATCTCAAGGTGCTGTATATATTGAAGGCGCAAATAATTGATTTCATTCCTGTTTTTTCCCACCCTAACAGGGACGAATCTCATAGGTAGCCGTCCCAAATTGATTCTGACGCCGTACTTCACATGAACTTAAAACACTGATATAGATTGCAGGCGCGCAATGTCGCTCTAAGTCGAAGTGTCGTTTTATTGCGTTCTTCATGTATACCCCAGCTACGTTAGTTTAGCTTTCCTAAGTAGTGTTACGTTATATTTTCTACACAGAACAGATCATTTAAAAAATGGCTGTGAAATTCATGCATTCAGTTGGTTTTAAAGTTAAGTGGTAATATGATCAAAAATCACTTGTTTTTTTCCTTCAAATTTTGAAAGTGTGTTTGCTCAACACCTGACAGGCAAAATTTTGAGCTTTGATTTTTATCCAAAGGCTGTTTACTTTAAGTTTTGGAATTTATGGGCTGCCATTAGTCACATTTAAAACTGACCGACTGGACCTCCAAGAGTTGGATCCATGGAAAAGTGACATCATTTACTCACTAGCTATTTAGCATGTGAATGCGGCTTATTATATGTTCACTCTATTTGGGAAACGGGGTATTAAGGTGAATTTAGAAAACAATGTTTTAACACGTTTAATCTGCTTTGTCCAAAAGCATGGAAATGCTTTTTGTATGAATTTAAACAGATTTTTAAAACATTTAAACAACCGGCTCGAATGTGCTGCAATATTTCATTTTGTATGGTGGAACGTAAGCTAATTTAGTTGTATGTGAAGGAATAAATTACTTGTTCTGTTGTATGAAATGCCAAGATTAGGTTGTCTTCCAACCCACTGTGTCAAAATTATCAATTCACTACCAACTTACCTTTTGCCTTTTGGTTTTCTACATGCAAAAAATTGTCTTGCAGTAAATCACATTCAATCTGTAATATAGTTTTTGCTGTGAGCGCCTGACTGACTTTTATAGCCTTCTTGCAGTGCAAGAATGTCGTGCTATCAATAACAGCAACCATATAATTAGCACACTACACAGAAATGATGCGGTTTTAGAGTCGTCCTATGAATGGAGCAAGCAGTCGCATTTGAGCCTACGGAATATGCAGTTTTCATGTTGAACACAAGAGCCAATAATATTGCTCAAAGAAACACGGACAACCCAATGACGCTTCAAAAGGTTTCTATATTGATGTATCGGGGTCTTTGATGTCATTTTCTCCTCGATTGAGCTCTCTCAAAGTTTTAAAGTTGGTAATGGTGAACCATTTAATAGAAAATTTCAGGTTAAAGTAAACAGGTGTCTTTTTGAAATGAAGGATTAAAACATAGGTCACGTAGTGTTTAGTTAACCCAATGACTCCTGGGGGTTCCCCATTAATGAGTAAAATCATATGGTGTTAGACAGAGTAAAATACTAAGTATGGCCAGTTTAGGGGTGAATGGGTTAATATAGTTTTGAAATCCAAAGAAAAAGAAGCAAAAAATCATAATAATTATTATAGATTTTTTGGTCACAGTAGCACTTTAAGAAGTAAACAAGAGCTTTCTGCTTTTAAATCCTGTTTCAATTACAACAGCTAAAGACAATTAAAAAAATGATGTAACAAAGGAATTCTAGCCTGCGTGGCAGACAGTAAAAACCACCGGTATACTCAGTCTGTGCAGTGGCTCCCAAAAGCTTGTTCAGACACCCTGCAGGTTTGGAGGGAATTTCTGTATCCCTTTCTGATTGGCTAGATTCTTATGCTCTTGTGATTCAATGTTTACTTACATATACTTGACACATCACGCATCCATCATTTGCTTGACAGAAAAAGACTAGTGCTTTGCATTTCAAGAGCCAGAAGGGTAAAAGGCAATGTTAACCATTGAAAAATTCGTGTGCCGTGTGTGTGATGTGTAAGAAACTTGGAAAATTTGCGAGGTTTTGCAGTGGAAAGCGAGCGTTAAAAATAAACTATATGCGCAGTAAATGTACACAAGATACTGAGTTCTAGAATTAAGTTCACCTTGAAGAAGAAACAGTGAACTTCCAGATGATGTAAAAATATTGCTAAAAAGTGATTGAAAACACGTCCTAAGGCTCAACTGAAAATGTAAAGGTAGAATTTTCGAAGCAGCGCGCGTTAGCAATCAAGAAAGTTTTTGATCGCTAACTAAACAAAGCGCTTGAAAAATATATATTATAACTCAAAATATGCCTTGTGCAATTTACAGTTAAGTCTAACCACTCAATGGATAAAAATTTCTTGAAATTTATTCCAATCGCTTTGTTTTCTTGCAGGTATAAGTGCAAAAATTATGCCCGAACGCCGCTGCCGAAACAAAATTTCTCGAGGAGCTTTCTGTTTGTCGAAATACACGTGCACAAAACCGCAAGATTAATTTAGTTAATTGATCACTATCATGTTTCATGAGAGAACAAACAAGGTCAAATTGTGTACAAAAGTGCTCTTTCGAAAACTTTCACTGAAAGGTAACTTACAAAACACAAGAAAACCAACAGAAAATCGCTGGAGGTATTCTCGCATTTACGGAATATAAAGGCACGATCGGATTGATTTATTTGTTGAAGACACTGATCTTCCGAGGTATGCCAAAGGTGAAAATTCCTTCGATTACCAATTTATGTTAGGACAAAAAAAACTTGTTATTTGCAAAAAATCCATCAGTTGATCAATATAAAGCTAAATTTCGGAGCAAATCAATGCCCATTATGACGTTAATTGCTACGAAGGCCTTTAATTCTGCGCGGCTTACTCCATGAAAAAAGGTAATGCACTCGGGGGTTTTAACAGTTTTTGACAGGCATACCTACTCGTTTCGTTTACCATTAATTCCCATAGATCATCTCCTATGAAAACTAAGAAAAATATTTAATTCATTCTGATTATCTAAAACGAAATACCGAGCAGTGGCTGCCACGAAATCTGGAACTTGAATATTATCGAGCTGATCATTCCAGCTGATCATCGGTCGCTAGGTTTTCACCGTCTTCTTCGTCACTTTTAAAGCCATCTAAATCAAAATTTTTGTCTCTAATATCCCCTCCTCTTACATGAAAACCATAAAAGATCCCTTAGATCCCTAGATCCTCCGAATCCGAAAAAAAAAAGCATGAATATCCCCATCGTTCAGTGCGCTATCTGGCACATCGGCTGTTGTTTTCGCGTAATTTGATCGCGCGATCAAAAGGGCAAAAAGCCAGCCCTTGTGGGGTCTCTTATCAGCTGTCAAAATATGCTCACAACACGGCAAATGATTGGTCAATTATCCTACTAAATCTCCATAACAACAAAAAATTTAGATTTCCTAAGGGAGACTGGGTAGAGGCCTAAGATCAACTCCGATCAAGACGCCATTTTGTACGGCCGGTTTTGGCCGGCTTAGGTATTTCAGGGGTCATCGCGCGCGGCCGGTTACGGCCGGTTTAGGAGTCAATGGGTTAAATTCTTTTGTATATTGCAATATTAAACTTGTTGCCCATAGATGAGCTTGGGGAAGGTGCCTATGAAAGCAGGTGGTGGTGTCAAGTGAAATGTGAGCCTCGAGCAGGGTGCGCAGGTATCCATGGCAACCCAGAGAGCGGCAACCATAATTTCTTAAGAATTAGACCATGCTAAGATGTAGTTGATATGTGCGTATGCTAAGATAATACTGATACATTTATAAATCATCATATACATGTATGTAACATAAATTCTGTAGTTTTGTTTGAAAATGTGTAAATATGTGGAATAATAAAATAACCACACAAAGCCTTCTTCCCTCCAAGGTGCTTAGAAAGGGCGAAGGGCCCGCGAACAAGGGGTGACGTGGCCTGCGCCAGATCCCAAACCCATCTAAGCACCTTCCCGTAGCCTTAATGAAGTGGGTCCACCTGAGGACCAAACAAGCTGTACATCTACACCTAGCGGCACAAGGAAGCCATAAAATTATAGGACCCCCAAATCCACAGGGCCACCGGAACTGAGGGATGCGTTGGACTGAATGCATAAATCAAGGCCCAGAATGTGCCAAGGGCAACCCTAGCATAATGGCTGCACGATCCGCAAGGTCTGCCAACACATCTCTGCATGTGGTCGCCTCCCAGCAAGCAGTGACGAAGAAGGCCAGTTATATACCACCAGCTTCAGGAACGAGTGGCACCAGGTGTCAAATGAGGGGAGAGTGAAGCCAATGTCTCAGGTGGTGTTTGAATATACATGTAAGACTGATAAGCATTGCTAGACCAACGACCCAAGGCTTGAATGAGGTGGTCAGGGATGCCACGACGAGCTGTCACTGTGGCCGCACCAATACAAAAACTGTTGCTGGAGAAGTTCCCTGGGACTCGGGCACATACCAAAATCTCCCTGTTCCAACTGGTAAGGATAGCACCAGATAGTGGCCAACCATCCTGAAAAGGAAGAGTGGGCCACCGGAATTACCTGAACTACCAAATGTGCCATGACTGCCTAGAGAGCACAGAGAGGAAAGCTTCACCTGCCAATGTGGATGAAGCAACCTTTACGAAATGGACCGGTCATGGACGCTTTAATCCTCACTCGCAAGCAGGCAGGATGGGAGTCTGAGTCTACTAGAATGTCCTGAATACCCAGGTAAAGAGCATGGGATGGGAGAAACTGGCCAGATTGGGAAGTTTAAATTCTGCCAGTGGCAAGAAACCAAATTAAGCCAGAGTACATGCAGCCCAGAACATGCGATGGTTTGGAATTTAAAGATCTAAGAAGTTAATCAGCAGGATGTTGTCTTTGATTGGCAATCTTTGAACTTGTGAAGATCCCTGGGTGTGTTTGATTCCCTGTACTACCCCCTGTAATATAAGCAGAGACAATTGACCAGGGGATCTGGGAAGCCCTCTTCAATGAGTAAGGAGTGAACCTCTGAATGATAGACTTTTCTCCAGTAGTGTGAAAGTGATCTCACCAAAAAGGTAGCAAACAAGCTTAAGGTGCATTCGTTGGCAAGGGGTGCCACTGGGATGCAGTTTGCCCATTTGAGCACAAAAGTTGATGAAATTCCTCTAGCCAGGCGAGTAAGATCTGCGAGTGGAGGTAGCCAAGCCCTGAACCAAAAAGAACTTGCACTGTTGCCCTAGGGATGGCTTATCAATTCTTCCAACAGCTGAGGTGGGATAGACACTGATAGCGACTGAGCCTCTGGCGCCAGCCTCCTGAACTCCTTCCAATGAAAGTGGGACAGTGCATCAACAACACTATTCTGAATCCCAGAAACCTGCTGGGAGGAGAAGAAAAAATTGAAATGCACAGCAGACGCAAGAAGATGGTGAGACAAACGCATCCAGCCAGGGATCTTGGATGTTCTGGAGTTGAGGATGGTACACTACTGCCTCATTATCGAGATGGAAAAGAATGTGACACCTTGCCCATTAAGCCATTGACTCCCGGGGGTTCCCCATTGACGATTAAAGTCTGGCCGGTTTAGGCCGGTTTGGATGTTAAAGGGTTAAGGGCCTCACAAATGAGTGGCAACAACAACCGGAACAACGCCTTGTATGCAATGGACTGAGAGGTGCGGGAGTTCGTCCAGGAGCCATTGCATCATTCTCCCCTGAAGTAAGCACCAACTGAAGCCACCACTGGTAATCCCGGAGCACAAAGCTGGGAGATGAATGACCTGAGCCACAGAATCCAATTCAATGCCCAGTACCACCAAGTGAGAGGAAGAGCTGATACACAGTTTGTCGGGATGGAGAGGTAGCCCTAACAACCTGCAAACTGCCAACAAAATGGCCATATTGTTGTCTGCACATTGACTGGAATCTGAAGGGCTGCAGTGGTAATGAAGTTGTCAAAATAGTGCATCAGGTTAAAGATATTAGAGAATTTAAGAAACAGCAACGGCTACAACTACGACATAGCCACAAAACAGTAACATCATTGGTTAAAAGAGCATAAATAATCATGCTACACGTGTAGCACAGATTTTAGCAAGTATGTTTGCGGTCCTCTGCATAACGACGACGTGAAATCACCAAATTTGAGGTTTTGACGACAACATAAGCATGCAACAGAGAATCTTTCATTCTCTGTTTTCACTCTGAAACCGACCGTACCAATAGCCCCTATGCGTGATGACGTCTGCGTAGCTGATTTCACCACCAAGCCTCAAATTCGAAAATCAAACTTGCAAATTTTAGCATGAGCTGAATCCCAAAGGAACAAACTTGTAAATAAGACCCACGTGCGAACAGTATTGTATGTCCAGATGATGTGAATGATTTTGTGCAAATGAGGCTTGGTGGTGAATTTTTTTAGCATATGACGTCATCATGCATAAGGCCTATTCAATTTTAGGATATTTCGCCCATATTGTAGGACATCAACAAGACTTAATAGTCGCGAAAGTAAAAAGTGCTCTTCCAAGCGGTAAATTTTACCGGTTACCGCCTGATAAGGAGAACCCTGTCTATGTCCATTCAAATGTCCCCTTTAACCTTTGCAATCCTGAGATTGAGACTTCAGATTTTACTCTCTAATGCCAGATGATTTCACTCTTCTAATGTTGCTTGGCTTGGAAAGTGTGAATACACATTCCAAGAATAAAATTGGTGAGAATGATGTGGATAGTGATTTGATAACTTTGGCCAGCTGCTGGCTATTTAGACTCTTTCGTTTAAAAAATGAAGCAACTTTTTGGCAACAATAATATTATTTGAAATGAACTTTTTGCAGCGAAGGGGCGTAGCTCATAAAAATAATATTTATTAGTGCTAAAGAAGAGAACCCTTGATATTCAACTCTGAGGCCAAAGGAAATTCAAATGGGAGGATGTCCTTACCTGTAAAATTTAATAAGTGCCTCAGATTTCAAAGGGTAACATTCTGAACCATTTATCTTGGCATTCATTTAAATGGCATTGTCTTTTTTCTGTAAAGGATGGCACAGTCACTTTTTGGAGTAAAACTGAACGTGGAATTAAGGCAGAAATGCGGTTGCAGAATCATCCCTTTGACACTGAATCTTGGGGAGTCTTGATCCGGGAGGCACAGGTACCATTCATTAAAACTGGCAATGGCTGAGTCATAGCTGTAATCATGTTATTTCCTGACTTTTCAGGTTATCATCAAATAATTTGTAAAGTTTTAAAGATTTGAGACATTTTGCTACTGCTGTTCAATTTTGTAGATTCCTCATAGTACCGAAATTGTGTACCTGGAAAAACCATTGAATTTTGAATTGTTGTTGTCCACGCAGTAAACTTAGGATCCACAGGCAAAAGGGGGCCAAAGTAACTAAGTTCTCAAGGAAAATAGCAAAATTATCAGAAATTGGCGTTGCCCATTACTAACCATCAAAATTGACTTCTGTCATAGAATACTCCATTGGATACATCAAGAGTGCTGTGTGAAAAGCTTGTTAGACGATTCCCAAATGCTGGCCGTTACTGGAGATTGTACATTGAGCAAGAGGTTTTTAGAATTTGTAGTTCTTAAAAGAAATGCTAGACCTATTTTTAATAGTGATTTAGGGATATCTTTAAAGCCCATCAAACCTCAAAATATTTTTTTTGTTTAAATCACCATAACACATATTTTGCCTTTCTCCTGAAGTTTCATTTTTGATGGGCAACACGAGTTGTGCAATTGCTTAAGTGAACAAGGCTGGTTTTCTTTTGTGTGAGATCCAAGCTAGTGACAAGCATGGGTTCATCCCGGAGATGACATCACAAGCTGCAGAATTTCCCGTTGTCAAAGACTTCTTTTCGAATTAGTTTGCGACACCTTGAACCTGTTCTTCTCATTGGCTTGGTCATGGCTCAAAGGATTGCTTGTTTTGCAAACTTTTCAGATCATATTGTGCCTTAATTGAAAGTTAAATTTCTCGGAGAAGTTGGCAAATTATGTTTGCTGTGGGAGAAAATGTTTGTTTTTGTAAAAGCTACATTATTTTGAGGTGAGGTGTACTTTTTAGTCCAAATCTTTCACTTTTCAAAAAGTCCATTCAAGCAGAGATTTCTTGTCTTATTGAGTGGCAGTTAGGAGTGAAAATTGTGATGACTTTGTGCTCTTCCTAAGAAAGGGGTGTTTAAAAAGCGCTAGTTTACATGGGAGTTACACACAAACTTTACTTTGAAGTGTGGTTGGAGTCTCGGTGAAATTGCTTCACTGTCAGTGAGTTCACGAGAGAATTACACTAGTTAGTGTAATGATTCTTTCAATTGATACCTAAAGGTAGGCAGAACAAGAGTGAACATAGCAATATTGACAATTTGATATAATTAATTTGTTTTTATATACTTAAATTCTTTGTTGATTTGCCCATTTAGGGCACAATAAAAAGGGTCTTTTAGAATATTGTTTCTGTGCTATCTCTGAACAGAGATTGGTTGTCCAAAACTCTTTGTGATGACTGGTGTTGACATTAATTGTGTGCAGTGTGGTTATTTCTGTCTCCAGTGTGTATATTTTATTCTACTTAATGTTATTGCCAGATTTGCTGTCTAGTTGATTTCTGAACTCTTTATTCTTGTCCATTGTGAAAACCCAACTGCAGTCAATAATTATCACATACACTGTAATTGTATCTATTTTGCGGACTGCAAATTAGTGCCTTAAGTTCATCTCCTGATGCTCAAAATTATTTCTTAAGAAAAATGGTATATGCCTGTGTTATAATGGGAACTTGCTGGTGTATCAACAGTTGCGAAGAGTTTGCAATGGGAAAACCCAATTTCCATTTGAAAAAGTGATCATTTCACTGGGTTTTCTAGGGCACTTAGCAAATATGCCACTCTATCTTTAGCACTCAATTCTATGGTAAATAACCCACACTTTTCTCTTTGAAAACAGTATTTGAGCTCTTCAATGGCACACAAAGACATCTCCTTATCAAAGAAGACAAGAATGTCTACCCAAGTGCAAATTTCAAATTTATTGTGGTCTAAAAGTGGCAGCATAGTTCAAAGGAGCTGCCTTTCTGTGTTCCAAATTAATCCTCTTTGTTTTGTTGGATAACTTTTCATTTAAAAGCACATTTAAGTGGAAGAAAAAAATGACGTAAGTTTCTGTTGCAGACCTTGTGATCAAGCTGTGGGGAATTGTTCTTTAAAAGCTTCTCACTGCATACTAACAGAAATGAAAATGATAAAGAATCAATTCCTCTGAGACTGGCACATGATCTGAAACAGGCAATGCTTTGATAACTGGTGTAGTCCTACGAACACGACACCTGTGATTTTTTTTGCACTATGGCAGTAGGGTTATTTAAAACCTAGCACTTCAAGGGGAAGCTTGAAATAGCAAAATAGAGGTTGATGTTTCGGGGTTTGGAGGAGGAAACTAAAATGACTGCTCCATGAAGGGGTTCTTGGAAGGGGGTGGCATGAATGTGGCCATTGTGCTACATGTATTTCCTTCAACAGCAACTTTGTTCCAAGTGTTCTCTTAGGTAATTGGTGAGACCTTTGTCATACTGCTTGGGTAATGTTGTAATGGATGCCAGCATCCCATCCAATATTTTACAGAAACTAGGTGAAAGAGAGGGCTCAGCTTGTGGACAGCAATAATATATTCTGCCTTGGTCTTGAGTGCCTTTGATATTGCAGGGCAGACCTTTACTTTGCAGTTTACCAGTGGTTTCAATAAGTACAGACAGCTGGCAAAATGCGTCTGCTACTTCACTTGGAGAATTTGGCTACTTTTTTCCTTTAATTCTTTCAAATTAATGTAAAAATAAAATTCACTTTGACAACAATGATAATGGCTAGTTGGTTCCTCTACTCACACCAGCCGCAAACTTCAAACTTTATTGAAACCCGAGTTTACGAAGGCTTTGCTCCCAATTCAGTTTTAATTAAATGTCATCAAATTTTGCATGTAAATTATGGTTAAGAGTTCCAGTTCGAGGCTTACCCCTCAAATTTAATTGATTCCTTACAACCCAATGGGATTTGAGGTACATGCATAAGCTGAACTGTTATGTTACATCAGTTAAAAAGATAGCGTTTTGACTTAATTAGTTAGTGACAGAAACACATGAACCTTGAAGTGTGTAACTTGCAACTCTTTTCCTTGGAACAAAGCTGGGATTATAGGACACCAATTTTGTACCCAAAATGTGGACAAAAATAAGATCGAAGCTGCACCCATGGAAAAATGCACGTGCTACATTACATCCAAATAAGGAGATTCTTAAACTCGAAAAAACCCAGCTCTCGACCAGAGTTAAATGAGTCAAAGTCATGAGTGTCTTGTAATAAGCAAAGCTTATTTTGCACTGGGTGAGAGGGCAGCCTTAAAAAGTAACAAAGGGGATGAAGGTTAATGTTTGGCTTGAACAAATTAATGATCTATTCCATATATTATTAATTATTAAATTATTGCTGACCATGTTGATTAAAGGTTGAAGTTTGAAGCTTTGGACACTCACTAAAATAACATATAACAAATATATTTCGCTCAGTTCGAGCCTCTTCAATGTTAGTAGAACAGTATGTAAATCAAACTAAGTTATCCATGGTACCAAGGTCGCCCTGGGAATTCGCACTTAGTTCCATTCAGTTCTTGTGTTCATCAGCTGTGCAGAGGAATTTTTCAAATTCTGACCGCCTCTGCTATCTGCCTTACCATAGGGTCACTTCTGTAACTACCGGTAACGTTCATGCTGAAATCGTGTTCTATCCCGCCGTGTTTTTCCTTGCAATGCCTCAATAGTGCAGATTCTTCCTATTTTCCCGCCAAAAGTCTCAGGTGTTGTTTCCTCAAATGTAAGCGGGAAGACAGGAGGAATCTGCACTATGGAGGCTTTGTGAGGAAAAACATGGCGGGATAGAACAGGATTTCAGCATGAATGTTACCTGTAGTTACAGAAGTAACCCTATGGCAAGGCAGATAGTAGAGGCGGTCAGACTTAGAAAAATTCCTGCTGCACAGCTGATGAACACAAGAACTGAATGAAACTATGTGGAATTCCCAGGGCGACCTTGGTTGAATTATTGTTTTGTTTGTACCGTGGAAAACTTAATGCGAATTCCCAGGGCGACCTTGGTACTGTGGATAACTTAGTTTGATTAACATACTGTTCTACTAACATTGAAGAGGCTCAAACTGAGCGAAATATATTTGTTATATGTTATTTTCGTGAGTGTCCAAAGCTTCAAACTTCAAACTTTAATCAACATGGTCAACATTTGCTGGCGTCAACATATGAAATTAGTAGAAAATTAAATTATTGCGTATCTGGCTTTTTGATTGGTTCACTCAATCTCAGTTATCAGCTCATTTACCATAAATTATGACTTAATAATGGAAACTGATTTTGTCAAGTGTTGCCAACCTGGAAACTGATTAGCTGTAATTGCCAAGTGTCTAGGGGTTCAAAATTTAATGACAAATTAAACAAAAGAAGTGCAAATGGAATAATTATTTGCACTTGTTGGATGTGAGACTGGGTATAGCCAACTTGAAACTATGCACCTTGTTGGCTATTTACCATTAATTTTCATATCGAATGCAAGCTCATGGAATAATAATTTTAATCATCGAACCTTCAGGATTGGCATTGACATGACCAAAGCAATAGATTCAGTGCAAAAAGGAACTGTGAGAAAATACAATATTTGTTGAAGAGGGTTTAGAACTTGCATTCATTTTAAGAGTTTGACTAAGGCTAAATGAGAGGGGAGAGAGACTGCAGCTCAGCTTATACAGTGAATCTCCGTTCTATGCATGAAAAAAACCAAAACCTAAAAACCTGTGCTTGCTGCATCCACAGCTTAACAGTTGCCACCAAAGAAAGACATAACATGAATTAATTAGTCATTGATTGTTTTCGTGTTTTAGATGACGTCTCCACCAGTTTTCAACTCAAGATAAAAAATTAATAGACTATTTATAAATTATTCAAAGAGAGCAACCCTCTTTCAATAAACGATTACGCCATGTCAACCTTAAACTATCCTTGTGATTCCCACATTTCCATGCTATACTTCAGTCTGTTGTTGCTATTTTTCACGTTATCATTTCAATTTATTATAAATTCAGCCTCCATCGCCTTGTATTCTACTAACTGCTACTATCAAGACCATTTATGATAGATTTTCCTGTCAAGTGCCTCTTATTTTTGCTTGTCAGTTGAGACTCCTCATACTGGAAAGGGTCCCTGTTTCTGTTCAAATAAGTATAATTATTGCTACATCGACATGCCAAATCCTATCCTGTATCACCTATTACCCCTTTCTCAGAGATTTGTCATGTTTACTTGACTTGTTTTTATCATAAAAAGAAGGAAAGTGCAAATCCTTGCTGTACAGTAGGGAGCTTAAAAGTGCCTATCACCTCAACAAACATTTCTCTGTTATTTATTCTCTGAAGTCATCCTAGGAATACTGCGTTGACCTTTTTATTGAAAATTATCTTTTTCATTCACTTTGAAAGACTGGAAAAGTGGTCGTAGTTTGATCCATGACCCAGCAGCGATGGGGAATGGGTTTGATACTGAGTTGATGTCACAAATTACAGTACTTTGCATCGCTGCGTTCAAAGAACTATCATAATGCAAAGCAGTGTATGACGTCAACAACAGTATTAATTTTAACCCATGCCTCTTCCTTGCTCAGTTTTAGAGCAAATTACAACCAGCTGTGCTGGAGGGTGTAAACTGCAGGTTGCAGGCCATTGTTTCACCATAGCTGAATCAACCCAATCCTAATGCTAGCAATAGGCCTAAACGCTATGCACTAGATAGTGTTTAAGCCCAAGGTTAGCACTTTTATAAAGTTTTGGGTTGTTTCAGTTTTGGTAAAATAATTTCCTGCAACCTGCACTTTACACCCTCTGTCATTTTTCGTCTTGTTTAGGAGTCTCAAAAACAGTGCTTTGAAGGAGAGAGTTTAGCCAACCAAAGAATTAGTGTGAGACAAGGGCAGGGAATTGTTGAGTGTAAAGCAGTTTTTTTGAGGTGATAGATGCTTTAATCAATGACAATTTTGTGGAGAACAAAAATGCTGAAAAAAGAATAACAGCGAAAACAATGACTTGGAAGGTCCCGCTCATGCATTTTACTTTATTTGGTACATTTCTTTCCGATACTTGTCCTTGTAATGTGAAGTGAACAAAGAGGATGTTATTTTCTCTTTAAAATTCCTTGCTTTTGATATGAATTCCTCAACAAAATTACTTACCGGTAATTCCTGGATAGTTGCAACTCAGGCTACATCCTGAACAACTTGGAATGATCATTGCAAATAATGTGAAGTTATCTTTTCAGATTATGTCCTTTGCTTGTTGCTGTTGTCACAATATTGCATTCATTGGGCTAATTGCAAAGTTTAAACATGTGTTTCAGGGGTTGGCTGGCATTTGTTTTTGGTGAGAAAAAGTATGAGGCAAGAGCAACATTCAGTATTATTGCTCTTGCCTTTTGCTGTTCACTTGCCCTTTATAAGTGCCTGCTAATCAGGGATAACATCTCTCTTGTTCACTGCAAAACAAATATGATTTTTGAACCCAAGTGTAAAATTAATAGAGATACATCAAGCTTAAAAAATTTCTTTCAACAATCCCCTGATGCTATGCCTCAATTTTTGGTTAAATATAACTTCTTGCTGGTGTGGCCTTTTTCAGAGAATTGTGTTATAACCATAGGCAAACCAATTATGGTTGCTGTGTAAACGTTTTTGTGAAGGAATTGCAAGTGAGAGTATTGGAGCCAGAAATGTTGTAGAGGTGTCGCCAACAAGCCATAATAATTTTTATTTTCACCTCAATCTGTGGATGAAGTACTTTTCTTTCACGACCTATTTTAAATAGTTTAACTGTTTGATTTGCTCTAAAAAAGCCGAGAATTTGATTGCTAATAGAACAGAAATACATTTGAAAGGGTGCAGGTTTTTATTGGCCCAGCAATTTGCATATGCAAACAACTTGCAAATTGTCTGGCAATGCATGTTGGTTGATTGATTTTGCCTATATTCGTATCTTGGTTAATTGGTGGGAAATACGGATTGAAATACATTAATTTTGAAAGGGTGGTGGACAAAACACTGACCTCCAGTTTATTTACTGCCCAAATGGACTAACTCTTAAAAAAGACTATTTCGATTGAGTACTATTGAAAGAACTGAATTGATTATATACTTATATTGCACATATACCTTGTTTATTTTCGTCAGCATGGCCACATGCAACTAAATCCAGGAACTGTGCCAGTTTCACTTCACTTACATGAAGTAATTGGCCATAAAGCCAACCTTTTTAAAATGGGTGCTTAGACTTAAATACTGTTGATCAATGCCGTTTAAAATGGGTGTTTAGGCTATTTGAGATGATGTTTCATGTAGACCAACCGTACTCATTCAAAATAGTATTTTCAAGGTAACCCGTTTGGGTACTCCATTAGGGTGTAGTCCATGGACTGTTTGGGGGGGGGGGGGGGGGCAGTCAGTGTTTTTTCCACCACCTTTTGAAATGGGGACAGGTTGCTTTCAAGTGAAAGTAATAATAATATGAATTTCCAAACCCTTTCAAGAATAATTATTGGTACATAACCCTTTGATGTCCAAACCTTTGATGCCTAAACTGGCCAGACTTGGTATTTTACTCTAGGCTGTCTAACGCCAGAGTATTTTACTCGTCAATGGGGAACCCCTGGGAGTCAATGGGTTAAAACAAACCATTGTGAACACTTCCAATTTATATAATAAGCCAAGTTATTCATGGATTTTGATTGGTTCTTGCCTATGATCTATTAGAGGACAGACGCACGATTGACGTCACCATCAGCTTTTATGCGAATAAAGTTTAATTCTTTATTATATAAAACAAATAGATTCCATGTTGCCGTGGGTCTGTTTAGTAATAGATCACAGAGGACGTCAAAATGTGGTAAGCCATCAGTGACACACTCGCCAATCGTCTCGTGTGCCACATTTATGATCTTACCACATTTTGACGTCATCGGTGCTCTATTACTGAACAGACGCACAGCAACATGGAATATATTTGTTAACTAGAAAATGGTTTTTAGGGCCATACAAAAGGGACTCTATTGCCAAAGCCTTAGATTTTGCATTGTCAGCTGGGGTTGTGTTGGTGTTATCTGTCTGGGATACCATTAAAATCCACAGAGCCTAGGAACATTAAACTAGGCAGTGAAGCTGCCAAGTGGTTAGGGCGCTTGCCTTGAGATCCAGAGTTCCCAGGTTCAAGACTCTATCTGATCACTCGTTGAATCTGTTGGTAGTCCATGGTTTACCAGGTACAAAACACAGGTCACAGGTCTCTATTTTACAATACAGAAAGTATCCTAAACATTCTTAAAAGCTAACTTCAGGCCTTGCTTTTTTAGGCCTAAGGTTAGCTTTTATGGATGTTTAGGATACTTTATGTATTGGTAAAACAATGACCTGTGTTTTGTACCTGGCAGGTTAGCTTTGATGAACAGACCTCTTTCATAATGGCGACCAAGTAAAATACTCGTTGGTTTAATGCCAATAAGGCTTTCTAGCATTGCTACAACAAGCAAATTTCAAAAGAATTTTTGTTTCAAAATGAAGGCAGTAGGTCTAATTACCATAATTTAAGACAAAAGAATGTAAAAGTGGTCGCCATTTATGAATTTGGTCCATGTTTAGCTTTGTTTCTGTGTTGGTAAAACAGAAACCTGAGGCCTGTGTTTTGTACCTGCCCTCCGTGGCTCAACTTCTCAGCCGCACTTGTTTGCCATCACTTCTTAACAGTTGTGGTTGTGTTCTGTGGTTTCATTGATTGTGTTTCGTTGGCCCCCTATGGGGAGTGGTCGATAAAGTGTGTGTTTGTTAAGTAAGTATATGCACTAGATGTCAATAGAATGATGAAGGGTGAATGGTCTTGGTTGATTTTCTTTCAGATGAAAAATAACAACTATGAACAAGTAGAAAAGGTAATACCGGTAAATGGTAATTCATAATCCCATTGCCTCCCTTAAATTTGTGTTCTATTCTACCTTTTTTATCCCTGTGGTTATGATAGGTTATTTGAATACTTTTTGTGCTCGCGGTACTTTAATTTATAGACCATTATTATCTCTCAGATTATTTGCTAGGTGGTTTGTACTCAGTAATACCACAAGTTTTTTTATATAATTATATGGTGGTGTTGATAATTTGAAACCAATTTTTGATTGGCTTTACACAACAAATAAAAAAAATTGTTATTACAAAAATTCATATGGATCAGACAGGATTGCACAGCTAGAAGGTTTTGTACAAGGAAATTTATCAAAATGGACTAGCACATCTGCTTTTAAGGACAACATCTTGCATTCAGTAACTGTCAGAGACTGAAATAGAAAATAATTTTGATTCTATTATTTCATTTATTGATGGACCAGTCGGCTTCCTGTCATAGTCCTGTTTAGAGAAACAACAAGTCAGTTATTTTCTTGTGAATTTGATGCACAAGAGGGGACTGTCTGTGGTTTCAAACTAACGACTATTTCTTAAGAGTATAAAAAATGTAAAACCCTAATGGAGCATTATGAAAATTAAGTCTGATGACCCATCGCTGCATTAGCATGAAAAATACCAATAATATTGTCCAAGTTATTCAGGTGTGTATTTTTATAATAACATTTACAAATATACCTTTTGTTGCTAATATATATCCTATGCTATTAGATTGGTAAAATTCATTATGTAGCTCAGTAAGAGGTGGGTGTGTAAAACACAGGTCACATTCCACTAGACCTGAACAACATTAATTTCTTGTCGAGTGATACGGCTAGGAGACACCTTTGGTGTTTATTTATCAGTCTGTAGTGCAGTGACATGTACAATGACCTATGTTTTGGACCCGCTGCTCATCAAAAGATTGGCTGACTGTGCCCATCTTTCTCGCGTTAGAGCCAGGCTACAACTGTAAAGGATCTTGCTGCAAACTAAAAGTAATATGAAATCTTTGACTTAAGAAACCAAATGTTGCTTTCTCACGTTTCAGCTTTTTCAGAAATGTCTCATCAAGGTGCTAAACATTGATCTCTGGAAGTGTTACCTGTCTTATGTCAGGGATACAAAAAGTTCCCTCCAAAATTTTAGGTAGGCTGATTTGGATGCAGCATTGTTGGTTGTTGTACAGTACCTTGTGTATAGAATTATCTATACAATAATATTGTCCGCTGTCCATCTTCTCCCCTGTCCATCCCCTCCCCTCCCTCCTGGAAACAGGTTTCAAACAAATAAAGGCAGTACTGTTGCTTGTTGTACCTGTAATGAAGTACCTTGTGTATAGGAGTATATAGATGTTCTCCCTTGTCCACCCTCTAAGCAAAACAAAGGCGGGCACAGCCTGGAATTGCCACAAACAATAATTAGTTCATTTACCTACCGGTAATGAAAAGCACCTACACGTGGAGTAATACTTCTAAACAGTTGTTAAATTTTTGTTTGTCTTCACCACTTCTGATGTTTAGGGAGCTCGTTATAATAGGCAACTTTCACGATAGCGTCATTTGACTACAACTACCAGAATTCAGTTTCAGTTTTTCTTTTCTTATTTAAAGTTTGTATTCCCAGTGGGGTAAAAATAACAATAGCTCCAATTAGCATGAGACAAGCAAAACCTAAAGGATTCTGGTACTTGTAGTCAAATGGCGTCATCATGCAAGTGTCCTATTTTAGGGTTTTACTTTTCTGACAATTATAATTTTATGATATTGGCCAGATATTGTGTAAGCTGGCCTTAACAATATAATTATTCCTTAAATCTCTGTTACAAAATTTTCAGAGATAAGATGCTGCAAGCTTATGAATTTGCCCTTGAAAAAGTTGGTGTGGACTTCAACTCATATCAGGCAAGTCCCAATAATAACATATCTCCTTCACTCAGCCTTTTCGTTACAGGTATTCTAGCTACCTTTTACAAAGTGAGCAAGTACCCTCAAGGACGGTGCCTACTAATTCAAAGATATTTTTGCCCCGGTTTATGATTATGCAGGAAATTTAGATCTTAACAAAATAATGTTATTGAAAACTGGGGGTGACCACACATTTTGCAAAGATAATTTATGAATAATATTCATTTGGTAAAAAGCTTAAAAATACAAAGCAATGTATGGTGTTCTTTCTCAGATTGAAGCTTAATTAAATCTCTCAAAACTTCAAGGTTACCCCCAATTTTTTTATGGATACCAAGAGTACTTATTAAGATCTACTTTCTCCGACAGTTTTAAACCGCGCAAAAATATTCCTGTATTAGTAAGCATCACCGATCCGAGTATCTCAAGATGCGCAGAACTTATGCGCAACAACTTCTTTACTTCTTTTTGTTGAATGAACTTATATCCTGTAAAAGTGCTGTTCATATTATTTTGATTAATCATGAGTGACTGGGGACTGTTTCTTATTCGGTCTTTTAATTCTTTAATTTTTAACTCACAGATTTGGGTTGACTTTGTGAACTTTCTGAAGACAGGGTAAGAACTGAAAAGATGTATTTTGATGATTTTTTCCTTTATTTTTATTTGATATCATTACGATCAATTTTCTTGTGATCATATAGTTTTCCTGCATTTGTGTGAACTTTCATTAATTTTTAAATTCATTTTATATGTTTCATTCAATTTCAAATTTAGTTTATTTTGTGATCAAATTCTTGTGATTCATAATTTATCAATTTTATCAGCCTAACCCTTAGCACCATGTGTTATATTGAGGTGCGATGTAAACCCAACCAGCATACTTATAATATATAGATCAGGTTGGAGTGGGCATATTACTAAACCACGAAACAGCGAAACGAAACACTCATCTAAACCTAACCCCACAATACATAAGATTGAATACGAACCGACAAAGGTTGGATTTGAGATTGAATATAGTTGTACTTGTAGGCCTAATTAGGCCTAAGACGTTATTGCTCCTTATTCATAGAGATTAAGATTAGGATTCAGATTAGGAGCAATAACTTTTAGGCACTGAAAACAATGTTTAATCTCAAATCCAACCTTTGTCGGTTAGTATTCATTGTATGATGAGGTCATACATGGTGTTTTGGTTCTTTGTTTCGCTTTTTTTTTGTTGTTTCTTTGTTTCTCTTTTTTTTGTTGTTTCGTTGTTTCGCTCTTTCAGAGTTTCACTGTTTCTTTGTTTAGTAATGTCTGGTTGGAGTGCAGCTGTTAGGATTGGGTTTTTCAGTGGTCGGTTTAATTTCTACTGGCGTTGTATCGCGGCCTTCAGCCTCTTATTGCCAGTTACCGAAAAAAACAAACAAACAGAAATTGATGTTTTTTAATGACAGAAGTGTTAAGGACAGTGCGTACTAATTCAAAGGTATTTTTGCGCACTTTACTGAATATGCGGGAAAAGCAGATGTTAACAAGTGTTTTTTAAATCCAAAAATAATATGCATTTTTTGAAGATAATTAATCAAGAATAATTATATTATTTTGTAAAAGCTTTAAAATACGAAGCAATGTTCTTTTACAAAGTGAAGCTTAATAATTATCTCTGAAAAATGCATGGCTACCCCAAATTTTCTTTTTGGATACCAAGATCACTTGCTAAGTTCTGCTTTCTCTGCATACTTTTGAAGGGTGCAAAAATATCCCAGGACCTGTAATAATAAGCACCACCCATGGAAATTCGAGTATTTGGAGATGCGCAGAATGTATGCACAAGGCACCGTCCTTAAGACATTCTTTGATTCTCTTTTTGTAATGTTTCTTGATCAGTTCCTAACTGGTGTACAATTTTCATTTTAGTGAGGCAGTTGGCAGCTATGCTGAAAACCGCAAGATAATCACCATAAGAAAAGTGTATCAGGTACAGTATAATTATGTAAAATTAATATTGCATGGATTAAATGTGCTACATCTGTATATTTGAGTTCCCAGCAAAAGAGCGGTTACTTATGGGCTATTTCTGGTGAAATAGCCAAGAAAACAGTTAATTGACGTAGAACTAATTTAGAAGCTGTCACAACAAACAGTTTGAACTTTCACAGTTGCAGTACTGTAACAATATTTTCACTGTAATAATGAATTGTTTTGTTATTTAAAATAAATTTGTTATATTGTAGAGAGCAGTGGTGACTCCAATGTTAAATTTGGAGGCTTTGTGGAGAGAATACAACTCATTTGAACAGGTGAGGGATATTGCTAAAAACAAGTATTCAAGAACATCGCAGATAAGCAAATGGTTCAATTGATCAAACAGTCACAGTCCCCCCAACCCCTGTGACTTTTTGCTCTTCTTTGAGTTTCATTGTCCTCCCATCTCCCAATAACATGTTGCGAAATTTGTCACATTCTATTTGACTATTCATTGCATTTCAGAGTGTGAACAAAACACTGGCCAAAAAACTCATTGATGATAAGACCAGAGAGTACATGAATGCTAGAAGAGTTGCAAAGGTATTGTTCATTTTGCCTTCACTACAATTTTGCACCTTCCAACTCCTGAACTGATTAATATTTATTATAATAATTATACTGCACAGGGCAGTAAAGGATGCACTATACGAATAATTGGTTTTTGCTTTCATGACAATAGTGTAGTCCTTTCTTTTAGAGTAATGTTACACATTTTCTATAATTCCATTGATGCACTTTGATACATGCAATGTAATACTCAGTCTTTTCAAATATATGCATATGTGGCTCAAATGTTTAAATAATCTTCTTTGATCTCAGGAGTATGAAGCCATAACACGAGGACTGGTTAGAGGAAATCCATCAGTTCCTGTCAATGGAAGTGCAGAAGAAACCAAGCAGGTAAATTTCATGAGACAGTAAATTGACAAATTGGTGAGTTTAAAACATCACATTAATGTTCTTGCCAACTCTCAGGAGTCTCCAGGATACAGACATACATGTAAGTGCCCTGTTTTCTAGCAAATTTCTTTGTCACAAAGGGGGAGGGGGGGGGGGAGTGGGTTAACAACAGGAAGTGGATGGGCTGATTGTGGGAGGGAGTTTGGGGTCTCGGGGCGGAAAAAACTTTCCAGACTTGAGATCTACATGGGTTGCTTGGCATCTCTGAAGTAATTCTTAGATACTGTATAGACCCACTGTCTCCACTCATAGTCCAGGCTAACTCATCTTTGTAATGCATTAGTTTAGCAAACCAAACTGAACTAGAGATGGAACTTTGTTCTAGAACAGAGTGTAGAATAATTCACCAAAACAAATTACTCTTAAATCAGATAGCCTGAAGTTATAAACTTAAGCAATATGCCGCACCTGTAATGAGGACAAGATGACCTGTGAATAGCAAAATGTAACGGTTTAATGGCTATAGCAACTCCATTACAACAATATGGCTGCCAAGCAAGACTCGAGAAACAACAAGAAACGTAATACGCATGTGTGGCTACTAGCACCTGCTGGCACAACCTGTTCTTCTCTTTCAGTTAACAAAAAAAGCAGAAAGAATGTGTGGGAAGTCTATAAATGAATTAAATCTGATAAAGTGTTTTAGAAATGGTTCCATCCATATGAAGTAGGGGACTCACGGATCACAATTCCCGCACAATGTAGAGTAACTACTCTGATCTACAGTGTAGTCTTGCAGGTACATGTACTTTGGCAGCCTGCAGGTGCACTGAGGTCTTGGTTTTGAGACAGCAGTGACTGGAGAATCAGATGATGTTAGCAGTGGGCAGGTAGGTGTGGAAGCCAGACGATACAAGGAACTTGTTTCATCTGGGGTAAAGGGGTACCCCATTACACTCGGCTAACTTGACTTAATTATGAAGAATCACAGAGTTGGAAACCAGTGAATTTCTTGTTGAAGCCCCACTTTCCGTCAATAATGTACCAGCCACGAGCTCGAGGCTTATCCCGGTCAGACATGTTTACAAGATCACCATCTTGTAGAGCAGAGGCTTGAAGGAATTTAATGAGTTTTGCCCCCGTTTGGTCCTTTCACTGTATGGATATAGTTGGTTTTGCAACTGTTGTGCTTTGCTATGATATGTTGCAAATCGGATACAGGTATTTGCTCGTTGGTGAACTGGTTTGTTTCACGGACAGAGAGACCTTGGCTGCAGATTCGTGAGCTTAACTGGACTGTTGCAAAGGGAATGCTCAGTTCAGTAACAGGGCCTCCACCGGGCTCTTGGCATGAGAGTTTTGTTTTAAGTTCTTGTACAGCCTTTTTGACAACTGACCAACTTCAATGGAAATGCCAAGGTGTTGTAAAGCATTGGTTTTCACCAGCAAGACAAAATCCAGGAGCAGGGTCAACACATATGAATGCATTGGGACCATCCAAGTGGTGTAGGCCCCCGATCAGTTGTGCAAGGGCATCACAAAGAGTGTTCTCTTTTCATCAGGCAATATGTAGGAGGTTGCACATTTTCTCAGAAGCAGGATGAGTTGCAAATGACATGGAGCTTTTAGAGTGAGGCACAAATGCTGGTAAATGGAATGCGCTTGCCATAGTCTAAGATATCTTGGACAGACATGCTGCGCACATTCTGAATTTCAGGGAATAAGGGAACAGCTTGTTGATGGCCTGGACACGAGGTTGGCTGTCATTCACGACACACACACAGTGTTTTGACAGTTGCGATACTCACACATTACTTGGTGCTTGCATAGTTATGCACTGCAGAAGCTCGCTAGGTGTAGACAGTCATTTCGAGTAATGTACAAAGTAGCTCCAAGGGCATGTTTACTGACAGAACCATTGTGGGAGGACAGTGGACATGTGTGAATTAAGGGCTTTTTGTGCAGTGGCATCTTTTTGGCAGAGGTCATACCATCTTAGTTTGTAATTGGATTCAGGTTGGCTGGGAAGACTCAAGCGGCCTATGACTTGGGAGCAATGGGCACCTTATGACCAAATCTAGCCTGCAAGCAGGCTCTTTTGCAAGTGTCATGGAAGTGGCAAAGCCGCAAGAGGGAGTGGGGTGCAAAAAAGAGCCTGCATCCAAGCCACCCCTTTTTTAATTCTCTGCGTTCCTCCACGAACCCAGTATTCTGATGACCTGGGCTGACAAGCCGCCTACAGTCCTACAATAACCAGGGGAAAAGATTGAATTAAACTTGGCAGGATTTGAGGGCACTGTTATGGAAGCCTTTTGCAAGCTCTCGTGTAAAATGAAGCAAGCCAATGCAGCTAAAGAAAGAACAGAATAAAGCAGTAAATTGCCTACTTGAAGATAATTGAAGACAAGGGACTTGTTCGCAGTGATGCCGACTGGTTATGAAAAAGAAGTTTTATCTTTCAACTGTTCTCTACTGCATTAAAACTCAAAAGGCTATTGGAAGGGATTCAGTTTTAGTTATTAGCCTAATGCAAGACCAAGTTGAAGAGGGAAATTAATGGGGCTTGAACTGTAGCGCTGTACAGGACGTGAAATATTTTTTAATCTGTCTTCCACAAATAATATTTGCATTGGCCGAGCAAGCACTGGACAGCGCTATTGACTTAAGACAAATCTTTAAAATACATCCTGAAAACTCATTGAATCCCACACTGTGGAATTCTGGACTTCTAAATGGTAAGCTTATCGACATTCTCTGTCTGTCTTCATCAGCCGAGTTAAGATGCATAAACTATTTGTAGTTGTGAATCGTATACGTATGAACACTTTACATTTTACAGAAATACAAAAAAAGAGAAGAGTTTGTGGTCAGCTTACTGTGTACAGCGATAAATTTGGCGTTTGCTGATAAATTATCAGAGCTGCGATAAATTTTGATGATTTGACAAATTTTAATCCAATCCATTCACACATCTTCTTGTACTTCGCCTTGACTACTGTTGGTGCAGATTTTCAAAAGGTACATGAGCACTTTTGCCTGTTCCATACTTCACACTGAAAAGGGTTCATATTTGCAAGGAAACTCACATGTGTTTATTTCAGATCATGTTTGTTGACACTTCTCATTGATTCTATTGGCTGGTTATTTGACACAATGCAAATGACAACATGTCACATTCTGAGTGGTGGATATTCAAAAAGGGGTGGATTGGATGCAGGCTCTTCTTTTCCGCCCCAATCCTCTTGCGGTGTCTCCGCTTGCACAACACTTACAAGAGAGCCTGCTCACAGGCTAGACCCAGATCCAACAGAAGATTGTGGTGGATTTGGGGCAGACAATGGTCTTAGCAGCAGATGGTAGTAGGTGGCAGCAGCTGAGAGCATTGAGTATGTGGGACCAGTTGGAGATCGGAGTTCTTCACGTATCTCACCCCCACAATAAAGATCATCAGCAAGCTTTGCTGTGCATCCCTCTTGGATGAAGTCGCCCAAGACTTGACACATTAATTCTTCTAACACCGTCTCAGAGCCAGGCATACCCTTGGCTGATCTTGTGTACATTGTGATGCTGTGAAACGGGGTGCCAATGCCACAGTACCTCATGGAACCTTTGGAGAGGGGTATCTGGTTAAAGGCATGAGATCTAACCTAATGATTATGTACTTTCAAGGAGCAATGGTGTGGAGGGTACCTCTGTCTTAGATAAGCTTGGCGGATGTTGTCTGAAATAGGCGTTATAACGAGGAGACTGTTTAGTTCTCACACAGCGCAAGACAATCCTGGCAGAGGGGAAGGGGGAGGGATGGGTCCTTTTCTCCAGCAGGGCTGAAGGAACCAGGGTCTTCGGCATCCATGCTACTTGTTGGCTGGGGAAATTGATATGGATTAACCTTAACCAAGTGAGGTCAGTAATTAGGTTTTTGAGAGTACATTTAGGTGACATCTCCTCATATGTACCAGGGGTTTCCACGTGGTTTGTGAAAGTGCCATTCGCTTCCAAAAAGTTGTCTTTGATAAAGGACATAAGGTGCTAGTCTTCAGGGCATTCATCTGGTTTAAGTTTAATATTGTCGAAGTCCAGAAAGTATGGTTCAGTTGACTGAAATCCTTACAAGATGGAATTCATTGAGGTGGAAATGTTGGCCATGGTGTGACGGGAAATCACGGGAGAGTAATTGGCTGTGATTTGGCCCAACATCAATTTGAGGTGGGTGCAATACTGTTGTGCAGTTCTGTGAGAGGCTGAGGGCACAGATTCAGCATCATCCTGGAGGCATGTAGGGAAGTATCAGGGGTTTTCTTTAGGCATGTCAACGCCGTCACCAAGAAAGCTTGCAAATTATGATCCAGTAAGAGAGTGTATTGAAGAGTTTGTCTTGAGGCTTCGAACAAAGTTATCGTCTAACGTTTGGTTAGAGACCACTGTTTAAGACAGAAGACCATATGAATTGATGTGTGCTTAGTGTAGGGTCGTTGCGTAGTTTGACAAGAGGAACAGCTGTAGGCTGAGCTGAATTGCTATCTCCTTGTGTCAATGTACTGGCTTTCTATTTTTTTG
This sequence comes from Montipora capricornis, assembly GCF_036669925.1. Lineage (NCBI taxonomy): Eukaryota > Metazoa > Cnidaria > Anthozoa > Scleractinia > Acroporidae > Montipora > Montipora capricornis. The sequence continues at coordinate 25,789,472 of NC_090885.1, forward strand.
AGACGTGGGTACGAATGAACACTGCCACATCACCAATGATGATAAGGCGATATGTGAATAGCAAACTGTAATGATTTAATGGTGGCTATAACAGCTTGGTTACAACAATAAAGGCTGCTGAGCAAGGCATGAGGAACAGCAACATACATAATAATGCATGCATGTCCAATTACATGTATGCCCACTGGCACTGAGCAAATAACAATACTCCATTAAGTTTTTATGCGTTGTAACTGCACAGCATGCCATGTGCTTGTATCTTATTTAAACCTTGAAATTGAGTGCAAATTAAACAATGGGGCTAAAGGAACCCTTTTTATGAACTACATGAAATGTTTTTAAAGTTAATACATATCCACAACCAAACCAGTTAATACATTTAGGATCGTGATATTTAATGATGTCTCGCAAGATGCTTGTTAGCAAACTCATGAAGCTATAATCAAGTCATCATTAAAATTTTTTTGGCATTTGTTATGGTTACATAATATAGCTAAGTCATTTGTGGTGATTCACAAATATTATTGTTTTTCACCATGAAGTTTTCGTGCATTCATGATAATGGAACATTAAGCAGCTGTAAACATTTTCGTATCAAGACTATATCTACTGGTAAGTCAAAAATACTACTTATGTATGTATTGAACCTAAAAAGGAACAGGAAGATGTGCAGCCACTCAATGTATTTTTTTTATCTTCACTGTAGTTACAAATTTGGAAGAAGTACATTGCATGGGAAAAAAGCAACCCACTGAGAACTGAGGACACTGCTTTGCTTACCAAGAGAGGTTTGATTTTGATTTTTTAACCTTTTGTGATAAATGTAGAGAATAAGGGAAAATGAGTTCCCAATGTCAGAAAGTTTAATTGTCAAATCATTGCAATGATTTAATTTTATATTGGTCAGGTGGGATTAAGAAAGATTTTTTTTTTCATTGATGGACTAAATAATATTTAAGCTTCAATGGTATATGCCAGCCTTAACAAAGGCTCAACAAAACCTTCACTGGTTACTGTGCAATATTTGTTATCAGAAGTTACCTTTGTGTAGGAAACTCACTTGTATAAACTTTGTTAATTCAATCTATTATCTTGACTTCCCAGACCTCAGCTGGATAAATTGGCTCTTCGGTGTGTGGTTCAAACGCAAACAGAAACCATTGATAGTGAATGATAGAACGTATTGGAACATTTTACAAAAACTGTGGTTGTCATTATGGGAGTGTCTTGGATCTGATGCAAAAACAAAAGAGAAACTTACTGACCTTAGAAGCTATGACAGTGCAGTGTTTATAAACTATAAGTTTTAAAAAGGTGGAGCGAAAACAAACTTGGTATTTGATTTCTTTTCCTCCCATCCTCTATTGGAGAAGTGAGCTTATTCCTGTACAAGTTGAATGAATGTGCTCTTGCACATGACTAAAACACGGCATTACTATTCTGTGGGTGGGGGTAGGAGATGAGGGGTGGGGAGTGGGGGGTAGGGGGTGAAGGGTACCATAGCTGAAACAACCCAAACCTTTAGAAAAGAACTAACCCTAGGCCTAGTCATTAGGGAGTTTAAACAAAGATGACGGCTACGGCTACCGCAACACCACGAAGGAACAATATTATTGGTTAAGAAGGAAAAATGCATGTGATGCACGTGCAGCACAAATTTCCTTGCATTTCTTTGCTGTACTCCACAAAACAACAACATGAAATCACCACATTTTTGGTTTTGACGACAATGTGAGGATATAACAATGAATCATTCATTTTCTGTTTCGACTTCAAAACCGTTCGTGTCGAGGATGGTTCGCCGGTATTGTACAAGGTGAACAAGACAGAATAATCCCAAAATATGTGCGATAGCATTAAGCTATATTTTGGATTGACGTTGTCGTTGCAGTAGCTGTTGTCTTTGCTTAAACTCCCTATTATCTAAAGCATAGTGTTTAGGCCTAATGTTAGCATTGTTGTAAGGGTTTGGGTTGTTTCAGCTATGGTACCCTTCACCCCAACCCTCACCCCCTACCCCCACCCCCGGAATAGTTATGCCAGTAAAAAATAGCATATCAATCATGAATACCAGGGATGGTGCAGTGGTGAGAGAACTCGTCTCCCACCAAGGAGTCATTGCTATTGTTATTTTAATTACAATAATAATAATAATAATATCCACCTTTAGCCACCTCCACTTCGGTGAATAGTTTTTTCAGTATAATACTAAAACAGTGAAATAATCTAGCACACTCATTTATTTCTGCAAAGATTACAATATTTTTGGGCACAAATCCTGCAAAAGTTGCTCCCAGTTTGAGTAGCCAATCAGCGTGCATGTTCAGCGCTATAATCTTTTGTTTTAGTATATACTACTAATAATTATTATTATTATCTGCTTAAAATTTGCAAATACTCTATTGCTCTGTACATAATCGTTTGACAAACCTTTTTACTATTCAACCACCTGTTGCTGTTGATGGAGCGGTTCTTAAAAAATGTTAAATTATTATAGTTTGTTTCATTTCTGTCCTGATACAGTGGTGTATGCATATGAGCAATGTCTTCAGACTATGGGATTTCATTCTAATATGTGGTGTGAAGCAGCACTTTATCTGGAGAAAGTCAGTCAACAGTTGATGGACAAAGGGGTTTGTTGACCACTTTTGTGGAACTTCTATTATTCAAGAGAGAAAGCTTCACTAAGTTTATGGATGAAAGTACTTACACCCTCCTCTGAACTAGTCCACGTTCTATTCTGAGATTTACAGACGGTATTCATAAATGGCAGCTAAGTGATTATTCTTTTGTCTTTATGCTAATCACCCTCACTAGCCTCGTGTAGGAACAAAATTCAAAAGAATTTTTGCTCCAAAGTGAGGCTAGTGAGGATGATTGGCACAAAGACAGAAGAATAATGTTTTGGCTGCCATTTCTGAATAATGGTCTGTTCTCTGCTTTTCTCCAAGAAGGGGGAGGGTTAACCAATTATTAATCATACTTACAGTGTACATGTCAAGGTAGACATGTATGTAAGAAACATATCAATAAAAGATCTGTTTTATTTTGGGTTTTTTTTTGTTTTATTGTCTTCATTATCCGAAGCTAAAACTCAAGCAGTTGTGAACAACCATGCACACAAATTCAAATCTCCCTGAACTGCCTGGGACAACCTGTAATCATGAGTCAAGGATTTGACCTCTCTCATTTACCTCTCCCTGGGTGTATTTTGATATTTTGTTGTCATCATTCCTCCATTGATGACTTACTTTCATCCATCATACAGGACATGCAAGGTTCAAAAGTTCTTAGTGATGAAGCAGTTGGAATGTACGAACGAGCTATCACAGGACTGATGAAACGCAGCATGTTGCTGAACTTTGCATATGCCGACTTTGAAGAGGTAATTTTAATTCTGCCATTCGTCGCTTACAAGTGGCCATGAATCTGCACCTCTGGGTTCAGGTAATGCTAAAGCAGCAATCTAGTGGGGCAGCACTAAAAGCCAGAATCCAGAAACCGGAAACCAGAAACCAGAAACCAGAATTATCCACAATTCACTGTGCTGACAGTGTCTGGTGTGGCTGTGAAGACCAATGCTGGAATGACAGCCTATCCACAGCCTCTGCACTTGTGGTCACTGTCTCTTTGTTGCTCTTAATTTTCCTTGTTTTGTGCCCTTTTTTCGTCTGAAGCAATCTCACATCCTGAGGTTCTTGTTCACGGTTTGTCTTCAACGTGAGTGATATTGTGCAAGGTTTTCCCATTTCTCTAAGTCTAAGTCTATGGCTTCATTTCTTTTTTGCACTCATCTTTGAAACATAGTTGTGGATGGTTTTTCAATATCAACACTGAATGCGAATTGGCCTACCATTACCAGAAATCCTTTCTTCAGATGTTTGTCAGGGTTGAAGAATGTATGAACCCTGGCAGTTATGGTCAGGGGTCACTTGTCATTAAAATGTTAAGGTGATTGGTCTTTATTTGTTGGTTCTCTTTGCTTATAAAGGGAAGGATGAAGTTTCAGAAGGCAAAGGAAATTTATGAAAAATATCTAGCCCTAGAGAATATTGATCCAACTTTGGTAAGTTGTGTCTAAATTTAAAACTTATTCTTTTTTAAGCTTATTTATTTATTTATTTATTTTATTTATAACAACTTTATTTGCAAAGAACATCGCAAAAAGGGTGCTGCCAGGGAAGAACTGAATCCTCATATACGGCAACCCCCAAAATAGATTAGAATAAAACAAATATAATATATTAATAAACATTAAAGATAGAAATATTAAGAAACTATAAAATATAAATACATTACACGGTCATTAAAAATATTTGAACTATAAAAAATTAATTGTTATGGTTTTTGTCTTGAAGACCATAAACTAGATGACTTCATCTTTCAGTATAGTGCAGCTTAGTGCAGTAGTGAATAATAGAATAATAACTTACAATTATGTATAATTATTTCTAAAGAAAGTGACATCTCCTAAGAGATGAGACATCATTTTCAGGGTATTTGTTTTCATCTGAATAGCCATTAATTTTTTAGCATGCATTCATGTTTAACATGTTGAGTTTTAACTTGTACAAATGATTTGTATTTATCGAAAATGTTCATGTACAGGTTTATATACAATACATGAAATTTGCAAGACGTTCCGAAAGCATAAAGGAGAGCAGGACAGTTTTCAAAAGGGCAAGAGAGGATCCCAGGACCAATTTTCATGTGTGTATTTGTTTCATACAGTTGTTTTTCAAGAATTAATACACTATGATGGTATTAGCTTAAAGAGGGTGCATTGGGTAGTAGCTTTGAAGTGGCAACCATCATCTCTTAAGTCTTATTCAGCTTGGCCCCGTAGAATAATGTAACAATGTTACAATGTTATAAAAACTTCTGGTGCAAAAAGTGTTTTAGTGTTGCATTATGGGAGTTGGTGTCAGTAAGAACTTTCAGACTTTCTGCCGGGAGAATCTTGTACCATGAAAATCTTTTTTTATAATAAGAATAAGATTTAATAAGATTTCTTTCTTTCATTGGGTAGTGCCAGAGCCAGAAGCACATGACCTTAAAGTATGTGACTTGCAACTCTTTTCCTTGGAACAAAGCTGGCGATTCTAGGACACCAATTTTATGCCCAATATAATTATGGCTGAAAATATGATCGGGGAAAATGCGCGAGCTACATTACATCCAAATAAGGACATTTTTAAACTCAAAAAACCCAGTTTTGAAGCACAGTTAAATGCTTCAAGGTCCTGAGATTCTGGCCAAGGCTAGTTAGTTGCATTCTGTTTTTCCCTGACCTTTTTCTTCCCAATACTTGTGTCTTCATTAATTAATTTTGTAGGACACGGTATAATACTTCTCACATCCAACGATGGCTAAACCAATCAACGCTCCACAATTGCACTATTCAAATTATCGATTTTTAAAATAAAAATAATTTATGTATTTTATATTATTGTTCATGACTCACTTGTTTAATGGTCTTCAGGTTGGTTGCATGACTCTGAGGTTGGCCCATAAAGGAAAGACCATCAAAATATCATTCTTTTAAAAAACTGAATAATGTGAAACACAATTTTTTTACCCAACAGGTTTTTATCTCTGCTGCTCTAATGGAGTATTATTGCAGTAAAGTAAGTTTTCCCTCCAGTTTTTTAATGCAGAAGGTTTCAGGTAGAAAAAAATTGATACCATTAACAAAGTACTGTACGAGCCATCTGATGAACTTTTTGTTTTTGTTGTGTTTTTTTCAGGACAAATCCATTGCATTTAAAATCTTTGAGCTAGGGTTAAAGGTATCAACATACAGTTTTTAAATTATGTGTATATGTTTTAATTGTACTTGTTATTTTACATCCTTGTTCTAAGTTCCTTTTATTTTTGTTTGGATTAGAAACATATGAACGAAACAGACTATGTGTTGGCATATATAGATTATTTATCACATTTAAATGGTAAGCTTCTTATCTGCATCATCTTTCATTCACATGACAATAATAATTATTATTATTCTTCCTTCTCCCTGTTTTGAAGACTCACAAAAAAGCTATTTTTGGAGTGTCATTAGACAACATCCTAAGTGAGCATTATTTTTATGATCCTTTTGTAGATGACAACAACACAAGAGTACTGTTTGAAAAGGTTTTGAGTTCCATGCCAAACGAAAAGGCCAGGTTTGTATGTCAACAAATTTACTAACAAGTATCATTGATGGAGATATTTAATGTATAAGTTAACTTTGCAAAATTAAGATTTTGTGTTGTGATAAATGACACTGACACTTTGATTTCCTTATTAACATTTCTTCAGCGATGTTTGGAGTAAATTTTTGGAGTTTGAAGCCACGTGTGGTGACTTAGCCAGCTTAGTCAAGGTTGAGAACAGAAAACTGGAAGCCTACAGAGAGGTTAGTTTGGTGTGCAACACCACAAAAACCATAACAGTACTAAGCGGGGATATACAATGCAGGCCTAGTGCTAATAACTACTTAAAGTATTTGCAAGGCTGCTGAGGTATTATGATCTACACAGAAGACATGCAGGGCCATAAAGCTAACCATTCAGCATTCAGCGTTCTGCAAAATACCCCTGCCCTTAGAGGACAGCAAAGAAATGTTCAAGACAATGGAATGAATTGCCTTTGCTTTTGATTATTGGGAATTTAATATTTTTGGGCATCATATTTTTTCTTTGAGATATTTCTTTTCTCTTTTGTCACCTAATAACATTAAATTTTGTTCTCATTTTTCAGGAACTGGAAGGCCATGAAACATCAGTGCTTGTAGACAGATACAAGTACCTGGATCTCTTTCCTTGTACTCCACTGGAGCTTAAAATAATGGGCTATGTGGTAAATAGTAGTAGTAAGCTTTTAGAGACATTAAGGACATCTAGAGTTTTTGAAGTTTGAAAACTGATCAAAACTGAATTAATTTTTTTAAGAGATAAGTGCCATGCGTCATTTTTAGCCAACATTCCTTTTGCTTTTAACTTGCCAATGGGAATTTTCTTGTCAAATGTAGGGCTCCACAAGACAAAACAGTAGTTTGTCAAACATCCTCTCCTCTGTAGCCACTCAAGACGAGCAGACTGAAGAAAAACCAGTAAAATTCCCTCGACCAGACACATCACAGATGACACCATTTAAACCAACAGCAGGAGCAGGTAAGGAAACGTTAACCACAATGTAAGGGATATTAATTTGTCTAAAGAGTCTTACAGAAGGAGTGTTAAAGAAGTGGTACTTTTAAAGAACATAATTATCCTGAAATAGTCTTGAAAAAAAGTTAATGCTGATTTCTTATGTGTCCAGACCTGTTGAAATACCAGTACACTATTTTGCCATTTCAGTGGGTGTTCACTCTGTACCAGGTGGAGTCTTCCCAATTCCTCCGGCAGCACAACATCTCATGACTCTGTTGCCTCCTCCAACTTGCTTTCAGGTATTTTACGGATTAAATAAATAAATAAAGTGCAAATTCCACTAGACAGATGGTGCCCAATTGTACGAAGCATAAGATAGCTGACAAGCTCAATAATTATGATTATTATAATTATTTTCAGCAGACCTAATGTATATCCCTGAGTACATATTACATACATGAGGGAGACGATAGACATTTGAAGCATGATTGACAAATAAACCAAATAAGCTGATTTGCTGTTAAGCCATGCATCATGAAAATCTCACAGGACTTTTGTTGTCTTAATCAGAAAAACCAGTGCTACGTACTTCACATTGGCAAATCATTTCAATAAAAATTGCTTTGCCCACTCTGCTGAGATTTAATTAGATGACTGTTATTTTAGGGAAATAATTAATGAAACTGCCCTCGCTGAATAAATTATCATAATGTCACTGTTGTGGTTGATACCAAAGTCTTTGGGTTGCACTTTCCACCAGTATACAATAAATTGAAAAATCAGTTTCTTTGTGCCAGTCATTGTTCTGAATGTTGTAAACAAGTTACTTTGTATGTTACAAAGGGCCCGTTTGTGATGGTGGAAGATTTTATCAGGCTGACATTGGAATGCCAGTTACCTGATCCTCCAGTCTCTGGTACGTGACAATAAACTCTGTTCTAAAGTATACAGTCAAGCGACATGAATATTCATCAATTTCCAATATGGCAGCATTTCTTTGCATTTTTCCCCAAACAAAGCAAATTATAATGTACATGGCTCTACTTTATAGACGTTGGCCTTCATAAACCAAACAAATAAGTTCAAGTTCACAACTGAGATGAACTGGACTTGGTATCTATTCTTTGGAATTCCTTAGCATTGCTTTTTTTTGTCGCCATACATTCTCTGTAATTTTGTACCTTTGGAATTACAGGAAATGTATGGCAGAAACTTTCTTTAATAAAATAATTTCTAATAGCCATTCTCTCCAACTTTATTCCGCCACACCTTTGAGCACATATCACGAATACTTTTCATCGTTTTTTCATCATTTTGAACTTCCACGCAAAGCTTTGAATTTCTCTCCATCTTACCCTGGTTACCCATGATGCACTGAAGGGCGTTAACTCATCTATTATTGAAGAGTTTTTCTGCAAACAAAGTTTTAGTCTCCTTTGGAGCTGTCTTTCAGGGTGTCAAACGGCTGCTCGCATTGGAACCACATTCCTTTCTCAGATTGAGCCATTATTCACAGCTACAGTTCCATTTTCTTGAACTGTATCGTGCGACTCAACCAATACCTCTCCGTTCATCAATGCACTCTATCACCACAAATATGCAGGTCTGGTGTTTGCATTTTTGAAAGCGACCGTGTTGACCATGAGTGCAAGAATAAGGGGCTATTCACATGATTCCGGAATGATTTTCTTTCGTTAATGAATTCCGTTCCAGAATGAAGTTTGCACTGCATTCACATGACAAAATCGATCTGCTCCAGGTTTTTGTGTCAGATAAGAATACAAAGATGGCACAAGTCTCGCATGAAATATCATTGTGCATTTTAATAGAATATATAGCTGCAACGGTAATGGACAGTTTGACCATAGGGCTGCTTCTCTTGACTAAACATGCCATCAGAAACAGTGAAAAGGTATACAGTAGTTAATTGGACACTCGCCCTTACTAAACGGTTTGCAATTTTCATGTTGGAATGAAGTCTGTTTCCTTTTTACATGATACCACAATGAAATTTCATCCCAGAACGAAATTTTCACTCAGATCGAAAACCGAAATGAAGTCATTCTGGAATGACTTATACAGGTCCTGGAACGGAATTTCGTCTCACAATCATGTGAGCAAATACAAAGAAATATATAGAGATGGAGTGAACTCGTTCCAGAATGAAAGTCATTCCAGAATCATGTGAGTAGCCCCTTAGTGGAGAACTGAAAGGATGTAAATATAATCACATGATGTCTAGTAAAAATCGGAGCACATCATTCTGTAAAAAAGCTAGGTAATAGCAAGGCTTTCTTTTATGGTACATGAGGTTTTGCCTAGGTCAAAACTCTGATTCAATTTGCAGCCAGAAACTAGGCAAGTACACAAATAGTTTCCAGATGAGTACTACTGTTTTAAAATTATGGGTACTATTGCCACCGAAAGTAAATACTTTTTCTTGGATGGTCGAAATTGTCTCGCGGTTTCAATCCAAATACCTACATGGGGCTGTCAGAAAATCGCAATGAATGATTTTTCTCACACTCAATTGGCTTACCTTTTTGGTTGTTTTAATAGACCATCAAAACAATAGGAATGTACTTCCAATGTGAGCAGCCGTTCCTTTAGGGGGAGTGTTGTGTGACATCCCTAAAGACGGCTGCGAAGGAGACTAACAAAGTTTGTAATGACCTCAAGATTTCATGAGATTGCCCTTGTTTCAGTAACATTGTCCACTGTAGGCTCTCAGAGATGAAGTTATAAAGCTCCCCAACATGATCTAACTTGATCTGCCTCCACACACCAAAGATCCTGTGCATTAAATCATTCTTTGTTCTGACATTTGCTATGGACTTCCGTAACTCTCTTTTGATGTAGGGCCAAACATTTTAATGAACAGATATTTTAATCAGACAAATGTGCTGACCTCTCTGTTGGGGTTATTCCATTTTGTCTTTTCAATTAATACTAATTAACTGAAAAGCTCATGTTATACCAAGACTTACAACATGAGCTCTATGAACATTGACATTCATGAAAAGGTAGTCTAATTCTCTTTAAAATACCAGGCAATTACTGGGCATATTAATTAAGCAGTTATTGTAAGAGTTGCCATTTACAGATTTTAGACTTCCAACACCATAATAGCAAATACATCCCCTAGCCTTAGTTTTTTTTAAGGGTGGATAGTGCTGTCAACCTGTTAAATCACTATCCACTGGATAACTCAATATTATTGGTTTTGCTAGTGTTTATCTGGCGCCAGTTGTTTGAAGGGTGGATAGCGCTATCCACTAGGTAAATCACTGTCCACTGGATAACTCAACATAATTTTTATTGGTTTTGCTGGTGCTTATCCGCTGGATAGTGATTTATCTGGTGGATAGCGTTATCCACCTTTTGAACAATCAAGGACACATCATCAAACTTAATATCTTACAAAGGGATTTAGGACAAATTAGGTGTAAGTTGTACCTCGTCTTCTTTTGGCAAATGAAAAACTTCCATTTTCTCTGTTACTCATCTGCAGTCTTGTCACATGCTTTTTGCACTACTCAACTTGTTTTCTCTTATTTACTTTTCAAACCACCATTTTCCTTTTTTTCTGACCTTCTGTGCTATCTAAGTGTAGCATCCTTTGCACAGTTTTCCCATCATTAATTTATAATCTTTGTTGTGATGACTTGCAAATTATTGTCTTTTCGACAGACACATAACGGCACTTCTGTATTGACTTGTGAACTTCCTTTCCTTTTCCTTCCTCTTCACTTTAAATTCTACACCAAGCCTGTATTTCTTCAGTTGTTATTATGTAGAATGCCTGTTGTGGTTTTTTTTGGTAATTTGACAGTCTTGACAGTTTGGCTTTGTTTGTTTTTCTATAAGCAAATTTCAGTTATCTTCATGAGCCATGCTATTTAGTGTAAGGGTTTGCCATCTTATTATGTGAAGACATGTATGTTTCATCAAAGGTGCTGCAGGAAATAAAATATGTTCTTTCCTCTAGCTACTCGTGTGTTGTAAAATACCAAACGTACTTTTGAAGTGGAACCAAAAAGTTTGAATTTGCAAGGTGTTTTAGATAATAATTGCAGTAATGTGTGTCCACAGGTCTACCAGATGCTGAGGTTCCTGTGAATGGTGTAGAGGATGGTGAAGAAAGTATGGAAGTAGACCAGCAAAAGCGTGGTGTAAAGCGTCCTGGTGTAGATCATGAAAGCGACGATGAGAGTTCCTCTGCTGCCCCCCCTGTAAATGACATCTACAGAAGCCGTCAACAGAAGAGAGTGCATTAATGCATCAGTTGAATATTACTTAGAAATACCAGAGCATCTTGGATTGCATCCATGTTGTTCAAGTGAACAATCACGATTCCTTATCCAGATAGATCTTCATACACATATACTGTGACTTGCCACTACCAGCTTCACTTTGTAAAAGGGAATCCCGTAGAATTCTTACTCTCAAACACCCAGACATTGACAGCTGGAAGATAAGGCCGGTGAAGGTCGTTTTTCCCCCTGGTAGAAGGAATGAAAGGATGCTAGTAATGTTGTATATTTTTGCAGTACCAGTATTTCACAAGAGTCGACTCTGCACATAGAGCATTGTTAAGAGTCTTTGATCAAAGTCTCCATGCACATTTCACTTGTGCATCAGTCACAGTGCTTAGTTGTAAGTGGAGAGTTCCCATTATTCTATTCTTAATTAAGCATTGTTTTTACCATCAATTAAAATAGGTTTGCATTAATTTCATTGGATTGCTAGGAAGTCAAATGTACAAAATCTGCAACCATTCGTAACTTTTAATACTTCCTCCATACAATAGGGTAATCTATTTATTATTTTGGGACCCTCTTTTAACTTAATGTAATCTGTGGAGAGTAGGGGACTCGGACTGTGCTTGGTTTTAGGAATGAGTACTGTTTCACGTTTTTGTTACTTTTAGTGACATGTTGCCAGTTGCAGTAAGAAGAAGTTTGCAGTTAGGCAAGACAACTTGAAAATCAAATACTGAGTACACATAGCGTCAAAGAGTGGCAGTTGGCATAGTGGAAATGGCCACTATCAAAAATACCATAATACGCTTTCTTTGCCCCCAAAAATTTTGCATAAGCATTGTTCCAGTTTCTCTTGGAACCACTGTAAGTCCCAAGAGAAAACAAAAACAATGCTTAGGCAAAATTTTGGAGGGCGAACAAAGAGTATTATGGTGTTTTTGATAGTGGCCAATTATTGTTACTCAATGTAATGTTAGAGAGTAAATAGACCTGTTTGCAACTGGGACAGTTGTAACATCCAGTTGTCATAATTACAACATTTAGACTACATAAAAACTATAGAACTTTTACTTGTCAATAAACCTCATTGCAGAAGTTGCTCATTGTCTTTATTATTTTACTCCATGAGACATGAATAAATTATTATGGTGTAATGGCAGTAATTTGTTTAGAGTGGAATTGCACTTGTCAGGCTAGTGAATATGCACTTCATTTTTGATAATAATCTAGAAGTTCCCTTGATATTGAAAATAAACATTACCCACAAATGACAGGAGGTGACCAGTTCACTATTTCACAACAGTGGTAGAGTTGAATTTGGTATGCCGCCCAGTGGTGAGAGCAGGAATAGATCCTTACCAATTTGGATCACTGTAAATCATAGAGCAGTTTTCAATTGAGTGTGGTAGAACAAATACCAAAGTAATTATTACTTTGACCAAACACAGCAATTGCAAACAATGCAATGAACCAATCCAAATTTGTAGCAATTCCATGTAACTTGCTCAAAGCGCGGGAAGAATCGTATGTGAGTCACGATTGGTTTTCCCTCTCAATGGTTGATGATGGTACAAGATTCTTAAACCAATCACTGAGCGTAGCAATTGCAGTCGTGTAATTACTTTTGGCTGTCATTTGAAAACTGCTCTATCACATCACATGAAATTGAAGATGGTCGAAGGGGCTAAAGCAACTCCCAGGAGTCAATGGGTTAATGCAAGTAGATTAGGGTCGGGATACTACTCACAGACCCTAATAAATACTAATCTATTTCAACATAAATTGAAGGAGATAAAGAAGAAAGCAAAGATGGAAAAGGAGAGGGGATTGTACAATGGGGACTTGTTATCCTCTGGCCCAGGTTTGATTCCCAGACTCAACGTCATCTGTGGGTTGTTGGCTTTTACTCTATGTGCAAAGGCGTTTCTCTGGTCTTCCCCCTCTTATTGAAAAAAAAAACCCACCAGTATTTATTTTGATTTTCTCTTCTTTAATTTCATGTAAATTTGATTTTTGCTGATAAATGTCTGACAACTCTCAAAACACCAGCTTGAAATCTTTCATAGTAATTACTGGTACTTTACCTTTTTCAACTTGTTTCATAAGACCCAAATTAATTTTCATGTTAGACTCCCACTCTGTCTTATGCCAGACAATTTCACTTGTTAACTGGGGGCATCCTTGGGTGCCTGAGGAGTCAATGGGGTTAACCGGTCAAGAGGTCATGTCCCCCTCCATTAATAGGGAGCTTATGTGAGGACGACGACAACGGCTACGAGAATGCCACAAAACAATGGGTTTAATGAGCAAAAACAAAAGCTCTGCACGCCCTGCACGTGCGTTTTGCATTTTGGTACATTTCTTTGCCGTTCTTGTCCTTACAACGACGTGAATTGACCAAAGTTGAGGTTGTGTAGAGGACGTGAGAACCTGACAGAACATGTTAATTTTTTCACAAACAACCACACCGTTCATGCCAATTTTATTCCTGTAATGTTGATACACTTTCCATTCCGAACGACTTGGGGGTTTTAACGAAATTATTACAATAACGGGAAATGATATTTTTGGACTACGTTCTCCTTGGCGACGTCGTCGTCCTTGCTTAAGCTCCCTAATATCCTAAGTGAGACTGCCATACTTCATTAGCCCTCATTCCTATTCAGGGCAGCCTGTACTCTTTAAGTTTCCTGTAATGAAATTCTTAAAGGAGCACTGTCATGCTAAATTTGCCTTTTTCCGGGCATAACTACGTAAAAATTTAAATTAGTACTTTAGCTAATACCTACAACATTCCTGACAACCCACTGCGAAGATATGAAATGTATTTATGGCACAAAGAGCTATTCACATTTAATTTTTGGCACCTTTCACAAGACTGTCTCCAAAGTTAAAAAATTGGCCACTTTTTTCAAGTTTCAATCCATTTCCATCCTCTCTATCCTTGGCAGCAAACAACAAAGAATAGCTTCAGTGCACTTCAGAGGTTATTGGTAACTAAACTACAACATTATTTTTGGTCTTCACTGATGCAAAGACGTCTTCTTGTGTTTTGAAGATTGACTAGAATGGCTTGATACTGCCCCTTTAAGATCCTTGATTTTGAGTGAGTACAAATAAATCTTGTCTTGTCTTTGTTATACTAAATCCCCAATAAGAATCACCAATTTTTATCCACGATTTATTTTTTTCGTTTCCTTGTTTTCTTTTTTTACGTGGAAGTTGCATGTTTTTGCAATTTATATTGACCTGCATTGTCGGAATAAGCTGGTGTATGGACTAAGGATATCCCACAGGAAAACAAAGCATGAAACCACATAAATTACTTGTCGGTGTCCTACTGTACGGTTCCAGAGAATACTTCGAAATTCTCCAATCTTTCACCTTCAGGTAGCATGTTGTTAAGTCTTTCCATCGTGGGTACCAGGCGCTTGAGATTTCCGTCAATTCTCTTTAAGTTTGCGTTCATCTCTTCTACTTTTCTTAGCTGCCCAGCCTCAACAGAGAATCTCTTAAACCTGTCATTTACCCGACGCAAAACTGCGGCGCTGTAAGCATCAATTTCTCGAACTCGTGATGACAGCATGTTCTGGTCAAATGCCACGGCTTCGGCACATTGCTTTAGGTGCTGCTCGTACCGAGTGCACAATGAAAGACAAGGACGAGGGTCAAATCTATCTAAAAACTCCAACTCTCTGGCCGCAGGTACATTTACTGTTCCGCGAAGAAGCGGATAATAAAAAGGCAGTCTGGTAATGTTTTTTATGTCCTCATCTTCACCTTTAGTGGCACTCTTCGAAGTCCCGCTTGGAGCGTTAACCACCATAATATCTTCCAGCTTGGCTCGCTGTTTGGGTCGTGGTTTGCTGTCTTCCTTTTCCACAGAAAACGAAGTAACATTTTGATGGCCTGTCTGACTAGCCAAACTATTGCTTTGATCTTGCCCCATGTAGAATGTTCACCTAGTATTA
>NC_090885.1:25812340-25814840 GCF_036669925.1 Montipora capricornis
GGAAGACTGCGAGAGTCAATCCTGTTTTTAAAAAGGATGACGAGACTGAAATCGAAAACTATCGCCCCCTATCTCTTCTCTGTGCTCCTAGCAAAATACTTGAAACCATCGTTGCTGATTCTATCATTCACCATGCGTTTATTGAAAATAAATTAATTACAGACAAACAATGGGCTTACAGGAGAGGATATTCTACAGAGCTGTTGCTAGTACATATGACAGAAATTTGGAGGAGTGCCATTGATTCAAATAAAGTTGTTGGTATAGTGCTGGTAGATTTCCAGAAAGCGTTCGACTGTGTCTCCCATAATGTGCTATTACGTAAATTAGAAAATGATTTTGGAATTAATGGCGTGCTCCTTGACTGGCTGCGCAGTTACCTTGACAATAGAAAACAATATACTGTCCTGAATGGTATAGCATCAGATCTCAACACTGTTAAATCTGGAATACCGCAGGGTTCTGTTCTAGGACCTACCTTATTTTCTCTTTACACAAGTGATTTACCTGAAGCTATAACCACTGCAACAACCTACATGTATGCTGATGATACCACCCTATATTGCATTGGCGATTCTATCGACGCAGTAATTTCTGAACTTAACAAAGCTTTGGAAGAGCTTCTATACTGGTGCAAAACAAACTCCCTTGTGCCTCATCCAAAGAAATGCGAAGCAATGATCCTCCATCGTGGAAGATTCACTGGCCCATTGAAAGAGTTAACGTTGGCCCAGCACACCATCAAATGGGTTACATACTCTCGTTTATTAGGCGTATTGATAGATGATCAACTAAACTGGTCTAAACATGTTAGTGTTGTTAAAAAAGGCTTTGTTGATAAGTTAAACTTGTTAAAACGTAGCAGATTTCTTCCAAAGAATATGTTATTAGACTTAGAGTTATTATGCCGTTGATCGTATATGGTATATCAGTATGGGGAGGTCTCACAAATAGGGAAGGTTTTAAGGCATTAGAAGCACTGCATTGTAGAGCTGCGAGAATTATCTTTGAGTTACCTTGGGAGATGTCTAATGCAGATGTTATGAAAAAGGCTAATTGGTCTTCTTTAGCCTCTATGTATAAAATTAGCTTAGCTAAGCTTATGTATAAAATCCACAATAACCTGACTCCAGACGCTATGTCAGTTATTATTAAGAACAATAACATCAAGCGATATCAACTTAGGAAAAAACTGAAAATTGATGTCCCTCGTTTTAACACCAACTACATGAGGAACTCTGTAGCTCGCAGAGGAGCAATAGTTTGGAACACGTTGGTTCCTCAACTTAATAACGATATAGACAATGTAAAGAAATACGCGATAATGGCAAGACGGTCAAAGGCTCTGCCACACCTAGATTTCAACTGTATCTCCCCTCAAACACTAAACAGAAGGGAGGAAGATTTTAAGTATAATTAGTGTTAACAACTAGTTGATACCTGAGTACCACCTTGTATTTTAGAATTTTGCGCTTTTATCGTTTTAGACTTGTAGTAGTAAGTAGCTATATGATTTTAGCTGGTGTATATCCTATTTATTTTCTAATTCATTAAGTTATCTTACTTAATTATTTAGACACGACCCCACAAGCGAAGCATCGCTTTAAATATTTATCGTGTATAAATAAAGATTATTGATTGATTATTGAGCATGACGTGACAGATGGACACGAAAACGAGGCCCACCGCCCCTGCAAAAACCCAGAGGGGCGGCCAATTTGCAGTCCACAAAAAATCTCGATTTCTCGCGCCTGCGAAGCCTGCGAAACCAAATTAGGATGCGTTCTCTCGTTCCTCGAGAACGCAATAAATCCAAATATGAAACATAAAAATATACAAGGATAAAATAGATCTACTAAAATATACCATGTCAGTTCTCAAATAATCAACTTATTCAGTTGGTGTTTGCAAAGAAATTTATCACACCACGCTTAAAACTTGAGATGCTAGAAGCTGATCTTACGTGAAAAAGGAAGCGAATTCCACATGTCTACAATACGATTAAAGAAACTAAATTTAACCGTGTTTGTTCTAGCATAGTGCAGTCTTTTTTTCTTAGGGGATACCTGGCAGTATCAGAGTAAAATTGACGTATCTAGACATGTCTATATTAATGTATCCATTCAAAGCTTTATAAAAGAAGAGTACATCAAAAAGAAATCGCCTATGTTCTAGAGACGGTAGATTAAGCTTAAGAGATACGAACTTCATAGTCATCTTCAGTTTTTAGAATAAACTTTGTGGCGCGACGTTCCACTCTTTAAACTTAGAGCAACGAAAAGAAAAAACCTAAACTTACTTTTTCTTTATCTTGTGTCCGATGTTGAAGAATGTCGACTACCAGTTGGTGAATGTTATGTTCTGTCGTGAATGTTTCATGTTGTTGTGATTTCGTGATCCTCGCAATCGGAATGTCGCGAAATATTAGATACAGAAAACAATTTTCCCAGAAGTAGACCTGTGATTTAGTGGTATTTATTAGACTAAATATATACAAAAT
>NC_090885.1:25819840-25824840 GCF_036669925.1 Montipora capricornis
CTTTGCTCGACTGCTGAGTTAACACTTACCGTTCGGATAAATAAGGACCACGTTTACATAGACCAATAGGAAGCTGTATACAGGGCCGCGTTTCGATGAACCAATAAGGGGAAAGTCTGGAAAGTCATGTTGGCCTAGACCATACGAACGAGATCTAAATGAGGAGGCAATTTAATAAGCGGTTCCACGACGGGTGGAGTCGCAAAGCCCTAAAGCTCCACAGCCTAAGCCCAAATTGAGCATGTTCAGGCGTGCGGACCTAACTCATTGTGCAGTTTGTATATGTGCAAACAATAGACCTAATCGGCTAACTCAATGTTGTACCCAATTCAAATCTCCCGGGACTAAGATTCTTTGTGTATTGTATTTGCATGATAATGTAGCATTCATATTTAAATGATATGGAAATACCTGGAACAAAACGTTTTATTCCCAAAGGGTTTGAATTGGGTACAACATTGAGTTAGCCGATTAGGTCTATTGTGGCGATCCTGTTCAGGTTATTAAATATTCTCATAGTAAACAATAAGGACTCTTAGTACGTGTGCAATCAATATCGGTCCCGTTCGAGTTAACTATTAAATATTCAAGTCACGTCTCACCAGAAAACAAAAGCGTTATTGCGTACTACTCTACGGCTGTAACATCATGTAAGAAGAGAGACGAAAACTTTTAAAAATAGTTTTTTAAACCCGTTTCGATGAAGGGTTGGGGCTAGTTACTTCGTTAGGATTTAGCGTTAGGGTTGACGCCACAATGACAACAACGTTTTTCAACACATTGTCCAGGTTTTACAACATTTTCCAGCTTGGATGTTTTGACTTTATAAACAGTCCCGTCAGTACATTTCGAGTTTCCTGTTGTAATTGGTCAGAGTAATTATTACTTTCTGGTATTGGCTTTTTGACAATCAATTAAAAACTGCTCTATCCACCATTATTACCATCTAAGGAGGATAGCCAAGGAGGATAGCCAAAATTAGGAGCTATCTGTCAGCGGAGTCTACAATAGCGCTTATACATGCTTTTATGACTTGCAGGTTAGACAATGGGAATGCCCTTTTATACGAGTCTGTACAGAACTGCGCCGCTCGTCTTGTTAAGCGTTATCCTAAATTTGGTCATACTTTACCATTACTTTCTGAGCTCCATTGGTTACCAGTGGAGCATCGCATTGTTTTTAAGATCTTGTTGTTGGTTTTTAAATCTCTGAATAATTTAGCCCTTCTTATATTAGTGATTTGCTAACACCATATATCCCCAGTCGTAGTCTCAGGTCATCCAATCAGTCTCTTCTGGTTGCCCCAAGGTCTATTCAAAAGTCTTATGGTGACAGAGCTTTCGCAGTGGCTGCCCCACGGTTGTGGAATGCTCTGCCCATTCATATGAGACAGCCTGGATTTTCTTTAGCTACTTTTACGAAATGTCTGAAGACTTACCTTTTCAAAAAAGCTTTTTTTCAAATATTTTGTGATTTCATGTGATTTTTGTCTTAATTATCTTTTAATGTTTTTTAATTAATGTAGTCATTATCTTTTTAATACAGTATTGTAAAGCGCCATAGAGCAGTTGGATATGGCGCTATATAAATCTCTTTATTATTTATTATTTATTATTTATTAAATTACCTTGGTTTATTCACAACTTGTTCAATTGTCCCCAACAGCTGTGCAGAATCCAAACTTTCAAAATCGAGTGCAAGACCCAATCCAAAATCTTCTGCTCTCTTTGCGTTTTCAAACTGGTCTGCAAACAAAGGAATGGCCACCAAAGGGACACCATGATAGGCAGATTCATAGAAACTGCTGTGTCCTACATGGGTGACAAAAGCCCTGATTTTTTTATGGGCCAACAGATCATTCTGGGGTAACCAATCCATGGGCCTGATATTTGGACTCAGTGAAGGCGGAGTATAATCTGAAATGAATTGGACCAAAAATCAATCTTGAAATGAGAATGAATGAAAACTAAGAACTTCTTTAGCATCATTATCATTATCATTATCTTTGTCAGAATAACCACCCTATCATCATTATCATCATCACCGTTATGATAATAAAAACCGAACGGGAAATTAGTGTTTTTGATTTTGGCCATTTTTTAAAAAATCCGTTTTTTGTCGACCAACGCGTTGGCCGACGTGTTGGCCGACGCGTTGGTCAGATCGGATTCTTTACTTTTACCCCTGTTACGGTCTGCCGTTTCTGTTCTATTTAGCATTCAGTTACAGGTTTTACGCAAAACTTAAAAAAGTTTTTCGGATTTGGTATACAAAGTGGATTTGTGTGGGATTTTCAGAGCTGTAGGATTGCTATCACATGACAGCATTTCCCCAAGTCCTGTGTTGCCATTCAACACTGGTCTACAGAGGATTGAAATAGGAGATATTTAGGGTTTGTGACCATGGCATTCACAAATGGCATTATGAAATCAATACAGTTGTGTTCATAATTATGCTCCACCTACACGTATACAATGCAACAGATTGATTAGGATTTGTGATTTATAATTTTCCTATTTTAATGATTTTGCTTGCAGTGTTTTTGGTTTTGATAGATTTTATTGCAGTTTCTCTGCAAGCATTGTCAGGGGGTAGAGCCCCCACCCAAATTTAAAAAGTTCATCAAATTGACAATTGTTGCTACCATTGAATTTCAACAGTTCCAACCTGATTTGACGCTGGCTTAAAAAGTTGATAAACCAAACCACACCAAAATGGTTTTTCCCAACCTAAAGAACACCAAATTTGTGCCAGGAAAAGCC
Source organism: Montipora capricornis (assembly GCF_036669925.1). NCBI lineage: Eukaryota > Metazoa > Cnidaria > Anthozoa > Scleractinia > Acroporidae > Montipora > Montipora capricornis. The sequence continues at coordinate 25,822,603 of NC_090885.1, forward strand.
ATAAAGGCCAATTCTATCCACAAGAAGTCAATCGATTGAAAGAATTTCAAGAAAACCAGGGTGTAACTAGAGCAATTTCTTTAAGCCTGCTCGTCACTAGCAACCCAAGAATAAGCACAAACAACATACGCAAACACACACTAAAACTTGTTCTTCATTACTGTCTTTTGTCCTCAGCTAACAAGGGGCTTGAATGATCAAATCACTGCTAGGGGTATCAAATGGTTTTTGCAAGCATTTGCGATGTACTGTGCATTTTTTTCAAGCACGAGCAGTAATCAAAATTTTCCTGCAAGCACCACACACATTTCTTGCCAATAGCAACTAAGCTTTCTCATTTTAAACAATGTTTTTGTTGGAGTATACCTCGTAGGGTGGCAAACTGCCCACAATACAATAGAATTTATTCTTTTAATTTATTCATTTTATTCCAACCAAACGCATTGTAGCCAATAATGATGCATCATCCCTGAATGAGACAGTTCAGTTTCTACATGGTGTAATACCATTTTATAAAGGTTGCAAATTGAGCAATGGTTACATTTTGCAAGCACATGAAAACTACAAGGGACAACCAATACTCCAACTAATACGTATGGAGGGGGGTGGGGGGGGGGGGGGAACCAGCACTGCCATATATCAGCTTCATAGGCATGTGCCACTGAGAAAGGTATGGTTTTCAAGTAGTGTGGACTGGGATAGGGTACAGAAATCAGAGATTTTTGGTGTAGCACAGGTAGGTGGTGTAGAACAGGGTATCATTTTCCATGAAACTGATCAGTTGCTTGAATTTAGGGATACATGTACCAAATCTGGGATAGGGTAGGGATTTTTGGAGTTTGGTGTAATGTAGGGTCACAAAATGCACCTGAACTTGGTCTGCTTTAGATTAAGGGTTTCAAAGTCCCAGCGGCACACCCCCACCAAAAATACACAGTGTATCCCTCACAACCTACTGGGTTTGTGTATGTTGCTTGTGGTTATACTAGTGTCTCAAGTGAGGACTAGGCCTTATACACATAGTTGATTTTGGTACTTTTGAGCTTCCAAAGAACTTTCTGTTTTAACTTTCCAAAGGCTGCTGCCATGATATCAATCTTGTCTTTAGTCATGACAGTCTCCACATAAGATCCAAATGAGACAATGATGAATCCTTCACTTTCACTGCCATTGATATAACTTTCTAATTCAGCTGGGAGGGGCTTGGGCTTCTTGATAGTGATGGGACCTGCCATTATTTGACCTTCAAAAGAAGAAAAGAAAGTTTGTAAGTTTCGAATCACATCACAAAACATGAATGACTTTAATATCAATGTCATTATCAGTGCCACTGCCAATGCCATCACCATCACCAGTGCCATCGCCATTGCCATCCTCATCCTCATCAATATCATCATCACCACTAGCACCACAACCATCACTACCATCATCATCAACATCGTCAACATTATTGTCATCATCTTCATAAACAGGATCAACATCATCAACGACATCACATCATCGTAATCAACATGATCACCACCATCAACATCATCATCATAATCATTGTTGTCATTGTTATCAACATCATCATCATCATCATCATCATCATCATCATCATCATTACTACCAGCGGTAGTGAGGACCTAGCCATTTTATAATAATATTTGTAGAGGTGGCCAGGGGTTCTTGGCTTTTCACCTGATGGTTAATGGCTTAAAGCACCACCGTCACAGAGTTCACACCAATAATTTATTTCTTGTCAAAACTCAATGACTTTCACCTTTAAACACAATTTCAAGACAATCCAGAATGAAAGGATTAGCTAAAGTATGTTAATAGCCTTTCTGTGGATCACAAGACAAAAACATGATATTGTTCACTGGCAACATTTTTAAGCTTGCACAGAACTCTATTATGGTCAGCTGCCCAGGAAAACAATATTATAACATAAATACTATAGTCTGTCTGCATTAAAATAGTGTGACTGTGTCCCTTCAACTGAAGCCAAATCAACTGCATACAACAGTTGTACGAAATTTATTCCTTGCTATGACTCCAAATGGCAGTTGCTTCACAATTTTACTGTTGGTCAACTTGACTATTCCTATTTTGATCCTTTTATGTTGCCAATGCAACCATCTCCCCGCAATCAATGGTCACCTAGTTAAGATGGCCATTCTTCTGTCTCAAGAAACTGTCCATGTGCACACACTCTACTCATATGTTAACATCTGGACAACTGCCATAATGTCTAGA
>NC_090885.1:25832340-25839840 GCF_036669925.1 Montipora capricornis
TGAACAATGCTGTTTAAAAGGGTTTTTGAGGCTTAAGTAAGCAGTATTCATTTTCCTATTAATTTTATAGGGGGTCAGTAGGGGGGTCAGTTGACCGGGGGTCAGTGTTTTGTCGAAACCCACGTAGCACGGGTCTTTACGTGTTTTTTAAAATTCAGAATTCTACGATCTCTTACGAATCTTTTTCTCCTGTGACGCTCAAAACGCATATAAAAACACACACTCGCCCTGTGTAAAGGAAAAAATATCGGATTCCTGATCCTGATCCTGAGACTCAGTCTCTTGCCTCAACTTTCGCGCGGCCAGTTTGCGGAAAATCGTTTCGAAGCTCTTTTGTCGAACGGGAACGCTTGCAACGCAGGCTAGAGCGAGCCATGCGAGTCATCATGCGAGTCACACAGTTATTGACAGCTGACTGTTCTAAAGGGTGCTTATACTTAAATGCTGTTTATCTGTGCTATTTGAAATGGGTGCTCAGACTTAAACGCGAGACTCACAATGCTCGCAAATTGTCCGCCCATCAAAAGAAGACACCGTTGAAAGTGTTTACATAACTGTGGTCGCTTGGAAGTATCTTCATTAGCTTACCGGGATTGGAGTTTTTTCGCCGGTTAGACCACTAATTAACGGTTGAGAACATGAACGTCGAGTTGAATCGAATCGACTTTCTACATGTATCGAATCAACTTTGATGATGTCTCGAAACGACTTCAATTTGTATCGAATCAACTTGTATCGAAACGACTTTGTATCGAAACGACCGTAAACGGCTGTGACTAAAAGTGGGACGGGGACGTGGGACTGGGACGTGGGACTTGGGACGTGGGGACTCGGGGACGTGGGGACGTGGGGACTCGGGGACGTGGGGACTCGGGGACGTGGGGACTCGGGGACGTGGGGACGTGGGGACTCGGGGACGTGGTGACGCGGGGACTCGGGGACTCGGGGACTCGGGGACTCGGGGACGTGGGGACTCGGGGACGTGGGGACGCATTTTTACCATTTGTTTAACTTTTCATCATATTTCACAAAATCTTCGTCTGTTGATCGTAACTGCGTTGTACCCCGGTTTAAGTTCCTCGTTTGTATGATGTGAAACAGAGGTCTAGTAAATATATATATAGTATAGTTTATTACTCGTCTTCATAAAAAAGGTGACTTTCATTGTACTACTATCAAGTTACATAGTGGAGTAATTTAGGTGAAACAAAGGGACAATTTTTTTTTGCATAAGTCCCTATTTGACATAGGCAACATGAACGAAACGTTGGTATGACCATTTCTCAGATCATTTTAGAAATTCCCCAAGTATATCGAGGCTTGAACATTTAAAAGTACTTCCACATTCTGCATCCTAACCTTTCATTTTAAATTATACATTTCACTCGTAGTTGTCTGTCACGTCACATTTCTTGACTGAAGACGTCATAACGCTTGTTTTTGAGATTGGGGGAACGTTTACCCTAAAAAATTCCGACAAAGTTTTGCTTGAAACTGCTTAAAACTACCATTAACGTATAATTATACCTATCAATGTGATATCGTTCATTTTTATTGTGACCTCTATGTGATTTGACCTTTTTTTTTCTTTTAATTTTGATTTACCGTTGCCATTAAGATGGGCATATGATTAAAAGGCAGAGTGATAAAGCCTCGGTAGGAGTACTACAGCAAGGTATCTTGATATAAGATGACTTTTCCATCCTCTTTTCCGATAAAATATTTCAATTGTTTTTAGCCGTTAAAAATCACGTGACACATTTCAGATGAAAGAGGGAGTAGAAAGCAAAGTATGCAGATTTCAAGTTAACGTCGATTGGATAAATGTTTCCTCGTAAAACAAAAATATGCCAACTTATTCGCTTGGTCAAGCCTTAACACACAGAAGCGTTATTTAGCTTCTGGCCCGGGGACGGTACTTTAGGAATTTCTGGGTGGGGGGTGTGCCGCTAGGACCTTAGAACCCTTAGCCTAAACCAGAGCTAGTACAGGTGAATTTTGCTACCCCGTACCAGAGTAAACTCCCCAAACCCTCCCTATCCTAGAGTAACTGTTTTTCAGAAACTACTGAGGTCACTAGCACAGTCTAGCCAAAGCAAAACCTATACCACAATCGTTTCTCTCTCAAAAAATGATTTATTTATACTTGAAGGAGTTAGTTTCTAAAGAAACTGTGGTGCTGTTTCGGTGGAGAAGTAGTATACAAAAATTTGGTTTTATCAACTTTCCTTAGTCTAGATAAAATCTTCAACCAACTGGTCAGTTCCGTGAAAAATTATATCCAATTCTAGAAACAAACGCTCTGATTTATGTATCCTATCCTAGAGCAAACTGCTTGAAAACCATACCCTTCACAGCGGCACATACCTATATAGCTCATATATGGCAGTACCCCCCTCCCCCTCCTGGGGGGCTTCTGGCCCTCTGATGACGAACATTTTCGACAACATCAACGGTGACAACCCGAATCAAAGGTAACAAATTGAACAAGCGCCAGGAAAGATGCAGTCACAATGCCGCCAACAAGGACATTGGCACGGTATTTAAACTTCAGTTACAGAGGAGTCATAAGGCTCAAGTTTCTGAGCAACAACAACAAAAAACGCTGAAATTTCAGCTGCAGTGTCAGCAATGGGCCATTAGGTCTTCTGCTTTGTTTCACATTCGAGCTCTGTGACGGGTGGCGAGAATGACTTTTCGAGAATCCAATTTTTGAATTTCGCTGTGTATTTAGCTGGTACTTGAAAAGCAAAATAACACAAGCAATTCAACTTTCTTGGCGATGTTGTCCCATTTCTGAAATTCTGTACTTCGAAAATGTGTCGCCGCGTCCCCACATCCCCAAGTTCACACGTCCCCGAGTACCCGAGTCTCCACTTCCCCACGTCCCCACGTCCCCGAGTCCCCACGTCCCCGAGTCCCCGAGTCCCCGAGTCCCCGAGTCCCGGAGTACCCGCGTCCCCACGTCCCCACGTCCCCGAGTCCCCGAGTCCCCACGTCCCCACGTCCCCACGTCCCCGAGTCCCCACGTCCCAAGTCCCACGTCCCCGTCCCACTTTTAGTCACAGCCACCGTAAACCGTTCCAAGCACAAGAATGTGAAACTGGGTTTATAGATCGTTTTCACGTGAGGTCATCATTTTCTAAAATCTAAAACTAAAGAGCCACGAAAGTTTTTATCCTCATTAGGCATAAGAGGCGGTAAATTTGTATCCATTTGCAATTTTAAAGCTCAATAGCGTGCTTCGTTTGGAAACCAGAGCATTTTGAATTTCTGAGTTATAGCGGTGCGTGACACGAGGCGACGATCGAGTTTATTGAGAAATATATATTTATCTCATGGTTTTGAGCCTTTTTAGAATTTAAAGCATTAGGAAAAGTGCTTAGGTAAATAGCTGTCTGTTCAGTACAGATGATCACTCGCCTAGATAGCCAAAGTAAGTAACAGATGTTGACACTATTTTCCGGCCGCCATATTGGTGCACCAAAGATGTGCACCAACATGGCGTTTTCATACTGGGCTCTGTAAATTTCTGCGAAACATTTCGACGAATATCTGAAGTTTGGGGAAACGCACAGGCCTAAAACTTGGAGAAGTGTCTTCTTTATTTATCTTCTACAACATCACGAATTCTTGACTTTTTCCACTGGATGGTTTTCGATTTATTTTTTTATTGCGTGACAGTGAAAACGATCTATTGATTAAGGCCAGCCGTTCCTCAACAGGCTGATCTTTTAATTACACATTGTGATGTTTCCTGATAATATTAATTCACGATGAACAAGATAAACAAAGGATTTTAATAAATACTCGAAAACATCGATTACATGGCTGCTAAGATGGTGTAGAAGAAAAACTCCCAAAGTTCATAGCGAGATACAATAACTATAATATCCGGTCGTTAGACTTGCGGTTAATAGCAAAAACCTATGACCTATGTTCTAGAGACGGTAGATTAAGCTTAGAGATACGAACTTCATAGTCATCTTCAGTTTTTAGAATAAACTTTGTGGCGCGACGTTGCACTCTTAAAACTTAGAGCAACGAAAAGAAAAAACTTAAAGCAACGAAAAGAAAAAACCTAAACTTACTTTTTTCTTTATCTTGTGTCCGATGTTGAACCCGGCATGTGCAATCGATAAAACCGATAATCGATAACATTCGATAACAATCGATAAAAATTAGTAAATTGTATCGGAAATCGATTAAAATCGATAAAAGGACACGTTGTGAGTAATCGATAATTATCGATTTTTAAATTAATGTTATCGATTTTATCGAATTTCTAAAATGTATCAAATCTTCCATAAAAACACTCTTACGATTCAATGAATCAAGTAGGACGAATTTAAAGATTTATTTAACAAATCGATAATTGAATGAATACTGATAATCAAATAATATTAACACGATTCCCTGGCATGATTCAACGGGGAAACGCAACATAACATAACCGCTTTTTGTATTTACTCAGAAACTGTTCAAGCAACACCAAGTAAGTGAATTTAAGATAGCTTTTTCCTGGAGATATAAAGTAAAATCATCGAGAGACCTTGCGAGAATATACCGGGAATATAAGAGTCAAAATGATTAACCGGGATACGGTTGCATGCAATAAACATATAAATTTGGTTTCTTTTTTTTTTCCTTTTAGGTTAAAACATGGTTCCAGAACCAAAGAAACAAAAGAAAAAACAAAGAATGAAGTTAATGTGTTTACTGAATGAAATAAATCCTTGGTTGCTTAATGTTTCTGTTCATTGTTTTATATTAAATTAAAACGCTGTCCACATAGAAGCAGTTTTATTTTGTATGGTTTTTGATACTCCGTTAAAATCGATTAATCGATAAAATCGATATCGTTAAATACGCGGAAGACTGTGAGTATCGATTTCTATCGATTGATCGATAAAATCGATATCGATCAATTAAAAATTATCGATTGATATCGATTTATCGAACGGTTTTCCGATATCGGTTTTTATCGATTGGTCATACCGGGTGTTGAAGGATGTCGACTACCAGTTGGTGAATGTTCTGTTCTGTCGTGAATATGTTTCATGTTGTTGTGATTTCGTGATCCTCGCAATCGGAATGTCGCGAAATATTAGATACAGAAAACAATTTTCCCAGAAGCAGACCTGTGATTTAATGGTATTTATTAGACTAAATAACTAAATATATACAAAATTTCTTTCCTTTACACAATTCCACTTGATCAACTTTATCACAGGCGTTTTATTCTAGGAGGTGATGTGAACTGTGAAATCACTACTGCAAATTCTGTCTACATCTGTTTCATCAATTTCTCATCCACAGTGTCCATGAATGAACTAAAAAAGCAAAGTCTTGCTTCATGTGATCAATGTGGCCGCCATTTTCGAAATCACGCGAAAGTTTTAAATACAAAGCAAACCATCACGTTGTCTTAGTTGCTTCGATGGCTCAGTGGGAACTTATTCGCTCCTGGGGTGCGATGGCTCCAGTTGTATCATACGGGATTCTTATCAAGCAGTTAATCTACTATCCCCTGGGATATGCACATTTGTGACTACGATAAAGAAAAAAAATCAACTGGTTTTATAACGTGGTATGCATGGCATCCCACGTAATAAAACAACAAACCCTTGGAAGATATTCAGGGTATGTCTATTGCTTGAGATTTTGAATAGTTTTTGTACACTTAAGTTTCTACGGTACGCCAAAGAATGCCGCAAAACGAGTAAGCCATCAAGACCGAGAGCATGCAACATTTAAAATTAAAACGTTCCAGGACTTGTCTGATGAGGACGAACCCACCAAATTTAAAGCAACAAACCTGGTACATTCCATGGGGTGCGCAAAAGAGCTTAGCATGATAATTGTGTACTCAATCACGCTCTAGTTAGTTCTAGTTTGCCCTAATTTAACTACCGTGGTTTCTCATTTTCGTATTTCATTTTCATTGTTTCCAAGTTAATGGACATCTGAAAAGAAAGGCATCAAAGTCCCTGCAAAAAATGTTTGCTTCCTTCTCCACCACATTTAAAATGACATGAAATTCAAGGACTTTTCAAGACTGTGCGACCCCTGGAAAACTCGTGCGCTTACGTGTTACGTTCACGCGGAACCGCGCTAACCCTACGAAGACCCAGGAGCATTTTTAATTCAAAAGTCAGGGAAGAATTTTTTGACTGACGCGGTGTGAACGCCTCGGCCGTCTAAATTTTACAATGGCAAAGGCATAGTTGCATGAAGGCGTGGTGACGTAACTTGAAAAGTTGCGCTCTACCCATGGACAGATGGCGAAACCATTGATATAGGTTAAAATCCTAGGTCCTGGTGCTTAAGCTCAATGTGAACTGGGCGAAAATATAGCCCGGTTCCGTGTCAACAAAATGTCAGGTCAAACTTTTCATTTTCAGCAGGTAGAAAATGCTTCTTGTGTAGTGTGAACTTAGCCAAAAAAAAAGATGTCCATGTCAAAGACGTTGTGCAAAAAGAATTCTCTGTACGACAAGTTCACTCATTCTTCGATTTCGTCCCATTCCTTTTACAACACAGGCGACAAAAGCATCTACATGTAATCCATATCGCCATGACAACCAAGGTAACCACAAAAACAAGGAAAGCTATGACGTCAATTAAGTAGTATTGATACCAATGGATGTTAAACACTTGAGCTCTGAGATGCTGGGCTCCACCATGTCTCAGTACATATTCTATCCAGTCTGCTGTTGTCTCTAATGGTGTGCGCGGTCTGTCTTTCATAATCTTGGAAATGCGAACGGCTGCTTTCTTGAACCTGAAAACAATATACCAAAGACATTTACATAGAGGGTTTACAGCTCCCTGGTAGCAGAGGTTTCTTACCTTTTCCGTTCGCTGGGCTGACGATTACGGGAAAAGAGACTTCCGCCATGAGTAGTATACGTAGATTATTCTTTGATTGCACCTGACGTCACGGCGGCCATGTTGGTGGAAAGAATAACAGCGAAAACGTCTTTAGGGAATTTGACTCTATTAGAGCGGTTTTCAATTGAGTGTCGAAAGTAATTAGATAATTACTTTGGTTTATGATTACTTCACTCAGTGATTGGTTCAAAGTTATCGCGCCATTTTTTCAACCACTCAGAAGTGAAACCAAAACCAATCGTGGCTCACGCGTGCACATTTTCCCGCACTTTGTGTCGGCTACGTGTAATTACTTCAAGTTTTGATTGATTTGCCGGATTGTCTCCGTCCTTTTTGATTGGCCAAAGTCATTACATTGGTTTTGGTTTTACGACACTCAATTGAAACTCGCTCTATTATGCAAAACTTGAGCTACATTTGTCTATTGTTTTGGCACCAACATGGCCGTCTTGTCACGTGAGTGCAATCAAAGAATATACGGCTGCTTATCATTTGCATAAATTGTGCACATAGGAAAGAGAGTGTGGAACCTCATTAACAATGACGAATTTGATGCAAATCTAACTGGAACCTCATTAACGTCCGCCATTCTCTTTTGGCCGGAAG
>NC_090885.1:25844840-25852340 GCF_036669925.1 Montipora capricornis
GTAGAGCCCCCACCCAAATTTAAAAAGTTCATCAAATTGACAATGGTTGCTACCATTGAATTTCAACAGTTCCAACCTAATTTGCCGCTGGCTGAAAAAGTTGATAAACCAAACCACACCAAAATGGTTTTTCCCAACCTAAAGAACACCAAATTTACAAACACCAAATTTGTGCCAGGAAAAGCCATAAAGGTCAATTCTATCCACAAGAAGTCAATCGATTGAAAGAATTTCAAGAAAACCAGGGTGTAACTAGAGCAATTTCTTTAAGCCTGCTCGTCACTAGCAACCCAAGAATAAGCACAAACAACATACGCAGACACACATTAAAACTTGCTCTTCATTACTGTCTTTTGTCCTCAGCTAACATGGGGCTTGAATGATCAAATCACTGTTAGGGGTATCAAATGGTTTTTGCAAGCATTTGCAATGTACTGCGCATTTTTTGCAAGCACGAGCAGTGATCAAATTTTTCCTGCAAGAACCACGCACATTTCTTGCCAATAGCAACTAAGCTTTCTCATTTGTTGGAGTATGCCTCTTAGGGTGGCAAACTGCCCACAATAAAATAGAATTTATTCTTTTTATGTCTCACCCATTGTAGCGAATAGTGATGCATCATCCCTGAGTGAGACAGTTCAGTTTCTACATGGTTTAATACCATTTTATAAAGGTTGCAAATTGAGCAATGGTTAAATTTTGCAAACACATGAAAACTACAAGGGACAACCAATACTCCAACTACTGGGTATGGAGGGTGGGGAGGGGGCAGCACTCCCACATATCAGCTACATAGGCATGTGCCACTGTGAAGGGTATGGTTTGGGTAGTGTGGACTGGGATATGGTACAGAAATCAGAGATTTTTGGTGTTGAACAGGGTATCATTTTCCATGAAACTGATCAGTTGCTTGAATTTAGGGATACCAAATCTGGGATAGGGTAGGGATTTTTGGAGTTTAGTGTAATGTAGGGTCACATAAATGCACCTGAACTTGGTCTGCTTTAGATTAAGGGTTTCAAAGTCCCAGCGGCACACCCCCACCAAAAATACACAGTGTATCCCTCATGACCTGCTGGGTTTGTGTATGTTGCTTGTGGTTATACTAGTGTCTCAAGTGAGGACTAGGCCTTATACACATAGTTGATTTTGGTACTTTTGAGCTTCCAAAGAACTTTCTGTTTTAACTTTCCAAAGGCTGCTGCCATGATATCAATCTTGTCTTTAGTCATGACAGTCTCCACATAAGATCCAAATGAGACAATGATGAATCCTTCACTTTCACTGCCATTGATGTAACTTTCTAATTCAGCTGGGAGGGGCTTGGGCTTCTTGATAGTGATGGGACCTGCCATGATGTGACCTTCAAAAGAAGAAAAGAAAGTTTGTAAGTTTGGAATCACATCACAAAACATGAATGACATTAATATCGATGTCATTATTAGTGCCACTGCCAATGCCATAACCATCACCAGCGCTATTACCAATGCCATCCTCATCCTCATCAACATCATCATCACCACTAGCACCACAACCATCACTACCATCATCATCAACATCATCAACATTATTGTCATCATCTTCATAAACAGGATCAACATCATCAACAACGACATCACGTCATCGTAATCAACATGATCACCACCATCAACATCATCATCATAATCATTGTTGTCATTGTTATCATCATCATCATCATCATCATCATCATCATCATTACTACCAGCGGTAGTGAGGACCTAGCCATTTTATAATAATATTTGTAGAGGTGGCCAGGGGTTCTTGGCTTTTCACCTGATGGTTAATGGCTTAAAGCACCACCGTCACAGAGTTCACAACAATAATTTATTTCTTGTCAAAACTCAATGACTTTCACCTTTAAACACAATTTCAAGACAATCCAGAATGAAAGGATTAGCTAAAGTATGTTAATAGCCTTTCTGTGGATCACAAGACAAAAACATGATATTGTTCACTGGCAACATTTTTAAGCTTGCACAGAACTCTATTATGGTCAGCTGCCCAGGAAAACAATATTATAACATAAATACTATAGTCTGTCTGCATTAAAATAGTGTGACTGTGTCCCTTCAACTGAAGCCAAATCAACTGCATACAACAGTTGTATGAAATTTATTCCTTGCTATGACTCCAAATGGCAGTTGCTTCACAATTTTACTGTTGGTCAACTCGACTATTCCTATTTTGATCCTTTTATGTTGCCAACGCAACCATCTCCCTGCAATCAATGGTCACCTCGCTAAGATGGCCATTCTTCTGTCTCAAGAAACTGTCCATGTGCATACACTCTACTCATATGTTAACATCTGGACAACTGCCATAATGTCTAGAGGATGAGAAGGACTAATTGAGTAATAGAAACAAATAAAAACTTTTCAGTGATCATCACAAATTAAAATCATCATTGTCGTATCTGGCAGCCCATTTGTGCCAAGATGCTTTGTGATTCTTAATTGTGCGTGATCCTCTAAATGGAGAGCTTGTTCAGTCCTCAAGGAGTCCATAACTGTGGAAAGGTGTGACTGTGTCCAGGATTCCCACCTTTTGTCTCAGTTGAAAACTTCCTTTCTCATGAAGGCACAAGTTTAAGGTTCTATTAAAAGCTAATGGTGTATTGATATAAAATAGAGATAGACAGGCAAAACAAAGAAAAAACTATATACCTGGAAGAAGAGGTTGAGGATACTCTAATGCAACATCCGAAGACATGATTACAAGTTCATCATTGCTTAAGGCCTCTGGGGTGCTTTTCTCAGGAGCAATGTTGTATTTTGCTTTGAGAGATGATATTGGCGCAACAAAAACAAAGTTAAACATCAACTGAAATGCAACATAAGCTCCAAGATTTGCAACACGCTGCACAAATGACATTTTATCTGTAAACCCAGTCATACCCATCGGCACGTACGATACAGGTGATGGTATCATGAGAAACATTCCAGGGCGTGGTACACCTGGAATTATCACCACTCTTGGAATTTGATGTAGTTCCGCAACCAGACCAACACAAAAGCCCACTCCCTCATAAACAAACAAATCAAAGTTTCTCAAGTCTTCAAGCAGTTCTTTACTATTTAACAAGCATTCACAAGTGGTTTGCAGATAAGCACCAAAGGTTGTCATCAACTGCCACATCATCTTTTTTTCCATTCCAGCCTTTACAACAAACTCTTCTATAAAACCATACTTAAATGGTACTTGATATATTTTGTGGGGTATAGTCTCATTTGATCTTGAATGACCATAATCTGAGGATACCACCATCAGAACCTGCAAAAAGAGTAAAGATCCTCCCTTTACAATTACTGCAATTTCCACTAATCTGTGGAATCTAATTTTCATGCAGACAAACTACTTTGCATTCCTTTCTTCAAATAATTTTTGCATTGCAAAGCAGCTTGCAACGTAAATTAAAAATTGACCCATTGGTCTCACAGTCTAAACAATCATGGGCCCACTGCTAGATTTGTAAACCTTACTTCCCTTGTGCAACACAGAAGCAAATTTGTGAGATGAAAATGGTAAAATATGTTTGCTCTAAAAACTATTGTCCACTCAAACAGGGAGGGGGAAGGGGGGAGCCGTGGGCGGGGGTTTAAGGGGTCCAAAACTCCCACCTCCTGTTCCCTTTGATTTTTTTTTCCTGTACCCTGCTATCCCAGCTCCCCTGCCTTTCTATACCAACTCCCACCCCAGGTAAACTAAGCTTTTACTAAACTAGATGTGTTTTTGCTCACCTCCTGCCTTCTTTTGACTCCCACTTCCCACCCTCTCCCCTCCCATCTCCCATACCTCTCTCACCACCCATTTTTTTTCCAGGTTCCCACCCCTGTCCCCCCAACTTGACAGAAGGACTCAAGGTGTCCCAGTAGAGTAACTCAACTAAGCTAGCTCTACTTTTTTCTTTGAACTACTAGTTTTTTTGGCATTTTACATATCCCAGACCATTCATACCATTGCTTAATAATAATAATAATAATAATAATAATAATAATAATAATAATAATAATAATAAATTATAATAATAGTAGTACAAAAATTAATTTTATAGAGCACATCTTTCCCTAGAATGATCTTGAGTTTCTCGTGACAACGTTGAGGTTTTTCATGCAAGATGGTGAGATTGCGTCACGAGCCTGAAGTTTGTCGAACTTTATGGTCTCAGTAAAGGTAAATTTGGGCATCTCGCTCAATTTTTTTCTTTTTGCAACTCTTGAACCGGTGGGTCGATTTTTGGATGTGCGCCTAAAAAATCATGTGTGATTGCACTCACAAGCCTTAAAAGCTCAAGTACAGTGTGACTGAATTGCCTCTCTGCTTTCTCACCTGGCTATACTTGCTTACTCCGCGTGGTACGTCATGAAACAGAAACATCAATCAACAGATATAAAGGTATACATAACAAAATGTGGCCCTAAATAATAAAGTTACCTGTAGATTGGTTTCCTTTCATCGGTGTGTGTTTATTTGTCGTCAGTTTTCTCGACAAATTCCCCCAACAATGGCGAAGGTCCATTTTTCCTATTGATGTTTCATTCCATCCCATACTCTTTTAGTTTGTTAAAACTTTGTTTTGTTAAAACTCTGCTGACACATGCAAATGAAGACTACGAATAAAGCACATGCTTATTGTGCATGTTAAAGGTTTGTGATAGTAGAAGGTCAAGAGAGGGTCAACAATATGAGCCTTTTTCTTAACATTTACATGAAAATTGTTTAAAAAGTTAAGTCATCACGCTTGTATTGTCTTGTATTCAATATATTTCTTATAAAAAGCCAGCCTTCACATTCTACAAAAGTGCATGAGTAAATCTGCCTCAAATGAGCCAATGAGCAAGAAAAGAAATTATACAAATTTCAAAGAGCGGGTGAAATGAATTTGAGCAGCTAGAGTGGGATTCAGAGAAAGAATTTATGCACTGCAGATACTGTAAGGCTCACTTAACAACAGCGGAATTACTGTAAAGGAATACGCAAGACATAGCGGCCTACGACAACGACATCAAATGCACAGAAATTATTTGCCATTTGCAACAGCATTAAGTCTGATCTTAGTAACCTGATGGAATCAATGAAGTATGCGTCTATTATCAATTATGAAGTTGTGAATCTATTCTGGTTTTCAAGTATATTTCTTTGGTTACAAGTGTACATAGAATTGGAAAATACATGATGAATCTTTTCTGTTATTTCGAATGTACTTTTAATAACATGATGATAACATGTAATAATAGTTTGTTGTTGAAATTGAGAAGTCAAGTTAAAGATTCAAAAACCACAAGTCAGAATTTTATCGCTGTCTCAAACGAAAAGTAAGTCAGCCTTATTAGTTAAAACAACAAAAACGGCTCTAAAATAAAATACAAAATTATCGTAATAATGTCTTAAGTTCTGCTTTTTTGTTGGAACAGGTGCGCCCAGTATTTTAAGCTGTGCTCCTAACATTTTCTGCTGTGCGGCTAAAATTTTGGTTGTGCACCTAGAAATATACACTTGGTAGCACAAGTGTTCCCAAAGCCAAAATTAATTAAACTTTGACCCCTGTAAAATTGCTTTCTTTTGTTTCCCGCCATAATCTGCTCGCGAAAAATGATTGATGTATCATGTCAATCACACATGAAAGGATTGGGTGTCAATTGACAGCCTTTACACACGATCTGCTACCTTAGCACGTGCCCGAATGCTGATTGGCTGAGCATAATTGACTTTCAAGTAGGGGTGGAGTTATTCAGCAGACTGTGAACTGCATGCGAAATCTTCAAGCTTGATATTCTAAGGGGTTTATTTTGATGCCCAAATTACAATTTCTTGGACCTCCTGTCCCGACGGCTCTTAAGATGTCACTTCCAAATTTTCAGTTCTGATAGATGATTTTATCATATTAACACCACTGAAATACCAAGTGAGCTTTCGTGCAAAAACATGATATCTTCACAAATGAAAATAACATGTTATCTTCACTCATGAAAATATCACTGTTGCTATGGTTACATATAAAAGTCATGCCTTTCGATGCCTTTTATGAAATGATTTAGTATTTCATTGATGTTTATGTAATAAATAGAATATTACATGGCCGCTTGGAGATAAGAAATTTCTCGTCGTGTTGAAAAATATTCACTCATTTGACTCGAATAGAAATTTCGTATCTCTGCATGGCCATGTAATGATCTGTAATATCCTCTATGTACTACCCCAAATAATGTGTGAGGAACGTTTTGTTTGTCTTCGGAGACTGATTTTATAGCACTTTTTCCTGCCAAATTAAGTACAAGATGAGAGTTTCGACTTTGGTGCGCGATATTTCCTTCAATTCTTAACATATCAAAAATTCCTCACACGGTATTGGAGTGCATTCATCTGTGACTAATTATAAGATGCAAGAAAATGAAGGGGCAGGAGAAAGGCAGGAGCCTTTGGGCAGGAGCTTCTGAAGCAGACTTCGGTCGTTCAGAGTTTGAGGCTTCAAAACTAAAGGCAATATTAAATACCAAAAAACTAAAACTTTATTCAAATAATTCACTCTATTAGCTTTAATATGATGTATAGTTTAACCCTATACGAAAAATAGCGGCGCGACAATTTCATTTTTCCGCGGACACCTCGCTTCGGGACACCAAAAAAATGAAAATTCGGTTAGCCTGAATTAAGGCTAAATAACATTCAGGTTAGCCTGTTTACGGTTAGTTCTCAATAATAGTGAGGTTAACACCAAATTTTACCCCTGGTCTGCACGGTCTGCACAGTCTGCAGTCTGCGTTTTGGCGTGACCTCTCATTTTCCTTTACCGAGACCTTAAGAATATTATGGTTCAGTGATTTGTTTAGTCAGATGGTGCAGAGAGTGCATGGACTGCCGATCATGTAGTGTCCAGTTGCCGGACATCTGTAACGAATAGGACACGGCCAATAAAGCTTATAAATCTTTATACGAAGCGTCTACATGTTAACATTATCATATATGCTATTGCTAACGACCCACCTCATGTCCTCGAGAGGCTAACTCTTCCAGAACAGTTTTCGTCATCAAATAATGCGATCCCGAGGACATGGAGCAAAAACCTGCAATCCTGGCCGACAAAACGGAGTTCATTGTTGCTAATGAGAGGGCCACGAGGCCAAAAATCAAGGCCATTTTCCTGAACCTTCAAGGAAAATGTTTCGAATTCAACGCCTTGACGCATTGTGGGTAACAGGCCCAAGTACTGGGCAACCCTAAAATCACAGGACAATACAGAGAGTAAAAACTATCCTAAACATTCATAAAAGCTAACCTTAGGCCTAATTAGGCCTAAACAAACGTTTTTAGGCCTAATTAGGCCTAAGGTTAAGGTTAGGGTTAGGGTTGAAGAACGGAAGCACCTTAAAATTAAGATGCTCAACGCAAAATCGCCGAGGTTACAAGAGGAGGCCCAACAGTTATACGCGTTCAAAGACAGAGAAGTGAGGAAGAGTGCCAGGAGGGTAAGCGCCATTTCAT
>NC_090885.1:25854840-25879840 GCF_036669925.1 Montipora capricornis
CCACCACCAGTTAGAGCCAAGGATGGTTCTCCTTTGACATCTGAGCGAGAGCAGACAGCCAGGTGGGTCCAGCATTTTCAGGAGGTTCTCAACCAACCAGAGCCAGATCAACCAGCAAGCCCTAACCCTCCTCAAGATATCCTTGATATTGACGTAAGTCCACCTACGCCTTCAGAGGTCAGAAAAGCAATCAAAGCTACAAAGAATCGCAGGGCGCCCGGACCTGACTCCATCCATGCTGAAATGTTACAAGCTGACCTTGATATCTCTACAACCGTGTTAGTAGACCTCTTCAGCTATATATGGGACACCAACACCATCCCATGTGACTGGACAAATGGTCTCATAGTTAAAATACCTAAGAAAGGCAACCTGCAAAATTGTGACAATTGGGGTGGTATAACCCTTCTCTCTACGCCAAGCAAGATATTCTGTAGGGCACTCCTTCAGCGGTTTGATTCAGCCATCGACAGCAGGCTCAGCCAGGAACAAGCCAGCTTTCGCAAGGGTAGAGAATGCATCGACCAGATCTTTGCCCTGAGGAACATCATTGAGCAGTGCCTGGAATGGAACGCCCCCCTGCACATTAACTTTGTAGACTTTGGAAAAGCTTTTGACAGTGTACACAGGGAGACTCTATGGAAGATCTTAGAGTCATACGGGATCCCGGACAAGATCATTACGCTGATCAATCTTTTGTATACGAACTTCGAGTGCAGCGTCATCATCGGTAGCAAAACATCTGAGCCATTCCCAGTCAAATCTGGAGTACGTCAAGGCTGCATCCTTTCCCCTATGCCCTTTCTAATTACCATCGACTGGGTAATGCGACAAACCACATCAGACAAGGCAAGAGGTATCCAGTGAACGCTTTTCTCCCACCTTGAGGATCTAGACTTTGCTGATGACCTGGCACTTTTGTCCTCCAGGAGTGACCATCTTCAGGTGAAGACGGATCGACTAGATAAGTTCTCCAGCCAAACCGGACTAAGCATCGATACAATGAAGACCAAAGTCATGTCAATCAACTCAGTCAACCCTACACCCATAACTGTCAATAACAAAGTGCTGGATCCTGTGGAGGACTTCACTTATCTGGGTAGTTTAATCAGCAAGGATAATGGAGCAATGAAGGATATCCAGTCGAGGCTAGGCAAGGCGCGAGGGGCCTTTGCACGACTCCAACCCATTTGGAAATCCAAGCAGTGCAGCCTTAAGACCAAGCTGACACTATACAACAGCAATGTTAAATCTGTCCTACTCTATGGGTTGAAGTGCTGGCGTGTTGTGAAATCGGACATGGACAAGATCAGTGCCTTCCATAATGGATGTCTTCGGAAGATATGCCGCATCTTCTGGTCCCAAAAGGTGTCAAATGAAGTCCTCTACCAGAAAACCGGTTGCAAAAATATCTTGCTAGAGGTCAAACACCGCCGACTTAGATGGCTTGGTCACGTTCTAAGGATGGAACAGGGATGGATCCCCAAACAGCGTTACAGTGGTAAGCGTAAGCCAAAACAACGTGGCGTATGACAGCCGAGACGAAACTTAAAGAGATGGGCTTGACCTGGGGCGAAGCGATTAAACTTGCTAAGGACCGCCAGAAGTGGCGTGGCCGAGTCGCGGCCTTATTTCCCACCAGGGAAGAAGAGGATAAGTAAGTAAGTAAGGCCTAAGGTTAGCTTTTATGAATGTTTAGGATAGTTTTTACTCTCTGTATTGTACTGTGATTCCGGATTTCGGGTTTTAGGGTTGCCCCAAGTACTCAACGTTTTTTTTAAAATTCAGAATTCTACGATCTCTTACGAATCATTTTTCTCCTGTGACGCTCAAAACGCGTATAAAAACACACACTAGCCCCGTGTAAAGGGAAATAGCGGATTCCAGATCTTAGCCCATGGGTTCCAGATCCCGGATCCAAGTATTGGATCCATATGGATTCCGGATTCCAAGTTCAAGATCGACTCGCGAGTTCCAAGCATATGAATGTGAAACTGAGTTTATTGATTAAGGCCAACCGTTCCACAACAGGCTGATCTTTCAATTACACATCATCGTTATTTAGTTACTTATGTCATGTATTATCTAGATACTGATGAAATACCAGGATCTCTGGCGTAGTGGTGAGAGCACTCGCCTCCCACCAATGTGGCCCTGCTTCGATTTCCAGACTCGGCGTCATATGTGGGTTGAGTTTGTTGGTTCTCTACTCTGCACCGAGAGGTTTTCTCCGGGTACTCCGGTTTCCCCTCTCCTCAAAAACCAACCTTTGACTTGATTTGCTTTCATCGTTAATTTCAGTTTACAGTGTCCCAAATTAGTGCTCAAGCGCCAGAACGACTAGACAATTAAGTAAAGTTCCTTTCCTATCTCCTTTTACTAAAAAGTCATATCTTCACTGCGCGCAGTGAACATATCATTGGCCGCTTTTATGCTAGAGACGTTGAAGTCGTCTCAAGACGACTTTAACGTCTGGTATAAAAACGAGAAATAAGGCAGACGCATTTAACGTCTGACGACTTTAATGTCTTGTTTTAGTGCGTCGTTGAGACGCACTTAACAGACGACTTTAACGCCTCAGACGTTAAATGCGTCTAGTATAAAAACGGGACGCCCTAACTTGGACGCATTTAGCCCTGAGTCCTTTGTTAATTTGCACTTCCTTCCTTCCTTGCTCTCTTGGTCGACAAGACAAACAAGCCATGCGCCGAGGCTAAATCTACTTCCTCGTCCATCGCCAGAAAATGCTGATTTCTAGACTGCTTTCTGTCACAAAAGAATATTTGCATCTGTCCTTCCAGGCGACGTCGAGACAAAAATTTGAGAAGCTGCAATTCCGCCACGTTTATTTGCTCATGTACTCGCGTGTTAACGTTTATTTGGTGCCGAGTTTGCTCGTGCCCAGTGTCTTCCGATAATAGAACCTACCTAGGTAGTAATTTTTTTAGAAAAATCTTGTATTTGTCCGTTAGTTTGTCTACTTTTATGCGTCCCGTTTTTATACCAGGCGGCTTTAACGTCTCAGACGTCAAATGCGTCTTGACGACTTTAACGTCTCTAGCATAAAAACGGCCATTTTTTTCTTTCACATGTGAGAATATAGGTATCGTCATGGCAACGAACACGATTAGCTAATAAAACGCGAGCTTCCTCTTCATTGTAAGATACTTTTATGCTTTAATATAATTTTTCTCTACTACATTACAGTTTTATTGCAAATTTTACATTATCATGATATCTTTCATAACTTGTTTTATGTTACACAAGATGGGTGTTTTAGCGGTTGGTGACCACTTTTTCATCATTTCGAAAATGAGTCAAACAACTTGTTTTAAATCTAGATATTTCATCAATATCTATATGATAAGCAGAGAGATACTTGCAGCACTCGAAGATAAAATTCGTATTTCCGCGCGGACATGTAATATCCTCTATCAGTATAATCTGGGCAAATCATTGCTTTGCTCACATTTCCTTGAAAGACATGCATCGAAACCACAACTTTTCAAGGGTCGTAGACATTCGACATGGAACATTTAATTGACGTCCACCTCAATTAAATATTTTTCGAAATATGAGAATATGTCATTGAGGGCGCGTGTGACAGCTGTAATTAAGTCAATTCCGTGGAATGCCAAATGTTTGTCCGTTGCTCGAGAAAATACCATTTGTTAGTACCTGAAACTAGGAAAGTACGATTTACTTGAATTTCTTTTAAACTTTTCTTTTTAAAACTTTATCCTCAAATACCTTAAGTTCTCTTCAAAAATGTCTCGGCCAGTTGAAAGGACTCGTATTGTTTTCAGAAAGGAATACTTGGCGGCGAACAACTTTGAGGTGTTTATCCACTATTTAAAAACAGCTTCTTTAGAATCCACCAAATGAAAAAAAGCCTATGCTAACAATCTAGTTGTGGTTAAAGGGGCACTGTCATGAGCTGCGCATGCTCGAGTTTGTTTGTTCTTTGCAGAGTTGAGTACAAAATAAATGTAAATTGCCAGACAACTTAATAAAAGGGCCGCTTTACACGAGCCCGGGTTGGACACCGACCAACAATGTTATTTACTTGTGCGCAGCTGCATGGGTTTTTAATGATCATCATCATGCCCCAACAGAAACAGCTCCAGGCCACCCCCCGTGCCCTTCGATTTTAACAGAGCTTACAAACCAACGCTTACAAACTTTTGGACATAATTATCCAAACATTTTCCACACGCTCTTCATGCCCATTCGCCTCCGCTATTTTGCTACGGGGTGCGCATGGGCAAGAACGCTGAACCGCAAAAAGAGTGGCGTTCAAACGATCCCGGGTCAGATAGGCCAGCGTTTACATAAAGAAATTGAAGAAATTTCAAACCATCTAGCCGGGTCACCCCGAGTCTCGAGAAGGGTTATCCGGCAAGGGTGGCTGACCCGACTTGACTACCCGCCGCCGCCGCGGTGATTTAACCCGGGTTCATGTAAAGAGGCCCTTAGATGCGACTTCAGTGAATACTGTGATGCATTCAAGGCTTTCGATTCCTTCAATGTTTGTTAAATCCATAAGAAATTTGCCATTTGATTTTAGTGTTGTATATAATACCAAGTTAGTAAAATGTTAGAAACAAAGTTCACTTGATATCCAACGGTGAAAAATAAAATTGTTGTCGAAGACCATAGATCTTATTCATAAATGGCGGTTACATTTATAATTCTTTTGTTCAAGTGCAAATTAGCCTACAAAGACTAACAAGCCTCATTTTAGAGCAAGAATTCTTTTCAATTCACTGCATGGTATCGAGGCTTGGTAGGCTAATTTGCACTTGGACAAAAGAATCATAAATTGACCTCCATTTATAAATAAGGTCTATTACTAACTCACAGCTCACTTTGATTTCGGCTCCGGCGACGGGCAAAAAATTGCTGTCGAAGTCCATTACTTGTCACTTTTAAGACTCCAGATATTTATTTTTCATCGCCTGTCTTGTTTATCCAATTGACTTTCCATTCTTGAGCTCCATAAGGGTATATTTTGTTTAAAGATGCACTAAAACGCCATTCGCGACAACAAAGAAATATTACTCTTTTTCCGACTAGGATTGCCATACTGGCAACCCAGTAAAAATAAAAAATTAAAAAATAACAGAGAAATATTACCCATTTTCCGACTGGGATTGCCATACTGGCTACCCAGTAGAAAGTTAAGTTTGTTTTGGAGAAATTCTTAAATGAAAATGCCACCAGAAAAAAAAATACCTTGGCGATCCATAAAAAGAAATGACAAAAAACATGCCTTTTTAGCTGTAGGAAAGGCACTAACCATATTATTGTTGTCAAGAAACTTTAAGTGTAATTTTTGGTGTGAAATTTGCAGGAAACCGAACAATTTTCGACCTTTTCATGTCTTCGATGGTACTGTAAAAATGGCGCGAGAAAAACATTCGGGCTAAACTGTCACGCACGGTAGCTGCTGTTTATCATTTTTGCATGGAAAAGCGCTTGTTAAAAATACTTTTTTCAAATCCTCTCCCAGAAAAACGCTGAAGTGATGAATCTCATCAGTGTCCTCCTCGAGTGTGGATACTTTGGATTTCTGATCCGTTTTTGGATTTCGCCGAAAAAACGCACCCTTGGTATGTTTATCCTTTGGTTGTAACCACTAAAAATGTGATACCCCGGGGTAAATTTGTCAGCACATATCTGTTATCCAGTATTTCCAGTATCAAAACAAGTCCAGCCCGTATCATTATAGAGCTTTTGGGCGTGCATTCACAATTTAGCCGTAAGTCACGTCCGACAATGAACGAATGACTTAGTATGATATGTCTGATGGGGGACTGAAATAATTTCACATGTAGGACACGAGTGGTTTTCTGCCAGTTTCGGCGCATTTGCCGCACTCACATGCTTATTACTTAGCCTATTTCATGGAGTGAGGAAATCAAGTGTTGTTTATTGGTGGGAAGGAGTGGTAGAGGGTTATCTGAGGTTCCTTGACAGCAAATCCCAGAAGCATTGATCGGGAGACTTAACTATTAGAGTGTAACGTGAAGTGTTAGTTTTCTACCCATATGAACCATGTGGGCGTTAGCCCTGCTGATGGAAATGGGCCGACACAAGGACAGAGAAAAACTCCACCCTGGTCAGAGTCAGGCGTGACTTACCGCTAAATATAGTTAAATGGAATTTAACATAGTTAACGACTAGGAGCTAGTCTGGTCAGTAGTGTTTTGCAGGCGGTTGTTAGTGTCTTGGCCGTCTGGTAGCGTTGTTCAGCGTTTTGGTGCGTTCTGTAGCGTTTGTTATAGTTACATGGTTCACGACCGGGAGCTAGTCCGGTCAGTAGCGCCTTGCAGGCGTTTGTTAGCGTTTTTATGTGTTTTTTGTAACGTTTGCAGCACTCTTTAGGTTGTGGGAGCCCTGGGGCTGACATGGTTCAGCGGTATTCCTGCTTAGTGCATGCGTTGTTGTCCAATGTGCTTGCAGCGTGTTTGTTGCTCTGTTGGCGTGGCGTTGTGAGTCGGATTAGGAGTTTAGTGGTTCTCGGCGTTCTTCTTCTCGCTTCGTTGGCTATCTCGGTCGCTGTCCAGGTTGAAATAGAAGTTCTTCGATCTTCGACCGTCTCCATCTCGTCTTCACCGCCATGTTGTGGTTCGTCTTACCTTCTCTTGTACCTGTTCTGATAGTCGGCTCGTTGCTCAGATAGCGTGGCGTTTCTTTGGCAGGCTTAGTGTAGCGGTTCCCAGTTGTGGTCAACAAAGGATAAAACAACAACAAAAAAAAAACACAAGGATTTCTTCTGTCATCGACCGTGGTTTCCCCGCCCTCTGACGTGTTTGTTGGTTTGTCTTTACTCGCTCATCGCTCTTTCGTGCCTTGGACCATCGTGTGCTCCGATACGTTAGCGTGGCGTTTATTTTGGCGGGCTTAGTGTAGCGGTTCCCAGTTGTGGTCAACAAAGGAATAAAATCTAAAGGATTTCGTCAGTCATCCACCGGGGCTTTTTCTTCGGCGGCTGTCGTGTTTGTTGGTTTGTCTTTCATTCACTCGTCGCTCTTTCGTCCCTGGACCATAGTGTGCTCTCCGATACGTTAGCGTGGCCAAAGGATTTCGTCCTTCATCGCCCGTGGTTTTTTCTCGCTCTCTGTCGTGCTTGTTGGTTTGTTTTTCACTTGTTTTTCGTGGTCGCCTCTAACTCGCTCGTCGCTGGTTGGTGTTCGATCGTACATCATGCCGAACCCACCTCGTTCAACCAACAATAGCTTGTCCGCTGGATTTCGTTCGGAGGACATACCTCTCTTGTCCCCCGTGCCGATGGTGGTTTCTACGGCTCCCTCTGGCCCTGTGGCGCCTTTGGCCGTCGATTTGATCGCCAAGGCTGTTGTTCGCGCACTTGGAAGCACCCTTCCGACTATCATCTCTTCAATTCAAGGGAGCGCCCCCTCGCCAGTACCCCCCTCCGTCCCTGGCACTTCTGTTGGCATCACTCCATTTAGCTCCTCCGGATCGACTGCTGTTTCTTGTGATGTCAATGTCTCATCTATGGCTTTTGGGGCGTCATCAGGTACATTTACTTTGCCTGCCTTCATTCCTACCTTTTCTCCTGTGTCAGCCATCACTGACTCAAGCTCCATCACCTCTCCATTTGCGAGTCCCAGTGTATCCGGCAGCCTGCCAAGTTTTGGTAACTCTGGATCAGTGCCTGCGTCTGAGAAGGCTTTCATTGTTGGTCCTGGTCATGCACCAGTCCCGGCGAAATTGGCCAAGAAGATCATCGAGGGCCAGTTCGTGGAGTTGGCGGATCTACTTACAGTCAATCTCCGAGCTGGGGATCAGGAACCACAGACCTTCCTGGAGGGTAAACTCCTGGTGTCCAACGTAAAACGCAGGCAGGTTGAAATCAAGGATATTCTTACTTGGACTGAGGCCTTCACGATTTTCCAGCTGGTCCTGTGTGCCTCTCACCCCCTGCGTTGGTTAGACTTGACCAGATATAAGCTGCTCATTATTCAAACAGCCCGCCAATATCCAGGTCTGGCTTGGCTTGAATACGATCTGGCCTTCAGAAGGGATGCTGCTGCCTCGGGCCTTACAGATTGGTCCAAAATGAATTTGGATCTGTATAGTTTTCATTTGCGTTTGCCAGCATCGTCCTCACTGCAACCAAGGCCGTTTTCCCTTTCCGGGTTTCCTCAGTCTTCCTCAGACAGCCCAGACTCCCACCGACGCACACCATTCTGCAATTCCTGGAATGAAGGGAAATGCCCGTGGCCATTTGGGAGGTGCAAGTTCCGCCGCAACTGCAGCAATTGCGAGGGAGAGCATACCAAGGCTAACTGCCCCTTTCCCCGCTCAGCTGGATTTCGTTCCCGTTCCCGCTCCCCCTCCCCTGGAGGGAGAAGGGGACAGTACTGAGGGGCGAGGTACGCCCAGTGTTGTGTTTGTACATAGTTTTAGTGATGTGATTGCGTTGCCTAGCCAGCCAAATGGATTGCCTCAGCTGGCAAAGTTGTTTTGTCCTGTTCCAGTTTCAGTTCCAGTCTCAGTTCCCGTTTCTGTTCCTGTTAAGCCCAGCGTTGCAGTTGTCTCTTTTGCCCCGTTATCTCCGGTGTCTCAGGTCACACCATTACAGTTGGATCAATTTCAAGCCGAATTATGCCACCATCCCAACAAGTCAGCTGTGGCATTTGTGACTTCTGGCATACGGGATGGATTTCGGATAGGCTTTGACCCATCCTTGGTGTCCCTCAAATCTGCATCTTCAAACATGCGTAGCTCTGCTGAGCACCCATCAGTGATTGACTCCTACTTGCAAGCTGAAGTCTCTTCTGGCAGGGTGGCAGGTCCTTTTCCAGTGCCCCCGCTTCCGTCATTGCACATAAGTCGTTTCGGGGTGATCCCCAAAAATAATCAGCCTGGGAAGTGGCGTCTCATTTTAGACCTATCATCCCCAGAGGGGCAAAGTGTCAATGACGGCATCCCTAAGCCCCCGTTTACCATTCAGTATGTGTCGGTGGATGCTTTCATTGATGGCATAATGTCTCTGGGTCGAGGAACGTTAATGGCCAAGTTCGACGTGGCCAGTGCATATCGGAATGTGGCTATCCACCCGGACGATCGCCCCCTTCTTGGCATGAAGTGGCGTGGGCAATATTTTGTGGATTTGGTGCTCCCTTTTGGGCTGCGTTCAGCACCATTTACTTTCACCGCCATTGCGGACCTGGTTGAATGGATTCTGGTTCACAATTATGATGTCACATTTCTCCGTCATTACTTGGACAATTTCCTCACTTTGGGTCCACTGGCTTCCCCTGTCTGCCACAGCAACCTTCAAACCTGCGTTCGTCTATGTAAAAAACTTGGCTCTCCCCTTCATCCAGATAAGTTGGAGGGGCCCGCGACTGGTCTTACAATCCTTGGGATTGAACTTGACTCCGAGAACCTTCAGGCTCGCCTTCCGACTGACAAGAGAGATAGGATTGTTTCACTGTTAGATGAGTGGTCGGCAAAACGTTTTTGTAAACGTCGCGAGCTGGAATCCCTGATTGGCCATCTCCATCACGCCTGCAAGGTCGCCCCACAGGGTAGGACATTCCTTCGCCGGATGATCGACTTGCTTTGTGCCTTTCGCCGTGATGATCACCCCATTAGGCTTAACCAGGAATTTCGGCGGGATTTAACCTGGTGGCGGGAACTGTTCCAAACTTGGGATGGCCTCAGTTTTTTCTGCATGCCCACATGGGCACCTCTCCCGAACTTCCAGGTCTCATCGGATGCAGCTGGCTGTGGAGCTATTTTTAAATCCCACTGGTTTGCTGGTGCCTGGTCAGCTGCACAAAGTGCCTTATCAATAGTGTACAAGGAACTCTTGCCAATTGTGGTGGCAGCTTATCTGTGGGGCCCTCAGTGGGTATCTCGGCGGGTCGAGTTCTTTTGTGACAATGAGTCTGTGGTGGCTGTACTTAAGTCTGGCACCTCGCGGGACAAAAACCTAATGGTGTTGCTGCGTTATTTGACTATGCTGGCCATCCATCATTCCTTCTCATTTACAGCTTCATCTGTTCGAGGCAAAGCTAATCCAGTTGCTGATGCACTCTCTCGATTCCAATTTCAGCGGTTCAGACGCCTGGAGCCACAGGCCAACCCAACCCCGTCTCCTATTCCTGCCTCCCTTCTGGCAGCGCTTCAGATGCCTTGACTCAGAAGTGTCGGTTCTTACTTACCCAAGGTCTTGCCCCTTCCACCCGACGAGTGTACCGATCCGCCCAACGTCGATTTACAGACTTTTGCCGCCAGGATGGTCGTGCAAACCAGGATGGCTCCATCCCCCCAGCCACTGAGGAGACTCTCATGCGCTTTGCTTCCTTCCTGGCTGACAACCTGAACCATTCCTCCATCAAGGTCTATCTATCAGCAGTGCGCTCCCTTCACATTGACCATGGCCTTCCCGATCCGCTAGTCAACTGTCTTCGTTTGCAGCGTCTGCTAAGGGGCATTAAGCGAGTTCAAGGTCCAGTGTCACCCAGGCGTCTACCTATCACAGTTGATCATCTGAAGGTCATTCAGTGCTCTTTGGACCTGTCTACTAGAGACTATGTGATGTTGTGGCCTGCGTGCTGCTTGGCATTTTTTGGGTTTTTGCGTGCGGGCGAATTCACGGTCAACTCGGCATTTGATCATCACACCCATAAGACTGTTAGCTACATTCAAGCCGACTCCTTTGAGACTCCATCTAGTTTAAAAGTCCGTATCAAGTCTTCAAATACAGAACCCATCCGTGCGGGTAGTGATAACTACTTGGGGCGTGGCTCGGGCTCTGTGTGCCCCATAACAGCGTTGGGCACTTACTTGTCTCTGCGTGGGTCTGCTCCAGGGCCCCTGTTCTTGTTTTGTGATGGTCGTCCTCTTACCCGGCAGCAGCTATCATACTTTTTGCAGTCTATCCTACATGGGGCTGGGTACTCCGGCTCCTACTCCGGCCATAGTTTTCGGATTTAAATGAAATTTAACAGAGTTAACGACTAGGAGCTAGTCTGGTCAGTAGTGTTTTGAAGGCGGTTGTTAGTGTCTTGGCCGTCTCGTAGCGTTGTTCAGCGTTTTGGTGCGTTCTGTAGCGTTTGTTATAGTTACATGGTTCACGACCGGGAGCTAGTCCGGTCAGTAGCGCCTTGCAGGCGTTTGTTAGCGTTTTTATGTGTTTTTTGTAACGTTTGCAGCACTCTTTAGGTTGTGGGAGCCCTGGGGCTGACATGGTTCAGCGGTATTCCTGCTTAGTGCATGCGTTGTTGTCCAATGTGCTTGCAGCGTGTTTGTTGCTCTGTTGGCGTGGCGTTGTGAGTCGGATTAGGAGTTTAGTGGTTCTCGGCATTCCCTCCCGATCCCCCCCCTTTTTTTGTGTGTGTGTGTTGTTCTTTTTTTCTTGTATTCCTTTTTTTTTGTGTTCTTTTTTTTTTTGTATTGTTCTTTTTTGGGTTGTTTTATTTTTTTTTTTTTTTTTATTTTTGTTTCCACTGAGCTATCTGGCTCAAGTGTGACGGGTGCCTTAGGGGGACCTGGCGCGGGGGGCTCGTGGCTTGGTTGCGGGTTTGGCAGGCCAGTCAGGTGTTCTAGCGCCTTGGGGATGTGACTTCGGTTTCAGCCCCCAGGCTTCCTGGGCACCTACCCTCCACTGGCGAGGCAGGCATTAAATCGTGAATGCACGCCCAAAAGCTCTACAATAATATGCACTGGACTTGCTTTGATACTGAAAATAGGATAACAAATATTAAACTCAGCTTGAAAAATTGCTCTCTACGCATGGACAGATGGTGAAACCATTGATATAGGTTAAAATCCTACAATCCGGGTCAAAAGACTTTGCGACACTTTTTGGGCGAAAAGTAGAGAATTTACTGTACATACTTCCATCGTTATATGAGCAATGCGTGTTCTTCTTTCACTGCCTTTTTCGCACCCCCCTTGCCCCCAGACAATGTTGAAACACGCGAGCGATCGATGAACGGATCTTGATTTTGGAGACCGTGAAACATCCACATTGTAATGGGGGAGGGGAGAAAGCGGGAATTGTCCCAACAGTTTTGACCAGGATTGTAGGTCCCGTTGCTTAAGTTCCATGTGAACAGGGCGAAAATATAGTATGGTTCCGTGTGAACAAAATGTCAGGTCAACGCTTTCATTTTCAAGCGGTAGAAAATGCTTCTTGTATAGTGTGAACTTAGCCTAAAAAGATGTCCATGTCAAAGACGTTGTGCAAAAAGAATTTTCTGTACGACAAGTTCACTCATTCTTCGATTTCGTCCCATTCCTTTTACAGCACAGGTGACAAAAGCATCTACATGTCTTCCATATCGCCATGACAACCAAGGTAACCACAAAAACAAGGAAAGCTATGACGTCAATTAAGTAGTATTGATACCAATGGATGTTAAACACTTGAGCTCTGAGATGCTGGGCTCCACCATGTCTCAGTACATATTCTATCCAGTCTGCTGTTGTCTCTAATGGTGTGCGCGGTCTGTCTTTCATAATCTTGGAAATGCGAACGGCTGCTTTCTTGAACCTGAAAACAATATACCAAAGACATTTACATAGAGAGTTTACAGGTCCCTGGTAGCTGAGGTTTCTCACCTCTTAACTTCGCTGGGCTTACGAGACCTCTGCCATGAGTAGTATACGTAGCTTATGATACGGCTGCATATCATTTGCATAAATGTGCATATTGGAAATAGATAGTTTGTATGGGAATGAGACGTCATAAAAAAATGGCGGATTTGATGCAAATGAAGCTGGAAACTCATTAATGTCCGCCATTTTGTTCTAGCCGAAAGCGTACAGAAATGTCAGTACATATCTGGGCATAAGACCAGTTGTGCCCAGGAAATGACGTCAGGTGTCACACCAGACCGGAAATGTCACTCCAGGTATCACATTTATTCTAGGTGGTCTTGGAACGCTTGACAACAAGTCGGATGAATAAGGACCAGGTTTAGAAAGACCAATAGGAATCTGTATACAGGGCCATGTTTTGATGAACTAATAATGAGAAAGTCATATTTGCCTAGACAACAAAAAGGAAAAAAAAAAAGGAAAGGGACCGCCGACCTTGATGTTTGGAATGAATCGTCAAAAAAAAAAAAAAAACTCAAAATGTGTGTTTAGGCAGTCCGTGGGCGTTTGCGCTGGGGATCGTGTGTTGTTGTTCTCAGATGAATAAGAACCACGTTTCTAAAGATCAATAGGAAGCTGTTTACAGGGCCGCTTTGAGATAAACCAATAATGAGTAATTTAAAATTAGGGGTAATGATGCTATTAAACCGTTTTTTTCCGCGGATTACTTTGCTCGACTGCTGAGTTACCGCTTACTGGTGGGATAAATAACGACCACGTTTAGAAAGACCAATGGGAAGCTGTATACAGGGCCACGTTTAGATGAACCAATAGGGGAAAAGTCACGCTCGCCTAGACCACACAAAAGAGTTCTAAGGCAATATAATGAGTGGTTCTACAACAGGTGGAGCTGTGGAGCCATGGAGGCCTCAAGCTCCACAGCTTGAGCCCTAACCCTAAATCCTAACGAACGAACTAGCCCCAACCCTTCACCCAAACGGGCTTAAAAAACTAGTTTTTTTTTAGTTTTTGCCTTTCTTCTCACATGATGTTACTGCCAAAGAGCAGTCAAAAACGCAATGACGCTTTTGTTTTCTAATGAGACGTGACCGATAACTTGAACGGGATTGTGCACATACTAAGAGTCCTTACTGTTTTCTATGAGAATATTTAATAACCTGAACAGGATCGTCACAATTGATTGCACCTATCCAAACTGCACAATGAGCTATGTCCACACGCCCGAACATGCTCAATTGACGCCACAATTGGAAATGTGTACTAGAAATCTAGTACACAAATGTTTTTCACCTTGTCCAGGTTTTACAATATTTTCCAGATTGGATGTTTTCACTTTGTAAACAGTTCTGTTAGTAAATTTTGAGAAGGATTTTTGAGTAGGATTTTGAGTAGCGCCTTTGCTCCGACCAACTTCAACCAACTCCGAGCAGCTCCGAGCAAATATGAGTATGTCCCAGTAGGGGGAGCAACTGCGAACGACAGACTTGCTCCGAGAAACTCCGAGCAAATATGAGTAGGTCCCTGTACGGGGAGCAACTGGCAACAACAGAGTCTCTCCGAGCAACTCCAAGCAGGTGTGAGCAAATATGAATAGGTCCCTGTGGGGGAAGCAACTGACAACAACAGAGTTGCTCCGAGCAATTCTGAACAACTCTGAGCAGCTCTGAGCAAGTCCTGCAAGGGGTGCAACTGGCAACACGGAGCACCCAGAGAGCAAAATTGGTCTTTTAATTTATAAGGTTAAGTGGCTTAGAACAATTATTTTGCTCTTTGGGTGCTCCGTGTTGCCAGTTGCACCCCTTGAAGGGGCCGACTCAGACTTGCTCGGAGCTGCTCAGAGCAACTCTGTTCTTGCCAGTTGCTTTCCATACAGGGGACCTACTCATATTTGCTTGGAGCTGTTCGGAGTGTATCGGTCCGCGTTCAAGTTATTAGATATTCAAGTTATGTCTCATTAGAAAACGAAAGTGTTATTGACTACTGTACGGCAGTAACATCATCATGTGTGAGAAGAGAGGCGAAAACTTAAAAACATAGTTTTTTTAAATCCATTTGGGAGAAGGGTTGGGGCTTTTTTGTTCGTAAGGATTTGGGGTTAGACTGTGTCTCCACAGCTCCACTCGTCATGGAACCGCTCATTAAATTGCTTCCTCATTGGAACTCTTTCGTATGGTCTCGGCGAACATGAATTTTCACTTAATGATTCATCTAAACGCGGCCCTGTATACAGCTTCCTATTGGTGTTTCGAAACCTGGTATTTGCTCATCCCACCAAAAAGCGGTAACTCAGCAGTCGAGCAAAGTAATCCGTGAAAAGAACAGTTTAATAGCATCATTAGCCCCAATTTTAAATTACTCCTTGTTGGTTCATCTAAACGCGACCCTGCATACAGCTTCCTCTAGATCTTTGTAAGCGTGGTCCTTATTCGTCCAAGAAAAAAACAACACACGATCGCCAGCGCAAACGCCCACGGACTGCCTAAAGACACATTTCGAGCTTTTTCTGGACGATTCGTTCCAAATATCAAGGTCGGCGATCCCTCTTCCTTTTTTTTCCCCTTAAGTAACTAATGTATTTACTTGCTGTCGTTCTTTTTGTTGTCTAGGCGAACATAACTTTCCCCTTATTGGTTCATCTAAACGTGGCCCTGGTATGCAGCTTCCTATTGGTGTTCCTAAACGTGGTCCTCATTCATCCGACCTGTTGCCAAGCGTTCCAAGGTCACCTAGAATAAATGTGTACAATGTAGCAAGTTTCTCACCAGGAACAGGATAGGTCACTTGGACCCACACACGTTCCCACTTGTAACAATAGGGTTTGTCAATAAACTTTCATTTTGCATGATTTTGGCCTGATTTTCGGTTTGCGTGACACCTGGTGTGACATTTCCGGTCTGGTGTGACACCTAACGTTATTTCCAGGGAGACTTTGCACTGTCATCGTGTTGTCATCGTGTTGTTTCCTTTGACAAGAAACTTCAATCTATCTCGTCTCTCTCCACCCAGGTGAATAACTGAGTACTGGCGACATACTGCCCGAAGGAGCCCCGTGATGACAGACTAGCAGCCCGTCCAGGGAGGAGTGGCAATACCCTCCAGAACAGTTGCTTCAAGCTAAGGAAACCAGGATAAGCTCCTGCCATAGGGAGCCCAGTGGCTCATGAGAGACTTTACTACGATCAGTGATTGGCTAAAAAATCTCTGCTAATGTTTCAGCTAATGAAAAGCAGTAGTACATAATTATTTCAAGGCTACTTAGCATTTATTTCTGTTCCTTTTTCAATGTCATCTTAAATTGCACTTAGCTTTATTTGTGTAAAAGAAAAATTTCAAACGTTACACAAAAATGATGAAAAATGATGCAAAAAAATAAAAACAGGCCAAATTAATTGATATGCAAAAAGTGAAAATGGTCCTGATAAAATTCAAAATCATAAGAATCACAAAAAAATATACATCCGCAAAATCGTTGTAAAAATAAAACGTGCTTAGAAATGACACAAACTTTTTATAGTTTTCCCTGTGCCAGAAACTTTGAAGACAGGTGGTCAATGAATATTAATCACTTGCGAATTGAAAAAAAGGTGTTTCTAACGTGTGAGAAAAATAATTAATAATTAATCCCAATTAACTGCCAGACAACAGACGGCAAGAAATTTCCCAATGTTTGACGATTGAAAATATAGACTTTGATGTGTTACAAAAACACCTAAGGATTACTACGCATTAATCAAAAGTAGAAAAGCCCAGTTTCCAAAAAGTTCCCAACATCATCTGAGACAAGCTTTTAATTTATCTCAAGATCACTTGAAAAGTATCTTTCGGCTGCCTCATAAAGTGTCGTTTGAACCTTACATAATAGCATTTCAATTCAAAGTCCTTAATCAGATACTTTTTCACAAATACAAAGTTATGTAAGATAGCTTACATCTCAGATGATAATTGTTCATTCTGTAAATCGGAACCAGAAACCCTCTATCATGTCCTTTTTTATTGTAGTCATGTACAACGTTTTTGGAAAGACTTGGAATACTATTTCTATTTAATGACAAAAGAATTCTTCCATCTAACTTTGCAAGATGTCATGATCGGAATATACTGTATGCAAAATTCCCTTTACTGAATTATTTGTTGCTTATCGCTAAATCATTTATATGGGGTTGCAAAAGAAATCAGATATTACCAAACATAGTCGCCTTTAAACAAAGGGCTAACTAAAATTAAATACGAAATAGAAAAGTTTATGTGTGTTAAAACCAATTACATGGACAAATTTAATAAGAAGTGGTCCCTGTGCTTAGACAACATTCTAAATTGTTTATAAGTGCGTTAACTTTATTAAAAACCGGCTCTGCGCTTGGGTTTCTTGTTAATGGAATCAGATATGTATCGTGGAATTTTTTTTTTTATTTTTTATTTTTTTTTTTTGGGGGGGGGGGGGGGGGCCCCCCCCTTGATATTATGTCATAACATAAGTATAAGTATAAGTATAAGTATTTTATTGTTAGTAAGTAATGTTATTACTGTAAGTATTGTTAGTATTGTATTAGTTTAGTACAAGGTAGTACTGTATGTATGTATGGATGTATGTATGTATGTATGTATGTATGTATGTATGTTAACAATTATTGTAAGTATTGTTTTTATTAAATAAAATACTTTTAAAAAAAGAAAATTTGCAAAAGAAAATTGGCTCAGAGAATTTTACAAGCCAAAGTAGAGGTGGGAGAAAAACAATCCTAAAATAAAATGCGAACAAAGAAAGAAATCCTTAAAGAAAAAAACCAGATTGAAGAAAGACAAAAAAATTGGAGGAACTTAAAGAAATTGAAAAAGAAGACAATTTGATAATGATGCTAAAAGATTGTTAAAAGTTAAAGAAAATCCAGTTTAAGGAGAAAATAATCAATTATTTGAAGAAATACGTAAAATTACTGGAATAGAATCAAATAATTCAGATTTTAAAAAATGTGAAAAAAATTAAAGATGAAACGGAATCAGAAGAGAATAAAATTGAAATAACAGAAAAAAGTGTACTAAAAGGTTATCCAAAAGAGTGTGATTTTGATTGAAGAAATTTAAATAGAATAAATGTTGTAAATTTTTTGGACGATATTAAACCAACTTTTATTCAATTTTTCAAAGAACAAAAAAATAAAATAAAATAACTTCATTAAAAATTCCATTTGAAAAAAATTAGTATAATCCAGAAACAGAAAGTTTTGCAAAAAAACAGAGATTCTTTTTTAACAGTTAAGTAAAAAGAAATTATGAATTAACTGATGAAGAATTATTATTTCAAAATATAGTAGAAGATTTAATACAAACGAAATCAAACTTTGAAGGAAAAAAAAAATAATAGAAGTGGATTAGTTTTTAAAATTTTGAAGTTAACAGTAAACACAAATGAAATAAGACGTTGACAAGGAAATAAATTCTTTACACTTCAAAAATTAATTTCTGACAAAAAAGCAGTAATTAATGTTCAAAACAAAGATGATTATTGTTTTAAGTGGTGTATTTTACAATTTCTTTACCCAAAAATAAAAAAATCTGAAAATTGTAGACCTGAAATTTAAAACAGATTTAAAATTTTCAGGTCTAAATTTTCCATTTGCTATAAAAGATATTTCAAAATTTGAAAGATTAAATCCATATTTACCACCAATAAATGTATTTGGATTTGGAAACAATAGATCATACCATAGTTATTTAGCTATATGCTGAGACCCTAAACTTAAGAGATATGATGACAGCCGAGAGCTTTCGAAAAAAAATTGGAAAAATCTCAGTATAAGCCGAGACCTAAGTTTCTCGTATTCTAAGACGTTTTTGCTGAATTTTCCACAGACGAAAGCGCTCCTCTTTGGAAAGATGTCGAAAGTTACTGTGTTTAATTTCAAGTTCAATAAAATCACACCTTTTATAAACAGAGGAAAGTGTTTCATTTATTGTAAGCAATTAGCCAACCAGCGTGTTCGTGAATACAAATGTGATCCAAGCGTACCCTATAACGTGAATGCCAGTAGATGCACCGTCAATCGATTATAGTCAATAGATCGCATTACGTTCATCATGCCAAAAGCTAGTTGTTCATCATACAATATGGCTTTCAAGCTTAAAGTTGTTGTCGAAGCTGAAGCTGTTGAAAAACAACTCGGAGATCTCTTGCAAGTATGGACGAAGTATTCAATGGCGAACTGAAGATGTCGGCGAAGTGTAAAACCATGGGTCGATGCACTCCGAAGTTTCCTGAGCTGGACCAGCAGATACTAGAGTGGTTAACCGAACAAAGAGAACCAGGTGAGTAATTGTTTGATTCAAATAATGATTGTTTGAACCAATTTTGTGTTGAAATTGTTTTTGACAAACCGGATAATTCGCGACACGAGCCATCATGCGCACGTGAGTTTGTTTCAGTTTGAGATGTTGTGATAAGTGGAGATCCACGACATGACAAGGACAACGAGTTCAAGACCAAGAGCGAAGGTGAGAGTGATGCAGATTGCGAGTAAAGTTTTGGTCGCAGTGACCATTATGCCGTCCTGGTCACAAAACACAACTCACCTGCCATGAACCTGAAGGCGGCAAAGAAGGCCATACTGAGGCGTGCGTGACCTGCGGGAGAGTGCTAGTATTGCTTTTGGAAGATGGATAACCAGCTTTGAATGGGGCTGTGCGCTGGGGTTGTACCATGCAAACATCCTGATTAGCGCAATGGATGGCTTTCTGCCCATGAAGAAAATACGAAAATGTTCTAGCAACAAACTGTGGGTCAATCAGAAGCTAACGGCTCTGATCTTGGAGGGACAGAAACCACTTTTCGCCTGTGGTAAGGATTCTGCAAAGTATAAGCAATTACGGAACCGAGTGCAGCATGAGTGCAAAGTATGTTAACAACGATACTATCAGCGCAAAGTTTCATCTCTTAAGGAAACCAATATAATACGCTGGTGAAAAGAGGTGAAGGGGTTGGGCGGCATAGAAGAATCTGGTGAGTGTGAGTGAGTGAGTGAAGTCTTTATTTATCGAGGGTAGCTCAAAATAGCATCTAAATGCTAATAAACTAGAGGCCCTCATTACAAGATCAAAATAGTTAAAATAGGTAAAAATCAGAGCTTATGATAAAATTAGCAAAATGTAATAAAACTATGAAACAATTATTAGCATGCAGCACAGTGACCCACAATACTTATATAGAGAAATGATTTAAAAATTGCTGATCTTTAAAAATCCTATTCCAAAGAGAATTTTTGAAAGTCTCGAGAGTCTCTGCTTTCCTCATTTGAAGAGGTAGCTTATTCCATTCCCGACAAGCAGTCACAGTAAATGTTCTACCACCTTCTGTATTTCGATTAACTCGAGGGCAGGCTATATTAAATTTAGCATATCTAGTTTGCCGTGAATGAGTCTCACCGGTAAGTACTAATAAGTTAGTAAGATAACGAGGCACGCGACCTTGCAAACGCTTGTATATGATACAACACTTGGCTAATTTAGCATTCTCGAAGAAAGGTATCCATTTGAGTTTGTTAAATAACTGAACAGAGGGTGCATAACTGTCAGCACCAATGACAATTCTCGCTGCTCTCTTTTGTAGCTTTAAAACACGATCTAGACAATGTTTATCACAGTTTGACCAGATAACACTTACGTAATCCATTACTGGTCTAATAATAGCATTATAAAAGAGAACTCTATGCTTAATTTGCAGACAATGTCTAATCTTTTTTAAAATTCCGATACGCTGAGATAGTTTCTTGCATAACTTATCAACATGCGAATGAAATGTTAATTCCTTATCAATTTCCAAACCTAGGAGCTTTGCACATTGTACGTTTTCAAGTTGCGATCCATTAACAGAAACAATAATGTCATTAGGAATTCTGTTGGAAAGACGTTTACCACAGATGGTAAGAACTTTAGTTTTCTTCTCATTAAGTGGAAGCTTGTTGGCTGTGGCCCAATGAACCGTTTCAGAAACTGCTGCGTTTAAAGAAATTTGCAGACGATCCATATCCATCCAATTGACGGAACAAGTTAATGTCGTGTCGTCAGCATATAGATCAGTATTAGCAGAACTAACATGTAACGGAAGGTCGTTAATGAACAAGACAAACAGTAAAGGGCCCAAAATAGAGCCCTGAGGTACACCATGCGGAATAATAGATGTAGTAGATTCCTTTTCACTCATGGATACAAATTGACGCCTGTCACTGAGATAGGATTGAAACCACGATAATGATGTGTTGTCTAAACCATAGGCATGTAGTTTGTCCAACAGGATAACATGATCAACCATGTCAAAGGCCTTGCAGTAATCGATTAAGATCATGCCACTTACACGATTATTATCCAAGTTAAATAAAAGTTCATCTATAATTCTGATCAGGGCTGTTTCTGTACTATGAAGCTTCCGGAAACCAGATTGTTTAGAGTAGATCAAGTTGTTTTCACAAAGATAGCGAGAGAGTGAGTCATGTACATGCCGTTCAATTACTTTTGAGAGTACAGGCAAAACCGAAATTGGTCGATAATTATTTAAGTCCTCTGAGTCCCCACCTTTAAATAAAGGAGAGACTTTCGCAGTCTTCCAGCGTTGAGGAAACGAGGCCGTATTGAAGGAATGATTTATTAGCTTGGCAATAGATGGAGCTATTATAGGAGCTGCTAACTTGAGCATTCGTGGACTGAGCTTGTCGATACCACAGGCTTTGTGTAAATTAATGCTCTTAAGGCAGCCAATGACCTTGGACTCTGTAATAGGTGGAATGGAAAAGAGTACGTTATTATCCTTTTTTGAGCAGACAAAATTGTTCAGTTTAGACATGTCAAAGTTTGTTTGAGGAAGTAACGACCTGAGTTTATCGGCAACAGATGTAAAATGAGAATTAAACTCAGACGCCATTTCAGCTGTATCCTCGATAATGCGATCCTCAACTCGAAGGCTGTTCACACGTTTGGACTGATTAACCATTCCTGAGATTGATTTAATTATTTTCCATGTTCCTTTTGCGTTGTTTACATTTTGCTCCAGTTTAGAGACATAAAACTTGCGTTTAGCACTTCTTAACATGCTTACTGCTTTATTTCTCGCCTTTTTATAATCAGCCCAAACACATGGATTGCGATGATGTTTAAACTTTTTCAGTAAGGCATCCCTAAACTGTAGTTGCTTTATAATCGGAGGTGTTATCCAAGGAGCTTGATTAACACGAGCAACACGTTTAATTCTCCATGGACAGTGTTGTTCAAGAGCGTCATTAAATAGTTTCTCCCAGGAGTCCAACATGTCATCAATGTCATCAAAAACAAAAACAGAATCCCAAGGGGTCTGCATTAGAGTTTG
The DNA here is from genome assembly GCF_036669925.1 of Montipora capricornis. Taxonomy (NCBI): domain Eukaryota; kingdom Metazoa; phylum Cnidaria; class Anthozoa; order Scleractinia; family Acroporidae; genus Montipora; species Montipora capricornis. Next base: position 25,876,796 of record NC_090885.1, read on the forward strand.
TTTAAAAAGTTCAGCATCAAACCTTTTCATGTTGCGGTATCGTATATAGTTATTGATCTTTCTGGCGTTGGGACGTTCACGTTGATTACTATATTTTCTCACCGCAAACAAAGGTAGATGATCAGCAAGTCCAACAACAGGACAAACAATATTATGGATCCTATGAGAATGGTTTGAATAGATATGGTCCAAACAGGTTCCGCTCATTGGACGTGTTATTTCAAGCACAAGTTGATTAAGATTCATAGCCAATAAACCTTTGCTGAGATGATGTTTCTTGAATTTTAGCCGATCAAGTGCATTAATGTTCCAGTCTCCAAGTAAAATGAGCTCTTTGTTCAGAAGATAAGCCTGTTCAATGTTTTTTTCGAGGCGAGTATCATCTGCCAAAGAATACCAGGGTGGGCGATAAATTCCAGAAATAAATAAAGATCTGTTCGACTTAAAAGGGAAAACTTCCAACCAAATTACTTCTAAATCCAAATCCTCCAGATCGTCCCTGCGTTTCAACTTCAGATCATCGTTAACAAACACTAAAACTCCGCCACCACATCTCGATACTCTGTCATGACGATGAATCGAGAAACCAGGAACAGCATACAGCACATCCGGAATGTCTGGTTTTAAGAACGTTTCAGTTAGAAAAAGTATATCAACTTGTGGGCTGCCGGACTTTCCAATCAGAAAAAGCTTGATCTGGTCAAATTTTGCTGAATTTAGGCGATTAACGTTCCAGTGGCCAATCCTTAGTCCTTTGTCGTCCAAGCCAAGGTCGAAATAAGGGTAGATATTATTGTTGCAGTCTTCCAACATATTTGATGAATCGAAGGAATCCAACGAAGACTCATCACTGAAAAATGAGGATGACGAGAACGACGAATGCAATGAAGGTCCAGTAGGGCCAGGATTCAAAGACACATCGCCGGATAAAATCACAAGATTAGCCGCCAGAGCAAAACGTAGAATACGAATCGCCACAAGTAATTTAACACTCGACGCCATGACAGTTTCACTCGCTGATTTCATGCGACAGGAAACAGGACATGGAATTCTTGGTGACGATGCTTCTTTAGCCAGAAATAAAGTTGTGAGCTCACTGCCAACATGGTGGCATCAGTTGCTAGGCGACATGTTTCCCTCAGTTGAGTCGGTGTGTCAAGGGTTTCTGCACGGACTGACATCCAGCTTCACCCCACTCCCAGTCTCAGTCAGCTGACATAAGGCTTATGTGGACATAAGGCTCGTCCCCAGTTCCCCAGGAGTTCCTTGTGACACCAAGGATTGCATACAACGCACTGCGCTGCATTAAGCTGAAAAACTCGACTGGGCCAGATCCTGTTCCCAACCTGGTGTGGAAGGAGTTTGCCTTCGAGTTATCTCCAGTAGTCTGCGATCTCTACAACTCATCGTTAACAGTGGGTTACATTCCTGATTTTCTGAAAGACACCCAGTTCCCAAGGGCTCTCCCCCAAAGTCCATCACTGGCGATTTAAGACCAATAACTTTAACATCACAGTTAGCAAAGGTCCTTGAGGGATTCACACTGGACTCACTATTTCAGCAGATTGTAAATAAGTTAGATCTCAAATAGCTCTCTATTGCTGGTAAATCCACGGTGCAAGAATAATGTTTTGGTGCACTTGCGTTGAAGGTGGAAATAGAAAATTTAGGTTTGTATCTAAAAGCAAAGCTTTTAAGGGAAACTGAATGGGCTCTCACAAGCTGGGGGCGAATTAGATCCAGCTGATTTAACAGAAAAAGTGGTACAGGTTACTGAAAAAATTCTCCCAACAACAAAACAGGTTTTTGACAGGTATTTATCTGGTGATATTGGATATATATATATATATATATACACCGAGACCCGCAAAACGGGTATATTACAGTTCTCTTCCAGAGTTCACTGTTTCTCTTCTTTTCTCTCAGAGGACAGCCACCATGTACGAACGCCATCAGAGCCTGGGCTTTTCCCTAGCTTGGTGTTAGAGATAGCCTGGTCCAGCTCCTGATCTTCAATACGGCAATCCATGGATTGTGTCATTGGTAGTTGGTCTAATTCGTCCACAACTGTAAAGTCAACATCGCTGGGAAGATTTAGCAAGTCACTAAAGTGTTCAACCCATTTGTCCTTGATTTCCTTGGGACCTGATAAAAGAACACCATCTTTTGAGCGCACTGGATGAGAACTTCTAGATCTAGGGCCATAGACAGTGTTCAAGGTAGCATAGAACTCTCTTGGATTCCCTGCTTGAGAGTATTGCTCTGCTTCTTTAGCTTTCTTTTGGAACCAAGCATTCTTGAGTTCCTTGATACGTGTTCTTAAAGAGTGCCTGTCTAGGTTTTTATCTTGAAGTAGAGTTTGAATTTCTTCATCCTGATCATCAAACCAGTCATTCTGAATCCTTTCTTTTTTCCAAACACATGGGTCGCTGCATTTTGAAGAATGTCTTTCAGCTCTACAAAGTCAGCGTCACAAACAGAGATCTTCTCATCTATAAACTGTACAAGCTTTGCTTTCTTGTCATCATTTAAGCATATGTCTAACTTTTTCGGGGGTCTTGTACTGATCTTCCACTTTACAGAGAAGACGCATTTGGACATTAGCAAGTTGTGATCAGTGAAGCAGTCCGCTCCTTGATTGACTTTCGTTACTTTGATAAATGGTTGAGCTCAGGTGCTGGTGCTATTGTAAAGGGGGCCTCATACAAAAACTGGAATTGCAAGTAAACAATTTTTGACTGCCAAAAGACCAAAGATTCGTAATGGTAAAAAGAGGAAGTAAAATGGGTAAGAGTTCCAATTTCTTTAAAATCAGATAATCGTTGGTACTATAAAAATAGAAAAAGAGTAGAAGGTACTGGTTTTCTTGGTGATGTTAGATCAACAGAAGCAGATTTATTAATACAAAATTCCTTAGCTTGGAAAAAACCTTATTAATTATACTTCCAAAGCAATGCTTGATCCAAAATTACAACAAAAGCAATAAACTATGGATTACAAAAATTAAATACCATTGTTCAAAAAGTTGGAGCAGAAACGTTAAAT
>NC_090885.1:25882340-25919840 GCF_036669925.1 Montipora capricornis
TAAAATCCATAACGTCCTCTATGGTTCTTACAGCATCAAAAGTTGTTCTACCTTTAACATATGCGCATTGATTGTGATGGGTTACGTAAGGAAGAACCTTTTCCAATCTTTTGGCAATGGCTTTTGATCCTATTTTTACGTCTACGTTAATCAGCGAGATTGGTCTCCAGTTTGACAAATATCTTTTATCCCTATCCTTCTTCTCGATCAACGTTATAATAGCCTCTTTTTGGGAGTTCGATAGCTCACCGTATTCGTAGGCGAAATTTAAACTGTCAACCACCAAATTTCCTACTGTATTCCAAAAGGCTTTATAAAATTCAACTGTTAGTCCATCATTGCCTGGTGACTTATTACAGCCAAAAAATTGGAGACACTTAAAACATTCAGGAACAGTCAGCGCTCCTTCACAGGTTTGGACCTGGTCAACACTTTTAGTCTTGGTACCCGGGGGTGATTTAGAAAGCTACATAACAAATCTTCAAGAAGACATTGAGAAGTCTGATATTGTACCTTCTACAAACTCTGACCACTCGGCAATAGTTTTACATTTAAATAGTATCGACAAACAAAGGCATGGCCCTTCCTTTTGGAAATTCAATGGAAGTCTTGTAAATGATGTCAATTACGTTACATTGATAAACGAAAGTGCACCAATTTGGTTAAACGAATTTAAAGACATTGATGATAAAAGACTTCTCTGGGATCTAATAAAATACAGAATTAGGCAAGAAACAATTAAATACAGTAAAAAGAAGGCACGTGAAAAGCGAGAGAAAAGCGTCCTTGAAGAATAGTGAAGAAAACTGCAGTGCTAACCCTACTGATGCTAACTGTGAACGCGTTGAGATTTTGCAAATGGAATATGACTCGCTCTACGAAGAGATGACCAAAGGCGCAATAATTCGTTCAAAAGCCACTTGGTATGAAAAGGGAGAAAAAAGCAATAAGTACTTCTTAAATTTAGAAAATCACAGGAAAACGAAAAGCTCAGTCCGCAAGGTCTTTAATGATGAGGGGACTTTGGTTACAGATCCTAAAAAAGTACTACTGGAAATTGAAAAGTACTACTCCAATCTCTCCAAGAGTGATCTCCTTACTTAATAGATATTTATGCTTTTAGTAAGTTTGCTTGGGTGGAAGTGTTAAAAGATAAAAATGGTCTACTGTAACTGTTGAAAACGCATTTAACAAACTATTTAAACTTAGACACATTCCTAAAAATGTTGTGCACTGATAAAGGAAAAGAATTTTATAATCAAAACTTAAATCAATAAAAAATAATAAAATAATTACATGTTTTGAAAAATTATTACAGCAATGTATGGCGTTCTTTTCCAAATTGAAGCTAAATTATCTCTGAAAAATGCGTGGTTACCCCCAATTTTCTTTTGGATACCAAGATCATTTGCTAAGTTCTGCTTTCTCCGCATAGTTTTGAACCGCGCCAAAAATATCCCTGTATTAATAAGCACTAGCAATAGGAAATCCGAGTATCTCGAGATGCGCAGAACGTATGCGCAATAACAATAGTAGGCACCGTCCTTAATTTAAGAAAAAATCAGCAAGCCAAAATTCAAATTAGTGATAAGGTGAGAATATCAAAATAAAAACATTTGATAAAGGTTACACACCAAACTGGATAAAACAATTTTTTGTTGTGAATAAAATACAACCCACAAAACCCATTACAAATATAATAATTAGGGAGAGGAAATACAAGGTAGCTTTTATGAAAAAGAAATGCAAAAAAACAGATCAGGAAATATTTAGAATTGAGAGAGTGATAAAAAAGAATGGATCTAGGAACAAGGTCTTTCTCTTCTCACTTTATTTACAACAACACCATTAATTTTATGACCTTGAACAACCGACTACAAAGAACATGAAGATAACTATCACGACATGAATAGCCCGTTTTAGTATGGTCACATTCCATTGACCATATTGTACTGATGGGGCAGTAAAATCTCATTAAAAATGATGGGTTTGTAAAATGGAAAGGATATCCTGATAAAATTAATTTTGGGGTTAATATAAGTGAATTGAGATGAATCATTAATCACTTTTTTCCATGCATTAGAAACACCTTTGCTAGTAATGAGTTATATTTTATTGTCTACCTGTCCTTTCACTATCCCATGCGTGAGAATTTTTTTCTCCTTTTACACTAACAAACTCCTTTGGAACCTTAATCTAGGCTTGTATAATTTTCAGAGCCACTTTTTTTTTGCAAATGTCATTTCTTGCCATTTGTTGTGTGGCAGTCAATTGAGATCAATTAATTATTTTTTTCACACGTTTGAAACACCTAATACATGTATTTTTCAATTGATAAAATGATAAGTTTTTTCAATTCGCAAGTGATTCATATTTTATTGACCACCTGTCTTCCAAGTTTCTGAAGAATGGGAACTATAAAAAGTGTGTTATTATTTCTAGGCTATTTTTTCACCAATGATTTTGGGTAGCAAAAAAAAGGGTTGCCCTAAAAGCGGGAATCCGGAATCCGGAATCACAGGTCATTGTTTTATCAATACAGAGAGTAAAAACTATAAAACATTCATAAAAGCTAACCTTAGGCCTAGAAACCAGGGGCACGAAACGTCACTTTTCGGAAAATATCTGTTCGGAAGACGATTTGAGATCTAGGATTTTCGGAACATTTGTTCTAAAATTTCTTGCTGGCCTGCCTGTCCTAGGATTTTCGAACATCTAAAAGATGGTATAATTTCCCATTTTTAACGGATTTTTACCCTAAAAAGCTCACCTAGAATTTTCGGGAAACTTTTTTCTGGCTGACATTTTCGAAAAGGTTAGTTTTGATCCCTACAATTTTCGGATCACTAGACTTTCAGCTAGGAAATCCGAACAGATGAAAATTTTTAGGGGATAAAAATATGCCTATATCTCCCGTTTAAATACTAAAATACGTTTAACAATGCCATGTTTAAGTGGTTTTGAACGATATTCTCGTTGGGTGCCCTTGAAAAACCTTTGTTTAGGCCTAATTAGGCCTAAGGTTAGCTTTTATGAATGTTTTATAGTTTTTACTCTCTGTATTGGTAAAACAATGGCCTGTGATTCCAGATTCCGGATTCCAGCTTTTAGGACAACCCGAAAAAAAAAACACACCAACCCCGACCCCGACCACGACCCCGACCCCGACCCCGGCCCCACATTTTGCCTACTACCATGATTTTGCGGATGGAATTTTTTTGGGATTCTTATGATTTTGAAATTTTTCAGAACCATTTTTACTTTTTGCATATTTCTTTGCTTGTTTGTATTTTTTTTTTTTTGCATCATTTTAAAGCCAAGTGCGATTTTCGATGAAATTAAGTGGAAATAAGTGGCCTTGAAATAAAGCTAAAAATGGACCACGCCCCTCTAATTATCTACTACTAAAAGCCAAAGAAAAAACAATCGCACCTTGCATGCACGCCTTTTCCTGCGCTTTGAGCTAGTAACATGTAACTGCTACAAATTCTGATTGGTTGATCGTGCTGATTGCACCTGTTGCAATTGGTCAGGGTAATAATTATTACTTTCTGGTTTGGTTTCTTAACAATCAATTAAAAACTGCTCTATTCACTATCATTAAATTACCTTGGTTCATTCACAACTTGTTGAATTGTCGCCAACAACTGTGCAGAATCCAAAGTTTCAAAGTTGAGTGCAAGTCCCAATCCAAAATCTTCTGCTTTCTTTGCATTTTCAAACTGGTCTGCAAACAAGGGAATGGCCACCAAAGGAACACCATGATAGGCAGATTCATAGAGACTGCTGTGTCCTGCATGGGTGACAAAAGCCCTGATTTTCTTATGGGCCAACAGATCATTCTGGGGTAACCAATCCATGGGCCTGATATTTGGACTCAGTGAAGGGGGAGTATAATCTGAAATGAATTGGACCAAAAATAAATCTTGAAATGAGAATGAATGAAAGCTAAGAACTTCTTTAGCATTATCATTATCATTATCTTTGTCAGCATAACCTGTGAGCAGACCCTCTCTAAAACTCCACAGAAAGCAAGAAAAAGACGCTCTGCAGAAATTGTGTCGAGTCTTATAAGTTGCCACAGCCCAAGTGTTTGGGCTAGTCACTCCCTTAATTCAAACCAGTTTAGATAACGCGTGCATCATATTCTTGGCAAGGCGAAGGTCAAAATTAAGCATTCAGTACGAAAATCAATATGGCGTCTAGGAGTGCAATCAAGATTTGGTCTGCGTTTCAGACTGTCTCCAAGAAACAGCTTGCGCATTCTCAATAAAGATTGAACAAGATTTCTGATTTCTCGTTGAGTTAAGGAAGGCTCTGCTGGCAGGGTGGCGGTGTTTTTGGTTTTGATAGAAATTTATTGCAGTTTCTCTGCAAGCATTGTCAGGGGGTAGAGCCCCCACCCGACTTTAAAAAGACCATCAAATTGACAGTGGTTGCTACCATTGCTCTTTCAACAGTTCCAACCTGATTTGACGCCAGCTGAAAAAGTTGATAAACCAAACCACACCAAAATGGTTTTGAACCCAACCTTAAGGACACCAAATTTACAAAAATTCTTTGATTTGGGCCATTTCAGCTTCAAAAACAAAACACAAGCAGCAGTTACATAAAGATCAGCCATAAAGGCCAATTATGTCCACAAGACGTCAATTGATAGAACAAATTTGAATAAAACCAGGGTGTAGCTTGAGCAATTTCTATAAGCCTTCTCCTCACTAGCAACCCAAGAATAAGCACAAACAACATACGCCGACACATATTAAAACTTCTTCTCCATTGCTGTCATTTGTCCTTAGCTAACAAGGGGCTTGAATGATCAAAACACTGCTGGGGATATCAAATGGTTTTTGCGAGCACTTGCAATGTACTGTGCATATTTTTGCGAGCAGGAGCAGTAAGCAAGCACTGTGCATTGGGACAACTTTGAAACCTCTTGGCAGTAGCAACTACATTGTTAGCTTTTTTCATTTTATACAATGCTTTTGTTAGAGTATGCCTCATAGGGTGGCAAACTGCCCACAATACAATAGAATTTATTATTTTTACATCTTGCCACACTTATTCCAATCAAACCCATTGTAGCCAATAATGCATTGTCCCTGAGTGAGATAGCTCAGTTTCTATGGTTACTATTTTATAAAGGTTGCAAATAGGCCTTTTCCGAGTTCACGTCAGCCTCTTTTTCAAAGTGAGTCTAAGTGCGACAGCTTTGTGATGATAATCAGTTTCCTTTTCATATGTAGTGAATACTTGTAAACTCTTCGCACTTACACTTGCTTTCAAAGAGACTAAAGTGAACTCCGAAATGGCCTATTGAGCAATGGTTAAATTTTGCAAGCACATGAAAACTACAAGGTACAATTCAATTTTCCAACTACTGGGTTGGGGGTGGGCAGCAGCACTCCCATAAATCAGCTATATAGGCATGTGCCACTGTGAAGCATATGGTTTTCAATTAGTTTAGTCTGGGTTACAAAAATCAGAGATTTTTAGTGTAGAACAGGGTATCATTTTCCACGAAACTGTTCCTTGAATTTCATGATACCTTTCTGAGATGAGGGTAGGGATTTTTGGAGTTTAGTGTAATCTATGTAGGGTCACAAAATGCACCTGAACTACGTCTGGTTTAGGTTAAGGGTTTCAAAGTCCCAGTGGCACACCCCACCCAAAATACACAGTGTATCCCTCATGACCTGCTGGGTTTCTGTATGTTGCTTGTGGTTATACTTGTGTCTCTCAAGTGAGGACTAGGTCTTATAGTTGATTTTGGTACTTTTGAGCTTCCAAAGAACTTTCTGTTTTAACTTTCCAAATGCTGCTGCCATGATATCAATCTTGTCTTTAGTCATGACAGTTTCCACATAAGATCCAAATGAGACAATGATGAATCCTTCACTTTCGAATTCACTGCCATTGATATAACTTTCTAATTCAGCTGGGAGGGGCTTGGGCTTCTTGATAGTGATGGTACCTGCCATTATTTGACATTAAAAAGAAGAATATGAAGTTTGTAAGTTTGGAATAACATCACAAACATGAACGACATTAATATCGATGTCATTATTAGTGCCACTACCAATGCCATAACCATCACCAGCGCTATTACCAATGCCATCCTCATCCTCATCAACATCATCATCACCACTAGCACCACAACCATCACTACCATCATCATCAACATCGTCAACATTATTGTCATCATCTTCATAAACAGGATCAACATCACCAACAACGACATCATCATTATTATTATGATCACCACCATCATCATCATCATCATCAACTACATCGTCATCGTCATCATTGTTGTCATCGTTATCAACATCATCATCATTACCAACAGAGGTAGTGAGGACCTTTGCCATTTTACAATTTGAAGAGGTGACCAGGGCTACTTTGGCTTTTCACCTGATCATTCATGGCTTAAGGTGGCTCAAACCAGTTTCAACACTTGAAAGAAACGTTCTTGTTAGGAAGATTGACACTACAACACGCTATCAATTAACAGGAATGTTATGGTACCATATCAAACACCAATTATTGCTGAAAGAGATTCGGTCAGTTTCATGACATAAAAAGTTACCGTGGCAACGGGAAAGCCTTGCAAAAACACCCCATATTTTTGCCTTAGCTGCTCATATCTCAAAAAACGAAATAGGTGACCCCCATTTTTTTTATTTCTGAAATGTAATCAGCATGCCAGAATGAAACTTTCTGCAAAGTTAATAAAAATCTGTGGAGCAGATTCAGAGCCACCTTAACTACCGGTAATTGAAAATTTAATTAAGGTAGCTCTAAATCCGCTCCACAAAATTTTTTTAAACTTTGCAGAGAGTTTCATATTGGCCAGCTGATCTCTTTTGCGCAATAAAAAATTGGGGTCACCATGTTTGTTTTTCAGATATGAGCAACTAATCCCAAAATATAGGCTGTTTTTGCAGAGCTTTCCTGTTGCCATGGTAACTTGCTACGTCACAAAAATGACTGCATCTTTTTCAGGAATAATTGATGTTTCACATGGTACCATAACATTGCTGTTATGTGATAAAATGTAGTAGTGTCAATCCTCCTAATGACAAGGTCCCTTGAAAGTGTCGAAACTGGTTTGAGCCATCTTAAAGCACCACTGTCACACAGTTCACAACAATAATTTATTTCTTGTCAAAACTCAATGACTTTCACTTTAAACATAATTTCAAGTCAATCTAGAATGAAAAGATTAGCCAAAGTACATTACGGCCTTTCTGTGGATCACAAGACAAAAGGATGATATCGATCACCGGCAACATTTTTAAGATTGCATAGAACTCTATTAGGGTCATCTGTCCAGGAAAACAAACATAAATATAATCTGTCTGCATTAAAAGAAATTATTGTGTAGCTGTCTTCAATGCTAATAAAAGTAGCGCAACCGTGTCCCTTCAATTGAAGCCCAATCAACACTGCATACAAAATTTATTCCTCATTATAACTCCAAATGGCAGTTGCTTCACATTTTCACTGCTAGCCAACTCGACTATTCCAGTTTTGATCCTTTTATGTACACGAGCCAACGCAGCCATCTCCCTGCAATCAATGGTCACCTCGCAAAGATGTCTCAGGAAACTGTCAATGCGCAAACTCTCCTCGTATGTTAACATCTGGACAACTGCCATAATGTCCGGAGGATAATTAATACAAACAAATAATAGAAACAAATGAAAACTTTTCAGTGATCATCACTAATTAAAATCATCATCGTCGTATCTGGCAGGCCATTTGCGCTGAGACCCTTCGTGATTCTTAATTGTGTGTGATCCTCCAAATGGAGAGCTTGTTCAGTCCTCAGGGAGTACATAACTGTTTAGTTTATTTATTTAGTTAATTTATTTCATTTACCACAAAATGCAAATAACAATAAAACAAGACAGTTACACAAAAGCAAATGAAAGTGGCAAGGAAGCCCAAAAAGAAAGAGTTTTAAGACAGGGTTTAGGTAGAAAAAATCTTGCTCTATTAATGACTTCTAATGATTTTGAGAGTTTACGAGCTACTTGAGAAATGTGCGGTTTCCAACATAAATGTTTATCAAGGACTACACCGAGGAAGAACGTTTCCTTAACCTGTTCAATTCTTTGTTCATTTATGAATATTTACATTGGAAAATGATACCTTTTCTGTCCTAAGGCTTAAATAACATAAACTTTGTTTTCTTCAGGTTTACGGAGACTTTGTTTGCCTTAAACCAAGCGGATAATTTATTATGTCCGGAATTAAGTGAGGTAGACAGGATCTTTATGTGACATAAATAAATTAGTATCATCAGTGAATAAAATCAGCTCGATGAGCGTCTATACGTTATTTAAATCATTAAAACTGTGGAAAGGTGTAACTGTGTCCAGGATTCCCACCTTTCTGTCTCAGTTGAAAACTTTCTTTCTCGTGAAGGCACAAGTTTAAGGTTCTATTAAAAGCTAATGGTGTATTACATTGATATAAAATAGAGATAGATAGGCAAAACAAAGAAAGAACTTTATACCTGGAAGAAGTGGTTGAGGATACTCTAATGCAACATCCGAAGACATGATTATAAGTTCATTATTGCTTAAGGCCTCTGGGGTGCTTTTTTCAGGAGCAATGTTGTATTTTTCTTTGAGAGATGATATTGGCCCAACAAAAGCAAAGTTAAACATCAACTGTATTGCAACATAAGCGCCAAGATTTGCAACACGCTGCACAAATGACATTTTATCTGTAAACCCAGTCATACCCATCGGCACATACGATATAGGTGATGGTATCATGAGAAACCCTCCATGGCGTGGTACACCTGGAATTATCAACACTCTTGGAATGTTATATAGTTCTGCAACTAGACCAGCACAAAAGGCCAGTCCCTCATATACAAACAAATCAAAGTTTCTCAAGTCTCCAAGCAGTTCTTTGCTTTTTAACAAATGTTCACAACTGGTTTGCATATAATCACGTATGGCTGTCATCAACTGCCACATCTTTTTTTCCATTCCAGCCTTTACAAGAAACTCTTCCAGATGACCATACTTAAATGGTACTTGATATATTTTGTGGGGTATAGTCTCATTTGATTTTGAATGACCATAATCTGAGGATACCACCATCAGAACCTGCAAAAAAAGTAAAGATCCTCTATTAACAATTACTGCAATTTTCTCTATTATGTGGAATCTAATCTTTCTGCAGACAAACTGCTTTGCATTCCTTTTTTTAAAGAATTTTTGCATTGCAAAGCAGCTTGCAACATAAATGAAAAATTACTAGATTTGTAACCTTACATCGCTTGTGCAACACACGAGCAAAATTTTGAGATGAAAATGGTAAAATGTGTTCTCTCTAACTCTTGTCCACTCAAAAAGGGGAGGGGGGGGGGGCAAAAATCCCACCTCCTGTACCCTGCTATCCCAGCTACCCTGCCCTCTTTTGACTTTCACTTCCCACCCTCTCCCCTCCCATCTCCCATACCTCTCCCACTCCCCATTCTTCCAGGTTCCTGTCCCCTGTCCCCCCAACTTGACAGAAGAACTCAAGGTGTCCCAGAGTAACTCAACTAAACCAGCTCTGTTTTTCTTTGCACTACTAGGTTTTTTGGCATTTTATATCTCCCAGACCACTCAATATTGGTTAATAATAATAGTAGTAGAAAAATTAAAATTATAGAGGACAACTTTCCCTAGAATGATCAAGTGTAAAATGTACTCTAGAATGTGAAAGACACATATTTGCACTGCAAACAGAAGCATGTTATTAGTTAAGATCTTCTCAGTTTTAAATGCCATTCAAGCCTGGATTTTTTTCAGGCTTTTGTATCATTACTGCTTAAGTATAGTGTTCGAACTGCAAAAATCTTAAATCATATCATGTACTTTATAAAGACTGAAATTCACACAAAAGAAATACATGTTTAACTAAAAAATGTTACATACATCAATTAAGGGCATGTTCGATTGACCCTATTCTGGAATAAGAATATGCAGTATGTTTGGCGTGTTTTGAAACAGCAAGGAATTAAGAAAAATATGTTTAAATAGCATTTTAGCAGATATTTGACAATTTTAATGTGAATCTCCGTAAAAACGAAGGAATTCTAAATTATATTAGGCAATTTTACTGTCAAGCAAGTATAATGTAGTTAATGGATCATGACAATATTATCTGTTACCCTTTCATGGCAGCTCTGTTTTCAATGTAGCGTTTATGCCGTCTAGTTGCCAAGGTCAGCAAACACTAAGGATTTACTGTATTCTTGCTTCAAACTTCGCAGCTTTGTTGTCGCTAGCAGGCTAGTACGATCCACGGCATTGGTGCTTTTTTCAAAGCTTTATTCACGGCTAAGAGTTGGCACGTGTAACACTAAGTCCTCTCGTAGTACAGCTCTTCCAACTGGCTAAGCCAGCAGACATTGTCTAGCTATAAAAACATGTGAAAACTATTTAGAGATCACTTATGTTCTGTTGTTCAGCGCACTTAGCTTTCAATACATTAGTGTGGTTACGATTTGGGTTTTTCCCTCCCTCCCTCTCTTTGAAGTCGAGATTGGGCCTCGTTGTCTGTCAATAAACTCGGGACACTCCTGTGTAGTGCGGTTAAGTCTGCGCAGCGACTTCCCCCAAGCTTGTTGGCTGCGTTGCCTTTTGAATATCGCCTGCTAACCGATACTCTTGTCTGATCCAGCACATGCTATTTTGCATTCAGCTCGTAGTGCTGGGAAGATAAGTGAGGTTCATTTGTCACACAATCGCCAGAAGTCGCACAGGCTAACCTAAGGCAAGGGAGTGCTCCCCCATTAACGCCACCTTGAGTCAATGTTTGATCATAACTAGTAGTTAGCACACAAACATAAGGAACAGAGACATTAACCATGTATTCCTATTCTGGAATACGGTCAATCGAACGCACCCTAAAAGTTAACTTAAAGTCATTTGTCTTTAAAATCTGCTCGAAACCATTAAAATTTTCTTTATGTCTAATTTAAGGTGGACTACTTTGTTCCATAATCCATGGTTTCGTTCCCTGGTCACACCAAGGATGCCACACTTAACCACTTCACTTGGGCTGTCTGTGGACAAGTAGACCTTGCTACCCAGTGTAAGAAGGAACCAGGAAATTATAACAGGTGCTTACAAATTTTGCACAGAATTAAGTGTGCCAGGGAAACCTGTTTGTACTTCATAGGTTTTCACAAAACTTTGCAGATATACTAAATTCGGTATGGTAAATCAATCTACATAGGGTTATCTGCAAATCTGTTCTGCAAAAAGACACGTGTTCCCGTTGCGTTTTATCTTTGCACAAGGCAAGTAAACATGACCATGTAGGCCACGGAGAGCAAAAGTAGAAACTTTCTAAAAAGACAAATTAACACGCCTGTCAACAAACTTGAATTCCGCACAATCACTGATAGCAGGATAGTCATGAAGCCGAACCGTAAATTTATAGTAAAAGAGAGTTTAGGCCTAATCACTGAAACGAGCGTGCATGGACTGATCAGTAAACGAGGGCTATTTTCTTCACACGATCTCGCGAAAAAAATATAAATATATAAATATAGTTAACCGAACCGTACGTAAATTCACGATCGATCACTGCTCAATTCGCGAGTCACGCTTTTAGAACCAGAAAAACCTTTTTTGAATAAATGACATACTTCAACTTGAATTATTAGTTTCCGTGTACCGCGTAGCCGGCTACGCAGAACTTTGTTCGAGTGGCAGGATACTCTGCAGTTAAGTACCTCAAGAAGACCTTGGATCAGTGATTTGTTTAGTTAGATGGTACAGAGATTGCATGGACTGCGGATCACATAGTGTCCAATTGCCGGACATCTGTAACGAATAGGACACGGCCAATAAAACTTACAAATCTTTAAAACGAAGCGTCTACATGTATGCTGACGACCCACCTCATGTCCTCGAGAGGCTAACTCTTCCAGAACAGTTTTCGTCATCAAATAATGCGATCCCGAGGACATGGAGCAAAAACCTGCAATCCTGGCCGACAAAACGGAGTTCATTGTTGCTAATGAGAAGGCCACGAGGCCAAAAATCAAGGCCATTTTTCTTAACCCTCAACCCTCAAATGCTCAAAGAACAGGTCAGCATTAAATAATGCGCCGATCCGAAACCTGGACCACGGGCATTTGACTATCCTCTGTGCCCGGGGAGTGGGGAATTTGACCTTTGCATGCGTGGGGTGGGGAAAATTGAACTGGAAGTGTTAGGTTCCAAATGATTTTTTTTTGGGCGCTGAAGTCGCTAACATCTATAAAACACATGTTTGGACGACATGGAAGAGTTTAAAGGAAGAGATCTAGCATTTGTGAGCGATTGGCTTACAAAAAAGGTCTTCAAAAGGTCAGAAGCCGACGACGATTGTCCTTTAGTAGGGTATGACAGACAAATCCGACGATAGGGTAGGGCATTTGAACACCACTTTGTCCCGAGGGGGGCGTGAATTTGAACTATCCAATGTTCAAAAGTTTAAATGCCCGGGTTTTGCCCGGGGAGGGGGGAAGTTGAAGTTTCGAGTTGATCGGCGCATAACAACTAGAGAAAAGAAATCATAATTTTCCGACCATCGCCATGACGTCATCATCGTGTTTCCGGAAAATAAATAATAGGGCGACACAAGCCAGAGAGAGAATGTACTTCACGGGATGCAAGAAACTGCAAACCCAGGTGTAATTTACCGACAATTGCTCCTCTTTGTCCGCAGACATGGATTGACATACAGTTTATTCCATTAACGAAGGCAAATGGAAGCGCGTGCAATCTTTCTCACCCGGGGCGGTGTTTTGTCGTTTTGCTTGAGTACAGAACATTACATAAACATGGATAGGGTGAGGATGAGGTTGACAAAGTATGTATTGGTGTATGTTAACAGTTTCATAGATTTCAGAATTTTAATTTATTATACCAACAAGGCAAATGGAAACTCGTACAAGATGTCCAATGCTGACTTGCGCAAAAAAAAACGAAGACTCAATCTATAGCGATAACTTGCTACGAGCAGCAACGGAAATACTTTGCCCCAACTCCTGCTTGCCCACATCTGCAGGATGGAAAAAGCAGCTTTAATTTTGTTTAACAATAACTCATCGAAATCATTAATACCAGAAGCTTAAGAAATAAAGTTCTTGATGACCTGCAGGCTCTACTCTTAACTCTACGATTTGTCGGCCGATTTTGTCGGGCCGATAAATCGTATCGTGTAAATTGTGTAAAACGAGTAATTTTTCCTCCAAAGATCTCCTCGTTGCGTTTTAGTATCTGCTATTTTGAACGCTTTGATTTTTTCAGTATTTGTGCGCATTACCCACTCTCATACCTAGCCTGCACGCAGGCGGTTGGATGGTCGAAAAAACCGGAATTCGTAATGACGTCGCCATCTTGGATTCGCGCGGCTAGGTCTGGGCCGGGTTGAGGGTCGACAAAGCGAGCGAGGGGGCCCGACCTATCTTACGCTATTCCAATATGGCGTCTGATAGTGTTTCGTGGCGACACAACATCTACCGCCTGCAAGCAGGCTACTCTCATACCCTTTGATACCCTTCTCGCCGCCACTACTCATACCCTTCTCGCCGCTCAAGAAAAACCTCTGGGACCAGGGTAGAAAAGAGGAAGACAAGTCCCCAACAAGAGAAAATGAGGGGACAGAGAGAGAGGCTCAAGGCGTTGGCCGGGATATGTTATGTCCACGAAAGTTATTTTTAGACGAGCGGAAGTCTTTGTTCTAGTGGAAGTCTGTCTTCTGAGACGTCCGCATGCAGTCTTGCCTTGCTCTCAGGTTCTTAGTGAAAAGAGAAAATGATGGCGCACGTGGAAGGCTGATGAATATATATTTTCTTTCAAACATCGGACCGAGGTTGGCCTGCATGCGGACGTCTCGGAAGACTTCCGCTCGTGTAAAGATATCTTTCGTGGACATGACATATCCCAAGGGCTGGACCGGGAGCCTCCTTCTCTGTCCCCTCATTTTCTCTTGTACCCAACTAGGACTCGCGATTTTTGCGAAAATTGGGAATTCTCCGTAAAATCGCCAAATTCGTTAAGGCTGAAAAGATGAGAAGACAAGTCCCCGACAAGAATCACGATTTTGATCGATTTTGGCAATTTTTGCGCAATTTGCGAAAATCGTTAACATATCGCATTTAACTATATTCATAGCCAATGCATGTACTTCTGTACTGGACTCGTTCAAAAGCAACAGACTGCAAAGTATATTTTTCCTTACATTACTCCAAACAGACTGTGCCACTCACCTTGAGCTTCTACAATTCGAACCCTCGCACCATTGGACGTCCGGGATTACGTTTTCTCTGAATTCACCGCTAAGCCATCGAATCAGCAACTGACGTCTGCTAGATATTTTTTCTACCAATGAATTTAAGCTATTTCCAAGCCTTCACGACAACCACCATTTCGCACATGACACGCTTAGAAAAATTTCAGCTCATCCACAGTTATATGGCTGCCGATGGAACTTTATGAAGAAGTACGGTAAAGGGTGGCTAAATTTATCTGAATAAGAGGCGTGTCCCTATGCAAAATACACCAGGAACAAGGAATCATTTCTAGACATGATAATAAACCGATTTTCAAACAGATTGATTTTCGTAAAATAACCTGTAACTGTAACACTACAGTGTGACTGGTTCTTTTGATGATAAAAATCATTATACTCGAAGTATTCGTGGCTATTTTTTCTCAGATATAAGGAAATATCACGCCTTGCTAGAACACTAGAACGTCTATTCTGGGTGGTGTGATTTCGGTCGAAGTTTTAAGTATGATCAGACAAAGGAAAATATATATGCGAATAAAGTGATGACGAACTCTCGTCGCAAACACAACGTTCGCCCTGTGAAAAAAGGATGGTTGTACGGGCAAATAGAACAACGAAAGATAATAACCTTTGCAGTTTAATCAAAGAAGATAACTTGTCACAAAACCACTGGTGTCATTATCTTGGAGAAACCGCTTGTAAAAACCGCTTGTGGACAAGTCACAGCTACATCAAATACAGAGCAGGAAAATGGTCAGTAATTTGAAAAAGTGGATGAGCCAGACATTGTAGGAGTGCGGTGTCTGACACTTGCAAACAGCAGACCGCGAACTGCAGACTAAGCCTAAATCACAGTTATTGAAAGTTAACCGTTCTAAAATGGGTGCTTCGACCGAAATACTGTTTATCAGCACTATTTGAAATGGGTGCTTAGACTTAAATCAGTGCCTATCAGCGCTATTTGTAAGCAGTGTGCGGTCCGCAGTTATCATACACCTAAAGGGAAAGAAAAAAAAGAAGACTGAAGTTCGAACTTCAGGATTATGTGGCGATGAAGATTAATAAAATGAGAAAAGGAAACGCCCCTTCGAATTCATCCAAATGTGCTTCTTGCTCAAATTGTAGAACTTGAAGGGGAGTGTGCCAGAATAATCACAAAGGTTGGATTTATCACTTCATTTAGACTCAGTAAAATAAAAAAAACCCAAACAAATATTTTATTTGACAATGCAAAATAAAGAACACTTACAAGAGCCAACAAAATGGCTTCTGATCAATAGATTATGAAATCCTTTTTCCGGACTTTTGACACACAAACTGAGGTGAATGGTTCTCATGAAAGCTGGAAAATAAAAAGCATTAACGAATCTCGAGATGATAGGCGACCACAATATGTAATCCTTTCTCTTGTCCTTCTCCTTTGAGGCAATTTCCACCCCTAAAACAAATTAAACACCATTTTTTTAAATAGCTTCTTGTTCATTTTAACTTCACTTTGTTGGTACGATCATTCCAATCAAATGCCCATTGAAAAGAACTGAAAAGCGAGAAAAGAAAATGAAACTGAAAATATGATGACAGGTCCTTTTTGAGTTACCAATTTATTAACAGTTTTCAGTTTTGCTTTCAAACAGTCTTTAGAGAGAAAAAAAAACTTTTTTTTTGATTGCATGATGTTGATTGAAAAAGACTAGACGAACGGTTACCCCATCAACACATCCACCCATAATACGACGAGATTCCTATGACACGTATTTCATAAGGTTTGTATATGTAATCGGATGATCACGAGTGTAATTTGGAATAAATGAGCAAGAGTAACATTTTCAAAGAGTAACAAATTTTAACAAGAGCACATTTATTACAAATTGCAAGAGATATTGAATCACGCGATTACTTATTAATGCGTCAGAGTGTTACGGACAAATTCTGACAATCCACATGGCATTGAACAATGAAACACCGACATTAAAATTACTAAAAAGGGACGAATGATAGACTTATCAATGAATTACCGACAGCGGAGCAACAACTGATCTAAATGACGAAATAGCTCCTTTTGAAATTCAAACGGCCAGTGATGGCACCCGCCAAACAGAGCCTCCTAAATAATATACGTGTAAACTGTCACCTTTATTGCACTAATTTCAACCATCTGCACTAATGTCACTTTTCTGCACTCTGTTTGGGATCAATCAATGTGCCCTCAACCAATCAGCGTGCTGAAATTGTTCCGCAAAATTATATCAACTGAATAATGCGAAGTGCACGCAACAATCCCGAAAGGAAATCTGGGATATGATCAATTTATTTTAACGTCTTGGCCAGTGTTAAGCTGACTCTCTCGTCAACATACCTATGTTGTCTCTCGTCTCATGGCTTTTTCTTTTTATTTCTCTGAAATGCTTAGGTCAAGAAAACCGTAAATTAAACATATCCCATGATACTTCATGCCCATGCGACCTGCATGAGTGGGAAAGAGTTAACGTGTGCAATCCATAAAAATCGATTTCTGAAAATCAATGAATAAATTAATCAAATTTAATTTTTATCGATTTTATTGGTCAACCGATAAAAATCGATACTCTAGTTGTCGTCCTTTTCGATTTTATCGATTTTATCGTCTCGCAGATCGGCCAGTGGACTAGAGGATCACGTATCTTTCAATTTCTTCGGGAGGCACGTTTGGAGAGAAATCCAATAAATCCTTTTGAATCCACGCATGATGTAATTTTTGCAGCTTATCCCTTGACTGACCAATTAAGCAGTCCCAGACAGGATTTTAATAATCAAAATGCGGTAATATCATGAAAGCGTTATAAATTTGGGGCGCAGTATTAGCTGAGATAAAGTGCCGTATTTGTTTCGAAGCTCCTATAGCTGAGGAAGCTTTCCTGCATATTTCGTCTATATGATTTGACCAAAAAAGCCGATCATCAATGGTAAGCCCCACGGGTTTAGCGTGATCTAGGTTGTTTACCATTTACCACAAAAATCCAGAAACTTCGGTTGGAATGTAAATGGTAAGCCTATTTTTGTCTTCCCAAACGGAAAATTTCCGGAGAAAACGGGATTTCATTTCCAAACGGAAAACGTGTTTACCATTTGCATCCCCCTATGATTTTGCCTCCCTCCAGACTCCCTCGGTTAAATCCTGATCATCTCGACGGTCATCAATTCGTATTATTAACCTCGTCACATTAGTGTCTAATCTCTGCCTAGATCCAATTATCATTAACTCGGTCTTAGCCACATTTAAACTCAACCCGCTAAGTAGCTCTCAGCCAACAGTTAAGGTTACTGAGTTCAGGAGTTATTGCTAGTCTATGGTCTGTTAAAGTTTTTGCAGTTAGGGTTATATTGGTATCGTCAGCGAACATTCTCGGGGAAGCCTCCCAGGGGCAGTTAGGAAGATCGTTAACATACCTTAATTATAAAAACAAAACAAGGAACCTACTATGCTGCCTTGCGGAACCCCACAAGTAATAGTGCGAGGAGTTGACAATCTGCCATTTACATTACATCTTTGGGTCCGATTGCTTGGGTACGATTGAAACCAAGTGATAGTTGCCTGGTCGACGCCACTCAGGAAGCCATTGTCGATAGCTACAATTTAAGGAACGGAACCCTGACTGGCAACTTTATGGCAGTTTATTATCATTTAGGTAATGATAGAGGTGGTCATAGACAAGTTTTTCAAGACTACTGGGATAACGGAGATGGGGTGATAATTATTTATGTCTGATTTTAAGCCTTTTTAAAATATTGGTGTCACCCTTGCCAATTTCCAGAATCAGTTGGATAGATTCGCGTGAGGATTGATTTTGTAAATATGTCGGTTAGTGAGGGTGCAACAATACTAGCTGGCATGTTTAAGAAATGGCGGAGTTTCTTCTGACTTGGAGACAATGAATGTTTCTATCCACTGAGCTGAATGAAAGTGTACAATATTTAACAATTAGACTCGTAGCCCGCAAGGGCTACGGGTCAATAGCCCATTCGGCTTCGCCTAGCGGCCCTTGAGGGCGAAGGGTCTAATTGTATCACCCAACTTGTCGGACAGAAAAGGCAATAATAAAGTTAGCAAATGCAAGTTATAGAAATATTTATTTGGGAATAAAACGAAAGCCAATTAAAATTCAGGATTTGCATTAGTCCACTAGTTGGGTGACTAAAGTACGATATTAAGTTAGCGTTATTTTGCGGAATCGTACTTAAACTTCGACGAGCAGATTGGCAAGCTCGAGTGGTAGTCCTATGGAAGCGAAATGAAGGTTGGGGGAAAGGTGAAAGCTGGAGCGGGGCTGAAAATATGGAATATATCTATCACTCTAATCACTCAATATGACACAATAATCTGTCCTGTCCGATGAACTTTTGTGTAAATGGGCTGCTGCCTGTTCCACACAACAGATCTATCTGCTCTTTGGTCTGGGTTTCAATTTTAGTGGGTCTTTGAAAGATGGTAGGAATGTTCACTTGAAAAATCATTTGTGAACATCCGACTCATGTGAGATAGGGAAGGATTGTTGTGGATTTCAGTTACCTATTGAACAGCCAGCCGCACGAATCTTTGTGTTATTAACTTTTTCCAGCCAAGTTCATCCAGTATAACTCCTCTACCTTGAAGGGATAATAATTCTTGCTGTAGCTTTTTGGATAGTTTGCAAGTTAATCTTTCACAAAAATGTTGCGGATAATTTATCCTATTTAAGGCCGTTTACACGACAGAAAAATTCGGTACGGACCCGTCCTTAAAGTGGTACGGACTGCATAATTTTAGCCGTTTACACGGATAATGTTTAAGCGCAGGTCGGACCGAAAGAGGTCTAAGGACCAAATTTCGAAAGTTTCGTTTACACTGTACTTTTAGGGGATCGGACCAATTTCTGGTACAACTGGTGCAGCTGTATGCTGCTACCAGGCATGCGTAATTCCTCTAAAACAAAATGGCGACGAACAGTTTCCTCCGAGAATATATCAATAAGAGACTCAACTTCTTCGTCCTTCCAAGCGGAGCAAGACACGTCCGAAAAGAACACGAGTCCGTACCGATGCCAAAAGACATGATCCGCAAAGTTTACACGGGCAAAAATGTGAGGTCCGTACTCTTTTCTTGTCGGGTCCGTACCCAATTTTTCTGTCGTGTAAACGGCCTTTTACACGACAGAAAAATTTGGGCCCGGACTCGTCAAAAAAGCGGTATGGACCCATACCTTTTGTAAAGAAACACTGGAGTTTCTCCAGGGCCATAAAGGCCGTTTACACGACAGAGAAATTTGGATCCGGACCCGTCAAAAAAGCGGCCATGGACTCATAACTTTTGTAAAGAAACACTGGAGTTTCTGCAGGGCCATAAAGGCCGTTTACACGACAGAAAAATTTGGGTCCGGACCCGTCAAAAAAGCGGTACGGACACATAACTTTTGTAAAGAAACACCGGAGTTTCTGCAGGGCCATAGGCGGACCCAAATTTTTCTGTCGTGTAAACGGCCTTTATGGCCCTGCAGAAACTCCAGTGTTTCTTTACAAAAGTTATGAGTCCATGGCCGCTTTTTTGACGGGTCCGGATCCAAATTTCTCTGTCGTGTAAACGGCCTTTTAGAGACCATGACTGTCTGTTTTTTGGAATACAATCACAGTGGCAAAACCCTAGAAAAGTAATTTGATACACAAACGTAAACTGAACGGATTTATTTCCTCAATTTTTCGGAGCTACCTTCATTTACCAGTCAAGGCTTTTAAGACTGGCAGAGAAAATTAAATAACGATACTTTATAGTTTTATAATCATCCCCCACATCTTTCATGCCTGAAATTTAAAAAAAAAATCATTCATACTGGTGGCAAAAAAAGATGGTTTGCAACGCCGCGATATGAGGCAATTTTGCAAAAATTTAACATCCACTGAGTAAAGATTTGAGCAGAAATTCCACCGAGTGGGACTTGAACACTACGCATACACTAAAGCGGACAAGCATATCTTCTCTTTGACTGCTTTTCTTAAGCGACCATCTTTTATCCTTCTGATGGGACAAAAGTCATTCCTTGACCGTGTGTTTGCGTCGCTGGTCAAATCCAACCTTAATAACAAAAGTTTACATCTCAACCCTTAATTTAGTCTGCAAGGCCAACTGCTCGGTTCGTTGTCATTTTATCAGGTTTATCTTCGACGAGTGAATATTGTGCAACTAAACCTAAAAGAACCCAAAATTGACGCGCGGAAAATTCCACACAAGCAATTGCAAGTGGGCAACCTTCTAAACTACTGTTTAAAACACCAGTAACCTTATGAACTCACTTACTGAAAACATCAGAAGGCCGACCTTCAAGAACGTTTCTTGGTATTTATAGTACTGAGTACTTACTTATAAGTGGTCCATTCGTCCTTTGGAAATCTATGTATAAAACTACAACTCAATACACGAAGTTGAACAATTTCTAGAAAATCTAAACTCTACAATCTTCCTCTGTTCTAAAATATTTATAATTCGAAGTATTCTCTCTCTGTATCCAAATAATTGTCTTATCCCGTCAATCAAGAGACTTCATGAATGATCTTGTCTCATCCCAACGAAACTCGTGCGTTGAATCGTCTATCAAAAATGTGCAACTGAACTTCCTTACTCGAACTGGACCGTTTTCAACGAGTCAGTTGACTCGTAATCTCAGTGTCCAAAACCATATTAGATTTGCCATCATTTTTACTTGTTCAGAAAAATATAAAGCCAAGTGGATCGTGGATCAACTGAGGTCGGTATGTATCCGACCAGAGCAAGGCTCACGAGTCTGTTATATCCTTCATTCACATGGAAAGAAGACCCGCTGTGCGTACGTTATCTGGCTGCGACATAGAGGGCATTCTTTGCACATAGTCGAGCAATCCGCGCAGCACACCACATGTCCGCATGGGCAGAAAGCTGTGGCAACTTCATTATCCATGCAAATCTGACAGACGCGGGCGTCTTGGAGGTGCCGGACCATGAGCTTTAGCTTTTCTGGAGACATATTTTCCATACTTTCCCTCTCAGCAAAGGCTCTGGACCCCTCGCCCCTCTTTGGAAAAAAGCATTTACGAAGCGAGAGCGGGGACTGTACTGGGCGGTACTCCGTCGATGCGCCCACAGTACGAAAAGTATCGGATGTAGAGCTGACCACGTCAATTACGCGACATGAGTTTAGTTCACCCCACGCGTGACTGTACGCTTGACGCCGCGTGCGCTGTACATCAAACAGGAAAATCCTGCCGAAATCGTTTCGCGGCATGAACACGGACAGCAAACGCCCAGCGAAGGTCCTGGTGCACTGGTCAATAACCGATCGCTTGACAGTATTGCACTGATAAAAGGTGTGGTATTCAGTGAAAGTTCGAAACAAAGCAACTGCATCGCTCTCGGACTTCATTTTGTACGTGTCTCGCTGAGCTTGAGGACCTGTTCCACCATGGACAACGGTAAATGAGCGGTTATTGTAAGACACTGTAGAAACATCTTCAAAGGCTACCCTGAAGGAGATAACAACAAACCGGGTTTGGATGATGTGTGAAAAAGCAAGCGTATCTAAACATTTCAGTCACAATTGACCGACTGTCCAGTATTCTTTACGATTGGTCGCGTTGTCTATTGACGTAAGTTTTCACTTCCCGGAAGTCAGTAAAAGCATGTCGCGTAAAGACAAAGGGTGATCAAATGTCGGATCACGACGACCACTCTTAAGGACTAGTTTATACGTCGAATTTAACTGAGACGAATTCAATTCCTATTAACTTCTTAGAGCTCCGATTTTAGACGACGAATTCAATACAGAATTAAAAAATGGTGAACCTGTGAGCCGTGACGGCCATTAATTAAACAGAGGGAATGGGATTCTTTTTTCCATGCTTAATATAGGCTCGATTTCCGCCGCTCGCTCATTTTCCGAAACAGCGGCTGGTAATCGAGCCTATGATTAATTGGGAAAGATTGAAAAGGCAACAACTTCTTCATAGAATGATATTGTTAGCTGTGATCACGAAACGATTATTGCTGCGAGTCTTGGTTATTCTCTGTTTCCTGCTGCATTCTTGTACAACTACTGAGAATACGCACATTGAAATGATATGTCATCAAGTTACGCCATCGTTAAGGGGTAGTTACATGAGACCGGGACAAACTCAGACCGGTATGAGTTCGTATCGGACTCCACACGTTTACATGAGACTGGTGTCCTAGTGAATTTGGACCCCCCTAGATTTTGACCCCCCGGTACACCCCATATTACAGCTTATTTAACTGTTTATCGATTTTGGATCGCGAAAACTTGAGGAAAAGACTTAAAGTAGTTAATTTGTTGTTTAAAAGCATTAGCGGCGGAATTTCGTATACATTTAGATGCGAATTTTAGCTCCTTTCTGACGGAAGCTTTAATAACGCACATGGAATTCACAGAATTGTCGTGTTATCTTTTTAATAAGGAAAAAAAAGGCAAAGTCAGACTTAACCTTCAGTTAAAGTTGTTGAAAGCACGCGCGTTACTTTTTCTTCCATTTGATAGTTTGAATGGCCGGTGCTTCCACAAAGGAGGTGCCAATTTTTTGAAGTAACACCTCTTGGTTGGAAGACGCGTTCTTACAAGTTTACTTCATTTCAAGGCTTCAGAAAATTTTTCCTTTTTTATAACCAAACTTGTCAAGTCATGACTTCTCGTGTTATTTTTCAACAAGGAGAAAAAGCGAAGTTAGACTTAAGTTTCAGTAAAAGTTGTTTAAAGCACGCGCTGCGGCATTTCGTAAAGTAGATGCAAATTTTAACTCTTGTCTTTGAAAGCACTGGTTTTTCAACGTTCTTTTGCTTTGAATTGATATTTAAAATGGTCAGCGCTTTAAGAGAACCGTTCTCGATATTTATTCTAACAGACTTATGTGTGTTGTAGGTTCTTTTTTACACTGAGTAATAAAGATCATTTGAAAAGAAACACCTACCTAATATTTCATTTTGCCTTTTTTGCAACTCAAAACACAATATGCACTGAACGGGCTTCCCACAATACTTTTGCCCTTTATGTGATAAGCACGTAATCGCAATGTGCCCTCGTGCATTTAAGGATTAATTTCACTTGGGTTTTCAAAGTTTTCCAAATTGCCCTTGTCGCTTCGCGACTCGGGCAATTTGGTCCCGGTTTCATATAAAAATTTCATACCGATACAAGTTCACACTAGTCTGAGTTCGTAACGGTCTCATGTAAATAACCCCTTAAGGCCTTAGGCCCTGTTTACAAGCAGGTCGGGTAATCTGAGTGCTAGGGTTACCCTAGCGCAAGGGTAACTCTAGCTGCCTTGTAAACGCTCTGCTTGGGACAACTCGCCCACCCGGGACAACTTTTTAGCGGTTTCCATTGTGTTTGCGATTCTGGCGGTTACCAAGCACGCAAAGTTGTCCCGGGAGTTAGGGTAACCCTACCTGTGAAATTTTGCTTGTAAACCCGGGCCATCTTTGACCCTCCTGCTAGGGTAACCCTAGAAGTAGGGTTACCCTACCTGCTTGTAAACAGGGCCTTAGTTTCCCGGTGTCATGTAAAAATTTCATACCGATACAAGTTCACACTAGTCTGAGTTCGTACCGGTCTTATGTAAATACCCTCTTAAGGCCTTAGTTTCCCGCCATTTAAATTACATATTAACGTATTCAAATTTATGCATTCAATTCGATGCGTCTGAAATCCGTCTGGTGCAGACGGATCCAACGTCTGGACGAATTTAATTTATGACAGACGGTTTTATACGTCGCTATTCCGACGAATTTAATTCCTTGAATTAAATTCGTCTCGATTTTTTTCGTTTGAAACTCGACATATAAACTAGGTTTAAAAGGGCCATCGAGCCATTTAAAAAAAAATCGGGTCGTCAGCAGCGCTTTGCATGTAATATGTTACATACTTCGTTCTTCACGCTTGTGCACTTTATTCGGAAGCTTACGCAAGGAAGACGACGACGGCTACGAGAACGTTGCCTTATATTATTTGTCGTTATTGTAATAATTTCGCGCTTACTCCAAGCCGTTCGACAAGGCAAGTGTGCGTTGTCATTCTTGGATTAAAACTGTTACCACCGGCGTGGGTGTCTCAGAAGACAATCATCACTAATGAAGTATGAGGCATTTCTCTCAAAAATTAACCAAAAGTGTTCTTTTCGTTTCGCCCAAAATTGACACGTAAATTGTCACTTTGCAATATAAATGTATAAGTGTCAATACAGGTTACCAGAATGGGCGCTTCACTTCTACAAGGTCTGCTTCGAAAAATCAGGTCGCATGACGTACATCCCGAATATCAATCTTATCCCTGGGGCTAAATGCCAATCTCAAATATAAATAGTGCGCGCATATGGTTAAAAATTTAGGACAGTGGCTTTTCTAGTGTTCAAAATTCCAGGGAAACGCTTTCTCTGCAATGTAAAGCAATAATGGAATCTACAGAAGGCCTGAATGACGTTATCATCTAAGGCTGCATGCGAAAAGAATGTGTTGAACACCTGCTCATATTACTAGCAAAGGGTTCCACTACCAAAACGTTCTCTCTCTCTGTTCGATCATTTTAACGAGAATTGTTATTTTTTAAGAATAAACAGCTACAGGGCAATTTCAAGCCATATTATGTACCTTATGTAGACTTATCGGTCTATTACGTAACACAATATTGGTTTTTTTCTGCAATTGACTACCTACTTTGCGGGAACAAATGCACAACGCTTCTTGGAGTTCGATACAACATGGATGATTAAAAAGCACCACGATAACCCTTAAATCCCCTCCACTCAAAAAGGGAACTTTCTGAAAAAGAAATCAAAGAAATGCTATGCAATTTTCGTGCGAAATCGACTTCCCGCTGTGAACCAATTTACGCATTCAAACACTTTCATGGTAGCTTGCTCCATAATTACAACATATGAAGGCACTTGAAAGCCATTGGTGGAAGAATTTTTTTCATTTTTTTCACGAAACAGCTTAATTTTTTTTGGTCATCATCAGAAACTTGCGAAAAGTCATTTTAAAACAACAAAAAAACTAAAATGAATTACATGTAACTTATAATCAAGCCTTTTAAGAAATGAGACCGCTGATGTGTGCGAAATTTGTTACCCAGGAGAAATACCAAAGAACCTTACTATTTCTCACAGCACGGCAGAAAATCAATTCATTCAATTTATAAAACTAAATTCCTTTAAAAAAGTAGTGTTTTTTTTCTTCTGCAATTCGAGCGGTAGCCGCATAAAGCAGATGTGCGACTCTTTTATAATGCAAATGTGCGAGCCTTTTAATACCTACACGTATATCTCGCCTCTCTGTTTTCCAAAACAGTTCCAAAGACAGCATCTGGTTTGTCTCTTTCTTTACAGCAGGCGGCCCCGATTCCACTGAAAGAAATTTTTTTCTGCTATTCGCGTTACCCCACAGTAGTATTGTATTTTCAAATAAATTTATTCTTCAGGCAACAAGAACTTGAGCATAAGGAAAAAATTGAAATGGCATCCTACTGAAATCAGATTTCACAAAGTAAAATATCAGAATCGTGTTTGCCAAAAAATGGTAGCTTGCGGTTTGAACTAAAAGCTGCTATTACAATTACTCAAAGTAAATGAGTTATTACTTTATTTCCAAAGCAGACAGATTGAAAACGAAACTATTTCGCCTTAGACAGTCGAAAAGGTTAAGGGTTATCTCTTTTAAATTTTATGATATCAGAAAAAAGCTTATAAAGTCGAACAAAAAGCTTGAATGTTGCGCCCCTTAAATTTAAAATGCAAATGAAAATAAGTTGTCAAAAGTTCACAGCAAAACTGAGGACACTGAAACAAAACAGAATCTATATGCTGGCTATATAAACCGCATCTCAATCTGAGAACGCTGAAAATACTCTAACCTTAACCAAACGAATCTTTCTTCCTATTTTCAACCTGGCTTTCCTCTCACCACATAATTTCACACAATAAAGGCACCAAGCAAAGCGATTAATTATGAAAGGTGTGATGTGACACAATTACAGCCTTACCGTTTCTCAAGAGTTCTCCTGGCGACATCTTTTCCCTGCTTGATGTCATACTCGCGGTTAATACTAAACACTCGTATTCCATCACTGCCAACATAAATGTCGACCTTTTTCAGGGTTTTATCGTCATTCAAACGTCCGTGAAAGACCTCAATCCCATAGCCCTGGATGCCGCAAGTGACGTGCAAAAACTCTATTTTAGACTCGCTAGCAGAAGAGTTCACTAGCTTGGCATGCTCAATCGCTGCGTCCTTCTGAAGGTCTGAAGTTTTGGCATACTCATTACAAACGGACATGGGAATATAGGAGAAATACTCGGGAACTCTTTCTTGAGAATAATCGCCATTTTCTATTTGTGAAATCAGAGCACATAGCCGAGCGATTGTCTTCATTTGAAGGGATGACAAATCCAACTTTTCCTCGCTGACAAAATTCTTTAGAGTTAGATAGTATTGATGACTGCAAGTCAGAAATAAAGATTTATTAAGAAATGCAAATGAATGGTACGTGGTTGACAAACAGCTTACATTTAAGATTCAGCCTAGACTTGAATTATCAGAAATACTGCCTTGAAAGACAACGTACGCGTACAGCAGGTACATATTGTGACAATGCAAAAACATGCCCCAAAATTTCACCTGTCTCACTTACCGTGTAATTTCTTGCTGAAGTTCTTGTGGCTTAACGAAAAATTTCACCAGAAAATACAAGCGATAAGGCGGCTTTCCTGACAGCTGCGACGACAGAGAATTTCTCAAATTTAACCAAAATTGAGCACCTTTTGCGCCACCAAATTTCAAACCAAAATAATCCCTCTCGACTAGCTTTAACTTTTCGCAGACCTGAAATGATTGAAAGATAACACAAAAAGGACTTAGCCACGACTCAAAATTAATTTCCGAAGCGATGGACATCGATGAAAAATAAAACCAAAATGCGGAAACTTTAAGAATATTCATCGCAAAAGAGAATAGCGAGTCGTAATTCCCCACCTTGTCTAAACACTCCTGGCCGACAGCATTTTTTGGAAGAAAAATTTCGTGAATTATGCCGTTCGGCTCGGAAATAAAGCACCACATTCTTCCTTCCTACGTGCAATCTGTTATAGAATCACGATGATGAGCGTTTTAGCCGCTCTGGCTCGGATATCTTTGAAGCTTTCATATTCTCCTATTCACCGGATATTCACGCACAAAGAAACAGCTGAAAGCAACAACGGTGTAATTATGTTGCTTTGTAGCCAATCACAAGCGATCTTAGACTATGAGCTATCTGTGCATTTGAATAAATTAGTACATTTTATATGACAGTTGCTGATATGTCGTTCTCAACGCTTTCTTCGAGTTCTTTTCTTTTTGAAAGGGAAGTAAGTTCTTGATTGTATAATTATCAAATAAGTACCATGTCATTCAGCCAGCCACTTCCACTTATAACTGTAAAGATTCGCGGTTGCTGTTTTACCATGTAGTTGACTCTTTCTCTTTTTGTTTATATTTATATTATCGAATGAAATGCCCCTTCCACACCTATCATCTCTTTATGTCAGGGACGGCGGAACATATTTTGCATTGGGAGCGGGGGGGGGGGGGGTGGGGGCTAATAAACAAGCGCCGGAGACGCTAACTTGAAGGGTGTACTGGGGAAATTCTCCTCCAGAAAATTTTGAAATCTTGAAGCAGCTCGGAAATGCTACTTTCAGCAATCTCGGCGAGATATCAAAAAAATAAACGTGGATCAACCGTAAAAACGGTTTTAAAACATTTATTTTTTGAGTGGTCGAAGCAAAACCTAGTTACGTTTAAATGTTTTCTAGTTGAAATTCTGCTTCCATTCCAAAGTGCTACTTTTCTCTGATGTCTCGAAGTCGCATTTGTTCATGATCACCTGTTGATTTTAAGAGAAAGGCATAAATTAGGGACTCGTTTTGACGAAAATTATCAGTAAAGTCATTTGCGCTGGCACTCGTGCATGCCACATCACATTTTTTAATAACTAAAAAAAATTGTTTATGTGTACCCCAAAATAACTTTATTTGAGCAAACAAGAAACTCCGAAAACCCGTCATACGCCGGTGATCAAATTGCAAAATACGAGTTTAGTTTCCAGACAAATGTTTCTTTTTAAATTGACATGTTTAATCATGGCTTTGATATGTAATAGACGTTAGTTGTTTCCTGAAGGCTTCGTAGGTTTTTCTAAAAGTCAACTTTTGAGCAGATTCCTTGCGAGTGTGGTGTCTTTGAAAATGACAATCGCAGGGCCGTAGCCAGTATGAGGCAAACCGAGGCACTTGCCTCTGTTATTTTTTGGTGATTTTTTTTTTAATATTAATAAAGCGTGATTCCAGTGATGCCTTCAAAAAGTACTCATCATAAACACCTAAATACCTACGAAGGGAATTTAACCATCGACATTGTCTCAGTCATAACTTTTTTCTGGCTACGGCCCTGAATCGGTGACCAAGACTTGCTTGTTGGCGGCACAAAACACGAGTGTGCCCTGCTGGCACAGCTCACCAGATTTTTCGAGGGAGATAAAAGAGGACTTCACTTGTAATTAGGTAAGACCCTGAGCTATACATTTTGCCTTGCGCCTTGCTTCTGCAAATGCAAAAAGAAAATAACTGAAGTCGAGTGAAACACCTGGAGAAAACTAGTTCCAGTCAAATACTGAGAATACGAATGGTTGTTTACCATTTACAAAAATCCGGAAATTTCGGTTGGAATGTAAATGGTAAGCCTATTTTGGTCTTCCCAAACGGAAAATTTTTGGAGAAAATTAAACGGTATTTCTTGAAAGGTAGTCCAAAATTCCCAAACGGAATTTCCAAACGGAAAAAGTGTTTACCATTTGCATACCCCCATGATTTTGCCTCCCTCCAGACTCTCTCGGTAACCTTGAACGGATTTTGTAAATGGTACACGCCGATCCCAACTAAATTTTCCATTCGGGAGTTTTTGCTTACCATTTGAACAAACTTAGCACCAACCGGTTTCTGCTTGTAAATGGTAAACAACCATGGTCTATTCCTTGCATTGCAGCGTGCCCTTGATCGAAAACGTTGAGATGGCAGACACAGTCTTTAAATGATCAGTTTAATTGTTAATTTATTTTCTCCGTTTGCGACAGCTACCGGATGGTTTAAACTCACCCACAAAAGTTTATCATTGAGCTTCTCTGCCTACGGTCTTCACTGAAAGTAAAAGGCAAAAGAGATTCTGTTATTTAAAACATTTTCATAAAACGTACTAACGTCCCAAAGCATTTTGTATCGACACAACCTAAACAATAGACCTTTTTTGGTTAGTCTTCTTCAAATTTATGCGTTTTATTGCGAGAGAGAAAGTTAAGCTGTCTATCCATTAATTATAGTAAGTGAGACCCATTGCCGGCGGCTCCCACTGTTATCACCTACAAATTGCTGCTTTCTTACTTGCTGTCTTTTCGCGGTTTCTCTTTATTAGTGAGTTAACGTTATATATTTGTGTTTGTTTTGTACTTTGTTTGGATTGTGTTACTTAAATAATCTTAATCAAAATTATTACTGATTGAAAAAACATCATTAGATAGTACAATGATTTTTTAAAATCAGTAATAATTTCTTGTAAGATTATTATTATTAAATGGCGGAGAAAAGGCTTTCAGTTTAAGCCCCGCCTTAGTCAAACAAGTACAGACAAACAAGCAAAGATGTAAATGCAAACACGATCAACACTAAGACACCACAAACAGAAACTTACTGAAATTACGAAGATACAGATAGAAGCTACGGGATTACGGAAGTTACGGGGTTACACAAGTTCAAGTACGAAGTTAAAGAAATGACGGGATTACACAAGTTTCGGTGTTAAAAAGTTACCGTATTACAAAAGTTACAGGGTCACAGAGGTTACGGGGTTAAAGAAGATACAAGATGACAGAAATTACGGGGTTACAAAATTTACAAGATAACTGAAATTATGGGGTTACAGAAGTTAATGGCGGAATTAAAGAAGTTACGGGGTTACACAAGTTTCAGTATGGAGGTACCCCAAGCTCATTGTGAGCATGGCCAACAAAACTGATAAGATTTGTCTGTGAACCCCCACAAAAGGCTTAAGAAGATAATCATATGAAAAAATTATCAATTAAAAAGCCAAACCTTATTGCCATTGTGGGTAGCTTCCTTCCTGTGTGGTTATTTTCCTGATCCGACGCGATTTGAGCCATTTTTCAATTTCTCGGTTGTCACTAAAACAGTGGATAGCGTTGAACTCGCGCGCTGATTGGCTAATCAAACTCCGGATAGCCTTTTGCTATTCACCTCCGAGCAATTCGCGCAGAATTTGCGCCCGAAAATATTGTAGTCTTTTCAGGAATAAATGAGCTAAAATCATCTTTTTGTGCCATATTATCTCACTGTTTTAGTATATACTAAAACAACTATTTACCTTAGTGTCACGACAGTGGCTAATGCACAGGGACACACACAAACAGTGTGTCTCTTTGTATGTTCGAAATATAAAGAAATGTATGGGAAATATTGAAGAAACCTAATATCGTAAACTTACATCGATAAATGACTATGTTAAAGCTCAAAATAAACGTAAACCTTCCTCAGTTGTTGTGGATTGTCATTTCTGCGGCTGAAAATGGCGAATATAAGCGACCAAATAGCTCAAATTCGCCATTTTCAGCCGCAGAAATGACAATCCACAACTGAGGTAGGTTTACGTTTATTTTGAGCTTTAACATAGTCATTTATCGATGTAAGTTTACGATATTAGGACTCTTCAATATTTCCCATACATTTCTTTATATTTCGAACATACAAAGAGACACACTGTGTGGCCCCCATGTGCTAATTACAGTCAACTCCCGCCTTGCGGACACCTCGCTATTACGGACACCCCGCTATTACGGACAGCAGCAAAATCCCCGGCGAAAGTTACAGACGTTTGACTGAAATAAACTCCCGGTATTACGGACTCTCGCTACTACGGACTTACGGACACTTTATTCGGTCCCAACGTCACAATTTTATTGTTTTCTCTCTCGTTATAGCTGACACCAAGCAGCATCTTGGAATATTTGCAGACATATCAAGTCTATTTCTTTTGCTTTTTGAGACTGCCTTTGTCTTTTTTGGTCGATTTCCGCTTCTTCTGTCCATCAATCAAAATTCCTTCATCTTTTTCTCTTTGCAGGCCCTCTTTGCAGTCTCGCTGCCATGAATAAGTTCGTCCAGTCTGTCCAAATATTTCCTTCCGCCGTAAATCTTATAAATAACTGGAGTTTGCAGTCCCAAGCCAGATCCTCGATTGATCCGTTTTCCACAGATTTCTGCTGTTGCCTTGTGGTTAGCCCTTTTTAAAAAAGATGACACAATTCTCGATAAACGTAATGAAATATGGCCAACAATGCGTCCCGTATCTTCTACAATAGCAACAACATGTGGATCTTTTGCATTTTCCGGTTCCCGCTGTAAAGTGAGCGTGGTACCAATAACAGGCTTGAAAATGTCCTTGTAAGCATGGTGGCCTCGCATCCACGAGTGAGTGACAAAGCGGGGGAAGTTGCTATTCAAAGGAGAAGTACACAGAGCCGATTGGAACGATATTTTAAGGCAATGTGATAGCTGATGCAATCAATAGCTGATGTTCGGGTTTTTCGTTGAAAATAATTTTTTTTAGAAATGTAGATTACTGTACTTCAGTACAGTAGGAAACCAAAATAAAAATTTTCTCGCACCCCGCTATTACGGACTCTTGCAATTACGGACACCAAATCGCGGTCCCGAGGGTGTCCGCTATAACGGGAGTTGACTGTATTAAATCGGGACAATATACGTAGTCTTACACGAGTTACTTACTCAATTTAAAATGGCTTTCAGAGACGAGATAGACGATGCTTTTGACTCGGTGGTCTTTCTTGAGGAAAGGTGCAGTCCTCATTCATCTTAAGCTGTTTGAAAGCAATGCAGTCACTTATTCCTTCTTTTTTCAGGTTTTTTGACAAAGGTTTTAGGGAAGGCTACGAGAAAGGGAAAATGCAAGGCCTTCTGGAAGGTTATCACTTGGGTTTGTCGAAAGGCCGTGATATTGGCAGTGAGGTTCGTAGAAATTGTACATATGTATAATCCCATTCTGCCAGACATTCAAAACATCATTAGGAAGCACTTAGTTTTTCATTTATTAAGATCTGCACCTCAAATCACAGAAAATTTTACGGCTAAATCTGTTTTCTCTGCCTACCGCTGTCAGAACTAAAAATCTCAATAAATTTAATTTATATTTAAATTCTAGCACCATCTAAATTTCAACCAAGTTCTGCTACAAGTCAGACGGTCGAAGAGGGCGCTTGTTTTAAATGTAATAAAAGATTTTTTTCATGTTCATTCAAAAATGTGCTTTACCTCGCAACGTGCTGTAAATGTAATTTACAATCTGTGGGTTCTACATCAACTTAGTTTTAAATTAGATTCCGCAACCAAAAATCAATCCTTTGAAAAAATCATTTCAAAACATTCAGAAAACGTTAAAGTAAGGTAAGTAAGTAAGTATCATTATTTACCCTCAGATTTTTAGAGTAGCTAGTAGCTAATATTTCCGAGCATTGAACAGAACAACTTTTAAGAATCCCAGCTGGCCGAAGGCAAACCAAGTGCAGCCAGGAAATTGAACCAGGGACTACCTGGAACAAATTCAGCAAGTGGTCAGAACGTGTCTTGAACCCAGGATCTCTGGATCTCAAGGCAAGTGCCCCTAACCACTGGGCTGAACTGTATCCATGTTTACAGCTGTTGATAATAATTCATTTGAATGTATAAAGCATATCCACAGAACATTCAAAAGTGTCAATGTCTGTCACAATTAGTTCAGCCGTGTCCTTCTACGACATATGAGATTGCTTAAAATAAAATAAATCTGCAGAGAAAGATGTTCACAAATTTTTTTAGAACCAAGAAATCGAAAACCCATTTGGGTTATATGTGTAGAAATTTGTTTCATTTTACACGGCAAAAGAGGGTGAACATGTTAAGTCCTTAGGGAAATGAATTTGACGTCACAAGATCGAAAGTGTTACATTATGCTTTTTCTGTCAGTGTGACGGCGATGTGTGTTTGTATCATACGTTGTTTGAAATTTCCTCAAAAATGAAAAGATAAAATATGTGTGATACAAGTGTCCGATTCTCTTTTAAGTCTGGAAAATTAAACAGTGCCAACAAACACCAACAATTGCTATGAACTATTTTTTGTCATTGCAAATAGCCTTTAAAAATAAATTTTCTAAAATTTCAAAAGGTGAATAGTCAATGAAGTGCTTCCTAAATGACAGGACTTTTCCTTGCGCTAAGTCAGGTTGAAATAAAAATAGTGGGAAATTTACACTGTGATACCGAATAAAACCTGAGATACCGCATGCAAATATTAATGTCCTCGAGTCTCATGTAATACAGTAGGCTTCTTTAGCAACACTACGGGAACGTCAGTGGTGATGGCCGAAAAAATACCGATGAGAATTCCGAATAGAGTAGAATCCACTCTTTTTTTGTCTATTCTGAATTCTCATTGGTATTTTTGGTGTGCACGACGTTGCCCCTGATGTTCCCATTCTGTTGCTAAATGAACTTAAAATGAAAAAATGTCTGGATTGTTTGCTAAATGACGGGACTGTAGCTCTCGCAAAAGGAAGTTAAAATGAAAACATAGTGTGAAACTTAAACACTGAATAAATTCCAAGATATGAAGTATTACAATGGATCTTTGGTTTCCAAAGCTGTTTTATTAAACAAGATAAGTCTATTGATTGCCACCTAAGTTCAAATTTTTGCAAAGACGGTTAAAACACCATGCCTTCCTTGCTTGCTAGTTCTCATTAATTTTATTTGATTGACAGAACTGTTTCGTGGGTGTGTTTCCCTGGATCTAAATAACAATGATAATTAGTTGGTTTAAACACTGTTGTTTCAATCAAATAAATGTTGTATACACCTTATTCCAAAATGGCCACCATTTTAGTGTTCTTGTGTTTGTTTGCAAATTAGCCCTTGTTGTCTTGTTCAATATTAAATATTCTTTTGAATTTTAAGTTTAAGAATGAGGCAACAATGGCTAATTTCAAGTGGAGCTATGATCCTCGCAGTTATGAATGCAATTTTAGCAATTGCGTAGAGAAGACTGAAAAATTCAGGACTTCAGTGGGGTTTGGAGTCACCCGTGACCTCGTGATGCTGGTGTGACGCTCTAACCAAATGAGCTACGAAGCCGCTGATCAGCTCCCAACATCAGTGGCTTCATAGCTCAGTTGGTTAGAACATCGCACCGGTATCATGAGGTCACAGGTTCAAAGCCCGTTGAAGTCCTGAATTTTTCAGGCTTCTCTACGCAATTGCTAAAATTGTATTCACAACCATGAGGATCACAGCTTCACTTGATTTCATATCCGCGGTTCAATATATGATTCATTTCATATATCATTTTATTCCAGGGCAAATTTGTAAGAAAACAAACAAATACGTGTAGTGTAATCTTAACCCATTGACTCTTAGGATTGAGACTTAATAGATTTTTCTCTGTGTAACGCCAGATGATTTTACTCGTCAAAGGGGGCGGTCCAGGGCAGTTCAGGTGTCAATGGGTTAACTCAATGGAATCACCCAACTATCTTTATTGACAAGTAACCCTCCCTGACTGTGAATATTGATCTGGTATTATTTTGTTATTACCAGTTATCCAGTGTTTTCCCATCGGAAAAAAAAAATGCTGGGAGACCTACAACACTTTTGATTAAATGATTTTACTGCAGCAATGCTATTAACATAACCGGCATGGTTGTTCCGACAGTGTTGTTATAATACCTAACTAGTGATCACTTAAATCAGTCTATGTAACCATAGTTTTGTATCCTATTTTCTTGTGATTTTAAAACGACATATATCACTCAAACAAACTTGTTGTGGGGATTTGACTGTATAATATTGTAAATTTATATTCTTCATGCTACTGTCTGGTGAACACCGTCAGCCCTTAGACAGAGCAAAATCATCTGGCATTAGACATAGTAACATCATCTGGCGTTAGACAGGGAAAATCATCTGGTGTTAGACATGGTAAAATTGTCTGGTGTTAAACATAGTAAAACTGTCTGGCATTAGACGGAGTAAAATTGTCTGGCATTAGACATAGTAAAATCATCTGGCGTTAGGCAGAGGAAATCATCTGGTTTTGGACATAGTAAAATCGTCTGGCGTTAGACAAAGTAAAACCGTCTGGCATAAGACAGAGTAAAGTATTTAAAACAATCCTACATGTGCTATGCATAAAAACATAGTATTTGTATTTGTTTGACAGTTTTTGGTACTTGTTTTAAAAGCGATGTTTTATTTCTAGGTAGGTTTCTATCTTGGGTTTGTTTCAATGTGGTATGAAACTTTGCTTACTAGTCCCGATGCAAAGGCCAGGTCAGTACAAAAATTACTTGCCTCCATGAGTTAAAATATAAGTATTGTATTTTTACCCTGCGAGCAGAGACTGCTCAGCCCTTTGCTACATGTATATGTGTTAAACTGGTTTATTTGTCTCTCGTTTGTTGTAGTGTTTGATATGAGCTTTACTGGGACTGCAAATCTAAGCCTTTCTTTTCTCCATTAATTTATTTGTTGGAATCACATAAAACTGAAATAATAATCATTAGTATATACTTAGTGGATAGCATTGAATGTGCGCCCTGATTGGCTACTCTAACTCCGGATAGCCTTTGCTATTCACCTCAGAGCAATTTGTGCGGAATTTGCGCCCAAAAATGTTGTAATCTTTGCAGGAATAGATGAGTTAAAATCATCTTTTTGTGCTATATTATCTCACTGTTTTATTTCATACTAAAACAACTATTCACTTCAGTGTCAGTGTCTAGTGGTGGATATTTTACCTCACTGTGCAGTAAAATATCCACCACTAGCCACCTCCATTTCGGTGAATAGCTGTTAATTACAAACAAACATTATTTACAAAACAGACAGATAAATGTAGCAAATCACACGTGATAATTTATAGTGAAAGACATCATAAATAACCTTGTGCATAAGTAACAAGTGAAGCTGTGATACGAATCACAATGTCAATTCAGTGAAAAACAATCATACATGTATAATCAATAAGAAAAAACTATGAACGTTTACAAGAAGTGCAAAACAAATAACTATAAATCATACCTCTTCACTGGTCTATCCTCTAAATTTAACAAAACTGTCCTTCATTCAAAATCCATTCAACGCCCCCAAGAGAAAACGAAATCTGACCTAACCTTACAACACATGAAGGGTAATGAAGACAAAGAAATTGGATCAATAAGGAGAAGTCACAAGTTACTTATTAATAATCTAAAAACTGCAACATTTGTTATTGCTTTGGATTCGTGGCACACAAGCAACACAAGGCCCAACAACTGGCACAAGATTAGAGACAAAATTAAAGAGAAAATAGTACATAGGAAAAGAAAATTACATTATTTTACAAAAAAAAAAATTAAAACAAAAAAATCCTGGTGAGTAAAATATCTGGTGGTATACAGAGTAAAATCTTAAAATCTTTTAAGTGATATTCCTAGGAGGGAGGGCGTTGAATTCATGAAGGGGACATTTTTTTCAGTG
The DNA here is from genome assembly GCF_036669925.1 of Montipora capricornis. Classification (NCBI taxonomy): domain Eukaryota; kingdom Metazoa; phylum Cnidaria; class Anthozoa; order Scleractinia; family Acroporidae; genus Montipora; species Montipora capricornis. The sequence continues at coordinate 25,919,291 of NC_090885.1, forward strand.
TACCTAGATGTTGTTAATTCCTGAAGTGGCTTCCATTGAGTAATGCCATCACTGTTAGGAGGGAACAAGGTAAAAGGAACTTGTACAATAAATGTTGCATGATGGAGTAATAAATATTTATTAGTTTTTTTTTAAAAATGCGTGAGGTGTAGACATAGAGGTTATTCTCAATATCCAAAGGTAAGATGCCACTAGGATGTGACAAGTACTCCATGACATTATCCTCAAACTCGTTTTTCTATTTTGTTTGGCAGGTGTGTTAAGTCACTGGAAACACTAAAAGCAATGATTCTAGCTCTTCCCTTGAATGAACCTATGAATGAAGAGTTGTTTGCTAATCTTGAAAAAGTGCGAGCCAAGTTTAAGTTGGTATGTAATATTGTTGCCCGTAACCATGATCAGATAGGTACCTGCATCTCAACTAACTTTTAGAGGTAATATGCATGTACTAGGAAAATTGATGAGAAAAGCTGGGCTGAAAGAAAGCCATAAATCTCTTAAAATTGACACCTCAAATGCCCTACATGTAGGATACCCCCAGTTGACAAGT
>NC_090885.1:25924840-25934840 GCF_036669925.1 Montipora capricornis
GAACCAATCAAAAGTCGTGTGAATTTGTTTTGGTCTGTTGGCCAATCAAGTACATTTGTTCATGTTCCATATGTTTGTTTCAAAGGTCGTTCGAAACTACAATAGCTCTGTTTACAACCGCGTTTTAAATGGATTTCCCAATCTTTCCTGTAGGGATAAGAGCTACTTTCGCTATTCTCTCGTCCCTGATACTCGTACAGCATGGTGTCAAAAAAAAATCACTGGATCTGACCGGAGCCGTCGCTTCCGTTTTCGTTGGTTTCATTTTGACCTTTAGCAATCTCTGCTTCTTCTCTTCATGTGCGATGTTCTTCCTCACTAGCTCGAAACTGACAAGATTCAAGTCAGAGGTCAAGGAGAAACTAGAGGATGACTTCAAGAAAGGTTTGCACCTAAAAACACCTGCTGCGCTAGTCAAACAGACTGGTTAAAAAATTTAATAGTTTATGATGGCAGTTCACATTATGATGAAGGTTATTTTTTAGTTCCTGCTGGTGAGAACGGTGAGCTTATATTTTACAAACGTATTTCATGACCAGTTATGGCATGAGGTGTGTTGAAATCCATTTCGTTTTTGAAAAGAAAATACGTCTTGCCACAGGTGCCCCCACAGGCAGCGCAAGCTCGGTATACCACTTGAAGCCTTTGCATGGGAAAGTTAACTTTGAGCTTATAAATGCTAAAACAAACTGTAAATGTAGAAATAAACTTCACTTACCACTATGTACAGTCGTCCTTGTGTCTGTTTTAGACAGGTTTGTGGCTTTCGAATTTTTACGGTGCGGTTAGTTGTCATTTTCCCTGATAAAAAGAAGAAAGGCTGGTGACTCGCGGCGAGCTTGTCCCACAAATTGCTCTCGCATCACAAAGTAACGGTCTGAATCGCCATAAAGACACCACAGCCTTAGGCCAGATAAATTTCCTATCACATCAACTCCACTCCGGGACCACACAGCGATTTTTGGCAGATAAATTCCAGTTAATGTTCGGCTTAGTATAATCTTCCCATGCGTTCAGCTAGATTTGTGGCTACGGCTGTTAAAGCTTGATGGCAATCGTATTACATTGTGCATTCTCATTGGCCAAGTGTTTCAAGTTTGCCCTCCGATTGCACAGAAAAGACGAGGACAACTGTAGAGGTAAGTGAAGTTTATTTCTACATTTACAGTTTATTTTAGCATTTATAAGCTCAAAGTTAATTTTCCCATACAAAGGCTATGAATACTATACCAAGCTTGGGCTGCCTGTGGCACCCCAAGCTCAGTGTGAGCATGGCCGACAAAAATATAAGGATTTCAATTTGTATGAGAATCCCGATAAAAAGCTTAAGAAGATAATTATATGAAAAAATCTCAATTAAAAAGCCTAACCTTATTGCCATCGTGGATAGCTTCCTTCCTGTGTGGTTATATTACAGATCCAATGAGATTTGAGCCATTCCACAATTTCGTGGTTGTCAACGGTTATTATAATAATAAAATCCGAAGGCTGGAGACTCAATTCTCAGGTGCCACTAATTTGAGTCAAATATTCCTGGATAAAATATTCCCACAGTTACAATTTCACATCAGAATCAATTGACAAAGATTGAAGATTCATTTCAACCCACTATCAATGCAATTGCAGTCCTGCGAGCAATGTCAGGCGGTGAATATTGCAACAAAAGAGCGTTAAAAGGAGGTGCTTTAGCACAAGAGTGGCCACGTCTTCGACCGTTGATAACAAACTGACCCTTACCAGAGTGGCGGACTGTTTGTTACTTTGGGCCAGTTTACATGGAAGTGGGATATAACCCGGGTAGGTAGGGTAATCTGGGTACAATCCTGGTCAAAAGACTTTGGGACACTTGTCAAATTTGGCCGAAAAGTAGAGAATTTACTGGTCATGGTTCCATTGTTATATGAGCAACGCATGCTCTTCTTATGCTGCTTTTTTCGTGTCCTCCCTTCCCCCAGACAATTTTGAAACATTTGTGCGATTGATGAACTACTCTTGACTTTGAACACCATGAAATTGTAATGGGGAAAAGGCGGAAAGTTGGAATTGTCCCTACAGTTTTGACTAGGATTGTAGGTGGGGTCGAAAAATAGCTCGCGTTTACATGCAATCTTATACCACCCCAGGGTCCCAGGTATCCTTTCTTGAGGCTACTGCGTCACTGGTCGCTAAGTATGTTCACAAACAGGCAAAATGGTAGGTGAAGGATATGTTTTGGCAGATAATGCTCTTTTACTTTCACTAGCTTCTCTTGGTTCAACTTTTCAGTGCTGTGCAGGGTTTTCAATAAGAGTCGGCGGCCAGCGGAATTCACTGTCTATTGCCCTTAAACTTGCCGCCTACTTTTCCTTGGAAGTTACCGCAAATTTTACAAATAACATTAGAAACATTCACACAGAACATGTACCTTGGATCCAGAAAGTTTTCCTCATGAAAAAATAAAGACGCTTGAATTCTGAGTAATTTCGGAAAAAGATTTCTGTTTCCCTGTCCATGTCAAAGATCGAGCACACACGTTTTTAAGGCAGCAGTCCAGCAGTCCAGTGCTTGGTGTAAGCTGTCTGATTTGCTAAGTACATTTGAAGCTTGACAAGACAACATTCGCCAAAGGGCTTTTCAGTCACAACAGATAAAATACATTGCACACAGCTGTACAGAATGCGAAAGAGCCTTAAGGGGGGCTATGTCATGATATTTTAGCATCTTTTCAAAACCCAAAGTATGTCTTGCCATCAAATGAAATTAAATTCATGTCCTCTCTCTGAATAAAAAAGCCAGAATTTAATGTAATTTGTGTTGTGTTAAAATACCCTATATCATGCTCCAGAATGCAGGAAATGCATTCTAAGAGGCCCAAATTTCAGACTTTTCCTGGGGGAGGGTGCCCCCTGACCCCCCCCTACAAGGTCATGCCTTCAGCCCCCAGAAAATGCACCACTGGTGGCGTACTAAAACTCTTATTGAAAACCTTGGCTGTGGCTTCTTATTATCAGTTTTAATGCTGCAACACCTCCACCAAAAGCAGTATAATTTATTGACACAAGTTGACCCCAGGTGGGCAGGTTACCCCCACCTTCCAGTGTTTACATTGCGAAATGCAATCCCGGCTGGGCAGGTTACCCGGTCTGGCAAACTGGCAACCTGCTTCAGTGGGCTACCTCACCTATCACGTATGTAAATGCAAGGCTGAAAAGGTAAGAGTTTGTATGGACAGGCAGGTTACCCCACCTCCAGGTAAACAGGCCGTTAAGGTGGCTCAAAACAGTTTCCAACACATTCCAAGATTTTGATGTGTCATTATAGCCACTCTTCATCAGTTGATGCTACAATCATGGTATCAAAAAACTGCCCAATCACTGGTGAACACGTTGGTATTATTTTTGTGACACAATAGGTTACCATAGCAATACTATGACCTGCTAAAAACACCCTTAATTTCAGCTTTAAGCGCTTATATTTCAGAAACAGCACGCTGAGATTTTTTCTTATAACAGAATTTTGATTAGCGGGATAAGCTGTAACTTTTGGCAAAGTTTTAGAAAATTCTGTTTATGGGGTTCAGAGCCACCTAAAATTTTCGAAAAATTAAGACACCTCTGAACCCCATGTACAACTTTTTTTTAAAGTTTGCCAAAAGTTACATCTGATCCTGCTGACCAAAATCCTGTAATAAGAAAAAAATTTACCATGCCGTTTTTTAAATATAAGCACTTAAAGCTGAAATTAAGGGTGTTTTTAGCAGGTCAAAGTATTGCTATGGTAACCTATTGTGTCACAAAAATAATACCAATGTGTTCGCTAGTGATTGGGCAGTATTTTGATACCATAATTGTAGCATCAATTGATAAAGAGTAGTAATTATGACCCATCAAAAATCTACATCTTAGAAAGTGCTGGAAACTGCTTTGAGCCACCTTAACCAGTTTACTTTTGGTACACTTTTTTATGGTGTTGCTCTGTCTTGTCCCACCTCAATTCCTTCTTATCTATTTTGAGGACAAGCTTAAAAATTGGCTTCCTCTATTGAAATTAATATTGAAATTTGTATACCATGAAACATCTGTGACAAGTAAAAATCAAGTTGATCAATATAAAATGTTATTGTCTCATGCGAATGGGTTGATTTTGGAAGAAACAGCGAATCGAAAGAATGAGAATGCAGCTGGTCATACTGCACAACTTTCAAAGAGATTTACACAGGCCTTCTATGTGTACTATTACAAAATAACATGTGGATGCCAGATCATGAATCAAAATAATTGAGCTCCCAATGGAAGAAGCGCTTAAATTAAACTTCTTACGGGCTTATTAGGGATGACTTTTGCCAAAAATGATATCTCTAAGGTTAGAGTGAATAGAATCAAGAAACAGAATCTGATTTCCATGTTACTGTGCATCTATTCAGTAAAATTTGGTCAACCCAGTCTGAGACCACCCCCCCCCCCCCCTCCCCCCACCCATTCCCCAGTCACACTGAGAGAGACCCATAAAAACTAGGAAACTTTGTCAAACTTTACCTCAATTTTACAAAATTGATATCTTGTAAACAGGGAGTTAGGGCCGGGTGCAAAGAGCTAACCATTTAAAATGCAGTCAAGCTACATATTTTGAAAAAGAAAGTAGGTTTTTCTTGGAGCGCCCTACAATTAACAATTTATTATGGGTTCACAATATTGAAGTAGCCAGGCTCTCCGAGGGACTGGGGTCCTCAAACCCAGTGAGGAATGAGAGCCTTCTCACAGGCTATATTGAGGGTAAGCCCCTGACCAATCCTGTAGCGAGGGTTTTATTTCAGTAATTGGAATAAAACCTCACTTGTTATTATTTAGCAATAAGCTCAGCCTTTTATTTGTTTTTCCAACCAAGTTATGGTAAATTGTCCACCATAAAGAAATGCAAAAGTTGGTGTTTGAGCATTAGCTCTTTGTCAGAGCGAAGGGCTCTGATGAAGGGCTAATGCTTAGAACATTAGCTTTTGAGTTTCTCTGCTATGGTCAATTTACCATGATATCAGTTGAGTTGATAAACCCATTTCTGTGTTGCTCTTCCCCACCAATTTTCTTTAGAAACTAAACCCCTTTATCAACCTTTTATTGGTTTTTGCATTCTATCTATTAGGTGGCCAAAGGAACTGGATTCAGGTGTTTTGTAATGGAGGAGTACCAACAATATTAGCTCTGTTATACATGACTGACGTGGGTATTGGGGAACATGCCATTGATTATGCAAAGGATTACACCTCTTCAGTGCTTTCCACTGCAATTCTTGGATCATTTGCTTGCAGTTGTGGAGACACATGGGCTTCAGAAATCGGAACAGCGATAGTTTCCCATTCCCCTGTGCTTATAACAACATTTTCCAAAGTTCCTGTAGGAACTAATGGTGGTATCACCATAATAGGAACAGCAGCAAGTATTCTTGGTGGCACCATCATTGGAGTTGTCTATTACTTAACATTGGTGTCAATCATGACAATTCGTCAAATCAAACTTTTTCCACCCCAATGGCCAATCATTTTGATTGGCTGTTTGGGAGGTTTCTTGGGATCCCTTTTTGACTCTCTGCTTGGTGCAACTTTGCAGTATTCTGGATACTGTTCAGTGAGAAAACGGGTTGTCAACAAGCCTTCTCCAACGGCAAAGCATATTGCAGGGCGACCAATCCTGGATAACCATGCTGTTAATTTCATTTCAAGTCTTCTCACAAGTATTGCAATGCCTTACATTGGTTACTTCTTATGGAAGGGAATTGGTGATGACAACTAGTCTCAAAAAGGGGAACGTATAATAATTATACTTCTTTGAGACCCTGTGCCAGGTTAGCCACATTGCCCAATCCAGCACAGTGGTTTTGTGTAGGACGTAACCTCATCCAGATCAGTGGTCAAATCATGTTCTTTGCAAACAGAAAGGACAGTCTATCTTGACTCAGGGAGCGTTCACAAAAACGTTTTTTTTTTTTTTTTTTTTTTTTTTGGGGGGGGGGGGGGGGGGGGATAGGACTGATGAGAAATTGGGGTCCCCCCAAAAAAATTAGAGGTAAAAAGGGAGTTGTTTGAAAAATATACCGGTAAGTACTCTCAAGGGGGGTACCTTAAAATTGTCATTGGCCGATGTGAACACAATTTAACAAAAATATAATATTGAAGAGTGTATAATGGGGTTGACCGGCCTAAAAGACTACATGGTATGTAGTCTAGTTTCCTTTTCCTTTGTCATAATTTTGCTCCCTTGAGTACCTATTTGAATGGACACCTCTTTTAGGCCCTCCCAGTATTAAAGATTTCATTTAGCAATGGTTTTTGAGACTTTTTGTCTTCCAAGAAAATAGTTCATTTTGATGATATATTTTTCTCTGCAGCAGGCCGGACGTTTTTGTCCAGTGATTTCCCATTCCATGTCTGGTACTTTGATGCCAATATTTGAGGGGTTTTTAAAATTTTTTATTAGCAGTATTCTATTTTTTTAAACTTGCTTTTTAAAGAGAATTTGAGTGAACTCCAGCCTTGCCTAGGAAACTGATTCTTGGGTTCCATGAACACTGGAAACAGCATTTCTAATTTTTCTATGTGCAATTTCCTGGCTTGTAAGGCACCTCACAGTGCCAAAAATGTTATGTCTGGTGCTTTCAGAAATCCTTTCCAAAGGCTTTGTTTGCCTTTGAGGCATTTTTCTGTTTTTGCCTTAATTTGTTTTGCTTGTTCTTCTGACTTCTGCATTGTGTATTGGTTTGTGCCCATGAGGTAGGTTGGGGGTGTCTCAAATTTTAGGGATACGAAAAGGGGGTCGCTGAAAGTAAGTAGGGGTCCTCCAAATTGTTTAGATATTAGATAATTTCTCGTCCGTTTCTTTTACCCCCCCCCCCCTCCCCCCTTCCTCCAACAAGTTGTTTTTTTAAATGCTCTCTGAGTTGATTGCAATGTCCTCAGATGGAAAAATTAAATCATATGCCATGTCTTCCACACCATGCTTGGTTTGCCTTACTGGAAAGGGACATGTGAAAGTTCTACAGTAGCAGGCACTTGCGGTTTAGTCTTTTAAAATGTGTGCTTGTCTAGCTACGTATGCATGATAACTGCATGGATGTTTACACTTGGCACCAGTTCAACAAAGGGTCAAATGGCAATCAACTATAAAACTTTCTGTTTCCAATGTAACAGTAATCACAGCTATAGGTTCTTACCATTATGACATGCCTTTACAACAGGAGGACATAATTTTACTTGTACTGTACATACCAATATTAGAATCACAATTATTTATTGATGCAGTATTTCTGTCTATAATAATATTACATAAAAGGTTCATTACATGTATATTAATTTTATCTTGTCAGCAACAAGCCATCCTTTTTCAGAAACAACTGAAGGCTTTACAATGCCACGTGGCTTACCGTGGCCACCCAACCAACTAAATACGTCAACTCAGTAACCCATGCAACGGTGTTCAAATTACAACCATACGAACTTTGCAAGGTGGCGTGACTGTTAATGAAATTTGTACTGTAACTGTCCTAAATCTGCACCATATTTATCTGTTTATTATTTAAATATGGATTTACTAGTACCACTCAAAATCATTCACACAATCTGCAGAACAGAACTTGTTTTCTCTTTTGTTGTTCAAATGCAAGAGTACCCACAGACAAGTTATTTAAATTTAAAAAAGTTATGAAAGTATCCAATATTTGACCCTATAAATTTGTTGTTGTTATTGAGTTTAAGCCCTTTCACCATCTTCCCCTTGTTCTATTACAAAACTTGAATATAAACAATTAAAAAAAAAAGATTTTTAATAACATTGACGAATATAATAACCACTCCTCATTGTGTCAGCAATCAAAGAATTAGTTTCGAACCATATTTGTTTGACGACTTTTGAGTATTTAGAAACCAATAGGAAGGATGATTTATTGACTTTTGGCACCAGTTTCCTTTGCTTTTACCTTCCTTTTCTGATCTAATATGAAAAAAGTGCAGCATAGGGAGAAAATATCCTTATTTGTTTGAAATTATCCGACTTAAACCAAGACAAACATAAAAGCACATAAAGGAATTTTAAACAACCACATGCGTTTTACTCTTTTAAAAAAACAAATTTAACATTTGAAAAATGTTAAATCTACAGGCTCGTTAAATTGGTCAACCATAGCATGTACTATCTTCATAGTGAATTGAATTTATTGAGAACACTTTTTGCAGTCTTACTGCTGACATTTGGCCATAGCGCATATTTACAGAACATTAATTAAACAACAAGTAATGTATTGCAATAGCTGTTAAAAGGGCATACATACGTTTTTATGAGAAACGATTGTGGCAACGATAATGCCAAAAACCAGTAATATTATTGGTTAAAAAAGGAAAAAAAGGTTGTGCGGCATGTATTTTTGTACATCATTTTCTCCCGTACGAACCGTACCCGAAAAGTGGTCATTTTACGTTCAACTTGTTAAGGCCCAGTAATACGGGCAACATTTTTCGTGCAACTTGTCGCGCAACAATGTTGCGGTGCAAGTTGAGATGGTTTGTTGCGCGTATTACCACCTTCTTGCACAACAAATTTTCAAGTTGCACAAAGTTATAGCGACGTCTACATAAACATTTGTCGCGCAAGAAGGTGGTAATACGCACAACAAACCATCTCAACTTGCAACGCAACATTGTTGCGCGACAAGTTGCACGAAAAATGTTGCCCGTATTACTGGGCCTTAACAAGTTGAACGTAAAATGACCAATTTTCGGGTCTTGACGACAACGTAGACAAACAACAGTGAATCTTTCTTCTCTCTCTTTACTTCAAATCCATAGTACCAATCTGGTTATAGCAGACTTGGCCCGTATTGTACAACATGAACAAGGTGGAAACATCGTGAAACACCTGGTTTGAAGTGACGTTTTCGTCGCCGTAGCCGTTGTGGTTTCTTAAACTCCCTACCCATGTATTGCAGGATAATACTAGTATACAAGAGTTTCAATGAAAGAAGGTAACTACTCAAATCCCAGTTTATTGTATAGAACTATTCAGTTTGAACATGTGGCCTCAGTTGTGCAAAGGCCGTAGGCCATCCAGATGATAGCAGCATTAAAAATTCCAGAATGTAATTCAATTACTCCATGTTAGAGCGAGTTTCAATCGAGTGTCGTAAATCCAAAACCAAAGTAATATTTTTACTTTGGCCGTTCAAAAAGGGTGGAGATATTCCAGTAAACCAATCAAAACTCTAAGTAATTACACGTAGCCGACACAAAGCGACAAAGCAGTTCGCTAAGTACTTCCGACACTCAATTGAAAACCGCTCTAAACGTTGTCCAAGGTTTTCATACACACACTTAATTAGAGTCTAATTAGGTGTGCCTAGAGTGTGCATATTCATGGTTACGGGAGGAAATTCTAAAATCATTGCACAGACTGAAACTGTTGGATAGTGACTTATCAGCTAAGCCCCAATTGTTCAAAAGATGAATAGAGCTATCCACCGGATAACTCAATTGGTTTTGCTAGTGTTTATCCGCTGGATAGTGATTTATCTGGCAGATAGTGCTATCCAACAACGTTTGAACAACTGCGGCCAGATAAGGTTATCCAGCATTTAAAGTGCCACTGAGACCAAAAAAATATTACTCTTATTTTTCTTTGGATTTCTAAACGATGTTACATGTAACTAAACACTTATAAGAGACCAAAGTTTTTAAAAGCCTTGATTTCAAAAAGACACCTGTTTATTTTTACTAGAATTTTCCTTTTTGAAGTGCATATGACAAAAAAATATATTAGCTTGTTCAAAATGATGGTAGTTGGTTGTCGAGTTATTCAAGATTTTGATTTATGCAAATTAGAGGGCTTGTGACGTCACACAGTGGACACAACATTAATGTAAAATGAGAAAATATGCAAATACTAAGTCTGCAGGGTTGATGCGCTACCAAAACTACACATTGTGATAGTGATTATGATGTCACCATAGCAACATACTCGTTACCAGACCTCTACCTTCCCGAAAT
>NC_090885.1:25939840-25944840 GCF_036669925.1 Montipora capricornis
ATGGAGCACTCTTGCCTCGAATTTTGGCAATTTATATGTATCATTTTCTACCAAGAAATGTAGTATAGTTTGACATAATATTATGTTTATTTTAAATGTGTAAGGAGCCAGCTCTCTTACAGGGTTTTTGATAAAAGATTTAAGTAAATTAATAAGCAAATCAGATGATACTAGTGCCTTAATCCTCTCTTTGTTGTCTGGATAATTAAGATAACTGGCAATATTGCCTCCTTTGGGGGGCAATATTACCAGTTGTTTCCCTGGCACTTTGTATCAACCCTGTTTGTGTGGCTTAACAGGTCCAATATGTTATTCAATTATGGCCTTTCAACATAATCAGCTTAATAAGCAATACAAGGAAATCACTCCCTACAAACTATTACAGCCTTTTCATTTGCTTTAGTCTAGTTCCTGTCAGTTATGTTCCTGTCTTCTTCGTAGCAAAGAAGGCAAAAAGAGTTCCAAACAAAAGCACAATACCAATAGTGTACCAACTGGGTTCAGACAGCCGAAAATCAAGCACACCTCTCTGTGAAACAAATCACTTAATTAGTAAGAGTCATACTATAATAACAAGTACAACAATTCTTTGGGATCCCTGGTCAAAGCAGTTAAGAGCTTTTAGAGGTCAACAAGAGGTCCCAAAAATTATTGTGTTAAGTAGATCTTTAAAAATATATAAACCTAGATGTAAATCGTTTGGGTTCACTTAGACTAGCACACGTAGAAGTACTTCATAAAGAATTTTCACCCTTTGCCTTACTTATTCAGGTGATTTCTGACGTAGTCACGTAAAAGAACATGTTGTTTACAGTTCTTCATCTTCTCGAAAAAGCAACAATACTCCATTATAGGGAAGATAGCTGTTTGCAAACATTGTTTTTGTTATTCAAATTTATACATGTGCCAACACAGAACAAAAGACCCTTTGTTTGGACAGCCAATGAGGCTCTAGTTGGCACATTAATGGCAATAGGTGATGTCAACCATATCTTCCCTATAGCATCTTCAACACTATGACGTTTAGTAACTGTATGAAACTTTGATTTAATAGGTAAAATTTTCAGACTGAAATGTTCCAAAGAAGAAGAGGGCTGATTCCCTGTGTTTGGTAATCTCTCCTCTGCATTAATTAATGCACGGTTGCATTTTATCAGGGTCTGTGTGGTGAGAGAACTTGCCTCCACCAATGTCTCCTGGGTTTGATTATCAGATTAAAGCTTTTACAGTCCTCTCATTAAGACAGCACTTGTCCTATACTTGGGCTATTTTAGGTTGACTTCTAGGTGTATATGACAGATCTTTTCGTTATTTACTCAATCGAAACAACCAAAAAAAATTCTTTATCGACTTTCATTACATAAGTCTTTCAAAAATCATGATTTTTACTTCTGGAGGGGTACAAAACTGAGCTAGTAAGGATTTTGGGAATAGCAGTCCAGTGACATCCACACAGGATCACAGGAAATTTTAGGGATAGAAGTTCCATTATTTTGTCTTTTGCTTTATTGCAACCAAACACAATGCATCTCAGAAGCAGTTTCAGCAACTTCTGAATCTAAAAAAAGGGAAAATTTAAGCCCTGGAAAAATTTCATTCTAGTTTTGATGTCACACTCATTGCTAGCGCAAGTTTTATACCCACCAGAAGCGAAAATTCTAATTTTTCAAAAGACTATTAAAAGCACATGGAAGGAAATTTGGTATCCATGGATTTTTTAAATTTGTTTTTATTTCAGAAAACCATGATGTTTTGATTGAGTAAATAAAGAAAAATCTGTCATACACACTTAAATAGAATTGTTATTATTAGTTACTATTATTTTGATAACGCATTACTTGGATAAGGGCCAAAGCTGTGGCTGCAAGTTCTACAATTTTTAAAAAACTTGTCCAACATTGCTGCATCTAACATTGCTATACAGCAATGCTGAATGCCGCCAGTACATGTGCATATACTTTCAACATTGCTCGCATCAAGGGCATAATTAATATAAATCGAAAATTGAGAAAACCTTTTTAAACAACGTTATAGCATGAGAAATCAATATTCGGTAGGTGGAAATCAAAAAGACCAATACGATTTTAGATCGATCGACGTTTATGAATTTTCTAATAGCTCATGGCTCAAACAACGTTGTAATTCATAGCATGCCAAATAAAGCTCGTGCAATTCCCGACAGATATCCCATTGTGTTGATACCACGCGATACACGACATAGTTTCCGGAGACATATTTCTTACGTATACTGTAGCTTACCCATCCACCATGCTGGGCTATCCATCGAGCAATTCTCTCGTTGAAGATGAAATCCACCACAAATCGAATGATTCTCCGTAAAAAATTCCCACTGAATCCTCGGCGGATGACAGTCACAGCAATTTCATAACCAAAACAAAGTAGAGCAACAATTCGTCCCCAGTTTATTCCAGAACGGAACAACCTTCGAGCCACTGCGGCAAAAGTTTCGTAAGCCGTTGCGGGAGTAAGACTCAACGAATCAATCATGTCCTTGAACTGGTCTTTGTATTTAGCATCTATTTCATCGCCTATCTCTCCTAACCGTTTGCCGATAACAGGTACATTCTGCGAAAACCCATGTACATCATTGCAAGAACGAAGTTCTTCTAAGGCATCTGGACGAGCGGTGACTGAGGAGGTGTTCATTTCACCGCTTTGTTCTCCTCTTTCTGTCTCATCTTGGTAGCGTTGAAACATAAAATGACGGAACACACCTTCCGTATCTCTTACGACGGCTAATTCTTCTTCTTCAGGTTCAATTTCACGGTTATTACCACCATCCTCACCACCAGAAGCCATTTTATTTAATTTTATGTAATTCTTCATCACGCAAACCCTATGGGTGATGCCCGCTGAAATTCCAGCAAATAACGCGGGCATCATAAAATATTATGAAGAATCGGCAGTACAGCGGTGGTGGGTAAAATACGTAATACCTTAGTTTCGAAGCAAGCAACCGTGGACAATTTTCCTGTCGGTGTACGTTGGATCAGTGGCTTGATCTGATCGGCGTTATTTCAAGTTGAGAAACTAAATATTTTAAGCAAGAGCCGATACAACGTAGATTTGATTTTAGTGATGTACTATATTTCGGCTGGCCAAACCAGCCTTCTTCAGGTACAATGAGAGTTTACATTGAATTGCTTCTATGTACATATATATATATAGTAAATGGATGTTGACGTAATACTGGAAAAAATGTGATAAAACATGGCAGTTACAAAGGTTTTGAATTCAAATACTAAGAGTCACGGAAAAATAACGGAAATCACTAAAATAATAAACTGAAATCTAATACGTTTCTTCGCGGATATTAAGACCGTTGGGATCAATTGTCCTGCCTTTTAAAATTAAAAAAGCTTCCCTGGCCTTACGGATCGAGTCTCTGTTAGAAAACATTTTTTCGATAGGGATTAATTGTATGTCCTTGGAGATGTTGTGGGGAGAGGAGAGGAAATGTTCTGCGACTGTAGTAGGTTTGGATTTGGTGTTAGCGTTATCTAAAGTGCGGCGGTGTTCATTAAAACGGTCTTTTAAACGTCGTTTAGTTTCTCCTATGTACTGTAGATGGCATCTGTTGCATTGAATCATGTAGATAAGGTTTTTAGTTTCGCAAGTTATGTGGAAATTAATGGAGCGCGTTTCGCCAGTGGAGCAGAATTTGTAGTTGGTTAGTCCATGGGAAATGTAAGGACAGGTAGCGCAGTTTTTGCCACAGCGAAAAGAACCGGAAGGAAGTGTGGAATTAGAGTGAGTTACATTGGGGGACAGTTTAGCTGTAACCAGCAGGTCTCGAAGGTTAGGGGAGCGCCTGAAAGCCACAACAGGTAGATGGAGGAAAGCATTTTTGCAGCGGTCAGAAGAAAGAAGTAGATTGTAGTGTTTTTTTATTATGTTGAAGATGGAAGGAAGTGATGGATTATAGGTCGTAATGAAAGGTATTCGTTTGAGTTTGTCTGTCTGTTTAGGTTGTAGGGTATGTGTGCGGGGAATGTCTGCAGCCCCTTGTAAATCAAATCTACGTTGTATCGGCTCTTGCTTAAAATATTTAGTTTCTCAACTTGAAATAACGCCGATCAGATCAAGCCACTGATCCAACGTACACCGACAGGAAAATTGTCCACGGTTGCTTGCTTCGAAACTCTGGAACTTAAAAAATCTCAACTGTAGATCTCCACGAAGATCCGATTTTACCTGTCACTTTCTTCGCCATGGGCATCGACATCGTCTCATGGAGAATTTGCATTGGTTGCTTCTATCAGAAACATATATTTACATCAAACAGATCATCATCCACGTATTCAACGAAAACCAGTAAGCACCGCTTCAGTAACTCATTGTTGCTTGTTTTTTTTATATTCTCTTTGTCTTTAACAATATGTATGGATGTTGAACGAAACCCTGGTCCCACCTCAACACTCGCAAACTCAAGACACTCTCACCTTTTGGATCCACCACCTACACAGTTCCGTTACTCAAATCTGTTCAACACAACGAAAAGAATCCAGCTGAAGCTCACGCGATATAACCACCACCTTCTCAATTACACTTTCTTCAAAGAAAACAACTATATTCCACCGTCACTCTACCCAAGAAAACCTCCACTACACTCCGACAACCAGTTCAACCGCAAATGGAAACACATTTCTCATCAAGCTGCTCACAAACATTTGAAACTCCTCATCAAAGAATGCAAAAATAAGATAAACACCTTAAAAATGGAACTATCTCATCATATGGAACTTCTTCGAAACTCTTACTCCTCGGAACTTTTTTCATTATACGCCTCTAAACTCAACTCGATGGCCTTATCGCTCGAGTCTCTGCTCAAGAAAAGACGAACGAAGAAAACTACACCCGTCCGCCGTTTCATTCAACACCGAGCCAACTACAACGCTTTACCTCCACAAGATACTGCTTCTAACGACAATACATCTAATGTTACGGTTAACCTTTGCACCATGCCTAATGTCCTCACT
>NC_090885.1:25947340-25949840 GCF_036669925.1 Montipora capricornis
ATGTAAACTCTCATTGTACCTGAAGAAGGCTGGTTTGGCCAGCCGAAATATAGTACATCACTAAAATCAAATCTACGTTGTATCGGCTCTTGCTTAAAATATTTAGTAATACCTTATCATCATGCGATACTGCAAGCATTAATGAAAAGATCACAACATAGTTTGCTGATGAACTCTATTTAACTGTCAACTGTATATTTAACGCTGAGGCCCTGGGGGCACCACAGAAATCGAATCAAATTTTGAGGCGAGGGGAAACCGGAGTACCCGGCCGGGGTCTACCCGGAAAAGAATTAACCTCTTGAAGCGGAGTAACTCAGAGTAACCAACAAACTCAACCCACATATACCAATACAAGGAACGATTACGTTTTGCAAACGTTGGCCGTGTAGCACTTATATTTGAGCAGACTTAACTGATTAGAGTGCAATGTGAAGTGCTAGTTTTCAACCCCATATGAACCATGTGAGCGTTAGCCCTACTAATGGAAATAAGCCCACACAGGCACAGAGAAAAACTCTGACCAGGGTGGGAATTGAACCCACGACCTTTGGGTTAGATCACCGCCGCTCTACCGACTGAGCCACAAGGTCAGACAGGAGCTGGCCGTGGAAACTGAAGATGTTTATAATGTCACTGCAATGAACATGTACGAGTACAAGGAAGGATTACGTTTTGCAAACGTTGGCCGTATAACACTTACATTTGAACAGACTTAACTGATTAGAGTGTAATGTGAAGTGCTAGTTTCAACCCCATATAAACCATGTGATCGTTAGCCCTACTAATGGAATGGGCCCACACAAGGACAGAGAAAAACTCTGACCAGGGTGAGAATTGACATATGACGCCGAGAGTGCTGAGAATCGAACCCGGGCCATATTGGTGAGAGGAGAGTGTTTTCACCACTGCGCCATCCCTGCTCCAAGTTCAAGGTCGAATTGATTCCGAAAAAATCGACATCACAGATACTACGTTCTCTTGCTCTTTCACGGTACGGTTGCATCACACGGTATGACTCCCGTTTCATATCATCATTACTTCCGAGCTGGAGGTGCCATTGAATAAGGGGTTGGACCTCGGAGGAAAAAGGGGAGGAGGGGGGGGGGGGGGGGGTGGGAGCTCAATAGGTGTTTCCCACAATACAACGGGTCGGGCCTGAAGCACGGCTAATATGCGAGCGGGGTTGACAGTCCGGGCTCCTCCCGATTAGCAATTAATAAATTGACTTGTGTGAAGATAACGTTAAGACGATAAAAAAGTGCACTACAGTTAACTACATGGAGTGGCTTTTATTCAACAACGCAAGGTGTGGGATAAAGCCCGAAGACGAAGTTGACGTGCATTACATGATGAAGAGATTCGATCTGATCCACAACAATGCTACCCGCTTCTGCTTCCGACTCCTACAATGCAGTCTACACTGGATCGTAAGCGACAGACGTAAGCGGACAGTTTGATTTTCGCTAGATCATATCGCTCTGAGCTTCTAATTACGACTCCGACTCCGACTCCGACGCATATCTGCGTGTATAAAGAAGGTAGTTCTGAAGAAACTGTGGTGCTGCCTCGGTGGGGAAGTAGTACACGAAATTGTTTGGTTTTATCAGCAGAGTTGATAATGTAAATTAACCACCGTACAGGGATTATAAAGCTGACGTTTTGAGCGTTAGCCCTTCGTCAGAGCCCTGACGAAGGCCTAACGCTCGAAACGTCAGCTTTTATTATCCCTGACTTAACCGAATAGGGTGTAATGTGAAGTGCTAGTTTTTCTACCCCATATGAACCATGTGCGCGTTAGCCCTACTGATGGAAATGGGCCCACACAAGGACAGAGAAAAAGTCCGACCAGGATGGGAATTGAACCCACGACCGTCGGGTTAGATCACCGCTGCTCTACCACTGAGCGACAAGGTCAGACAGGAGCAGGCCGTGGGAACTGAAGATGTTCAAGTCACGGCAATGAACATGTACAAGTACAAGGCAGGATTACGTGTTATGCAAACGTTGGCCGTGTAGGCCTTATATTTAAGCAGACTTAACCGAATAGAGTGTAATGTGAAGTGCTAGTTTTTCTACCCCATATTTATTATCCCGGTATTATCCCTGTACGGTGGTCAATTTACATTATCAACTCTGTTGATGAAACCAAAAAAATTCGCATATCAACGTGAACTCGCGGGCTTTCCTAACATATATGTCCTGGATTATCAAATGAAAATCATAGAAAAAGAAAAACAGTTATTCATTGCTGTCGCAGTGAGTGAGCCTGAAGCGAACGAACGAGGCAGCTCTCTAATCGAGAGAAGAACACCGTATTTTTCTTCGAATTGAAAGGCGCAAGGAATTGTGGTTATGCGCGGATTGAGGAATCAGTAGAAGCTTGCAGCCACGGCTTTTCACTGCTCAGTAAAACGATCGCTGTTGAAGAAAGGGTCTGTAAAACATGATTTTTGCAAGGGACCTTTCGATATTTGCAGTGAGAGTTTTCAAAGACTAC
>NC_090885.1:25954840-25964840 GCF_036669925.1 Montipora capricornis
TTGAAAGAAGTGAAGACAATGGCTTGCTCCTTTTACTTTTTACTTCTAGTAAGAAACACCTCCTAGAAAGTGAGGTTCGCATGTTACAATCATGTTTCCAAAACATTGCTAAAGCCAGTATGCGTGCAAAGTACTGATAGAGGTGAAAAATATTGTGATCTTATTTTTTTATTATCAAAGGTAAAGGAAAAATGTCCTGACGTTGAATTAGTCAGTAATAATTACTGACTCTGATCTGATTATTAGAATGCAAAAAGAGTACTCTTTATAGCCTGGATTAGTTTTCTATTTTAGGGAATAATGCATACAGTACAAACTCACATATAAGAACCTAGTACAGGCTGAAATTTGGCATTTTAAAAATACCCAAAAATATAAGAACCTGCAGAGCCTGGCAAAGAAAAAGAGGTACTTTTACAAAAAAATCACCCTCGAGAAAACTCCTGTTATAGACCTAATCGGCTAACTCAATGTTGTACCCAATTCAAACCCTTTGGGAAAAAAACGTTTTGTTTCAGATATTTCAATATCATTTAAATATGAATGGTACATTATAATGCAAATACAATACACAAAGAATCTTAATCTCGGGAGATTTGAATTGGGTACAACATTGAGTTAGCCGATTAGGTCTATTGTGGATGTTTTCTTTGATTGGCATTTTATTGGATTTTCTCTAGAAATATGTTTTCCATAAAGCTACAGTGCAATGCTGTCTACATATCTTATGAATAAAATATAGAAATTTATTGTTGTTCCTCTGAGAAATAAGAACCTATTAAGAAACTACATGTAATCAGCCTGAATTATGAAAAAATAGCCTAAAATATTAGAACCTGCTCAGCCTTTCAGTTTCGCGGGCTTGGGAGATCCTTGAATTGTGTTCATCTTTTCACTACCAATCCAAATAAACTGAAAAACCAACTAGTAAGGTAGAATATGTATGGTAGAATTTTACCATGTGAGTTAAAAGAAGGAAAGTTTACCCCATCAAATTGGCCTTCAAGAATTTCCTGGCAGATCTGTTCATTTTGAGGCACCCATGTTTTCAACTTCTGTTTTAAGATCAGCCACTTTTTACCTTGCGCAGTTTTAAAGTTTGTTTCAAATCCTCCACTGAGTTCGCTTTGACGTCAGTTCATATGACACTGGGGCACAACCAACTTGATTTTGAATAGAATTGT
Organism: Montipora capricornis; assembly: GCF_036669925.1. Taxonomy (NCBI): domain Eukaryota; kingdom Metazoa; phylum Cnidaria; class Anthozoa; order Scleractinia; family Acroporidae; genus Montipora; species Montipora capricornis. The sequence continues at coordinate 25,956,025 of NC_090885.1, forward strand.
TTGCAGACGGGTTGTGGAACACTTTTGTTTACACTGGGTGACAGCCTGTGCAACCTTACATAACATGCACCACAGCACCTTAAACTGCTTATGAGGGCCACACAGCCAAACTTTTTTTCCAAAAAAGTTTTCTTAGCTTCAGGGAACAAATCATCTACTGACTTTGGGAGATATGTCCAAGTTTGACCCTAATTAGATGCACGCGGATTTCAATAAGCGTCACGAAGTGTCCCCTTGCTCTTCTCGCCAACTTCAACATCACTTGTGTCTCAGAATACAGACAATTTATGTCACAAAGTGTCCCCCAAATGCTACTCTTTAAGTGAAGATTAGCTGCTGCATTTACCCAAAGCTAAAAATAATGCTGACCTTTACCCTTACCTTATTGTTGAAAATAGGTAGCAAATGCTTAGACTTAAAGGGACACTTTGTGTTGGATGTCAAAATTGGGTGTGTATCTAATTAGGGTCAAACCTGGACATAAGTGGACTTTGGTAGTGACTATAAATGTTTTAGCTTGTACAGGGGAGTTGTGCATTTGGACGCTGAACATCAGAGGCGGATAGTGGCATTCCTACAGGCTTGACATTTTTCCTTTAACATCATTTATGGGACGAGATTCTTCCTTGTAGGTTTTTTAAATATAATATAAGTAAGTACTGATTAAGAAATTGTTTACAATCTCTGAGGCTCAGCTGGGACTAGTTTATTTCTTTTTTTTTTTTTTTCAATTCTTCACAAAGATCAAACCTTCAATAACTCTTTTGTGAAACATTTGTGGCAAGTTTTATGATAAATTCAACTCAACAATCGAAATTGAAAGTTGACAATTGAAGCTAAGCTGAACACAATCTTAATGTGTAATTTTAAAGGGGGAACTGAAAAGGAAACACTTAAACACTGGGGGTCTCACGAATCTTTTTACGGAAGAAGTGTGCAGGAGATAAGCTGAAAATCAACTCTAAAGGAACCTATCCACGAATACTTTTGCAAGGTCTAGCGATAGAGTACACCGAGCTGTAACGACAATAGCAGTCCGAAAACGATCTGTAGGAAACCTCACTGAACCGTAACGCAAGTGACAGAAGCTGCTTCCACATCAACTTGACTACCTCTAACTCGAATATCAGATCACCGGTCACAGACAAGGCAATGACAAAAGAACTGTTCACACTATTTTAATAGAAGTATAATAAGAATTCATCCTAGGTTTGCAGTCTCAAGATAGTCCAAAAGCAAGTCTTGACACACTAATTCTAGACTGGATCTCTTATTAGCAGAGTCGGAGAACTCGAAATCTTACGGCAGAAAGATCTTTTCGAACAATTTGCGTACTGGTTATAACCTTGCAAGAAGGTTAAACTAAATACGATAAATTCACCGCTTCAAAACGTTTTTCAAGCTTTACAGATCTTTCCGAAGTGACTGAATTAAATACCTGTGTAAAATGGTTGGCTAATCGCTTGCACTCAATACAACTTCTATGTGCTCTTCCACCGGGACACAATATGGCCGACGGTACAAGTCCTGATCTGAAAGTAAGATGCGCGCAAGCTCTTATGGGATTTTTGGCCGCTGGCGCGCTTTATTGCTCGATATTCAAAAAAATCTCGTCTTAAATATAACTTCCAACCGGTGTTTTTCGGTGTCCGCTATACTGTCCTTCGTTGGATAATCATTTTTTCCTTGACACAGAAATAAATTAAGATGTGAGTATTATTTTTGTTATTAGGTAAATAAATCAACGATGGTGGCAGAAATAAACTGGAGAGTGAAGGAAGTGATAAAAAATTGTAATGTTCTGTCATAGTGATGGCTCTTGTGAAAAGATGAAGTTAATTTAGGTAATGCCAGTGGTAAATTGCACTCTATAAGTTCTTCCCGTTTGTGACAATGGCCACCTGCCTGTTCTGAGGTCATTTTTGTCAAAAACACTGAATTGTTTACCTTGTGAACAATGAACGGTTGTCACTTTATGAAGGTAACGTCGCGGTTTAAAAATCGGGTTCATACTGAAATAATGAATAACTTTATATTGAACTTTGGTTGTGGTTCCAAACTGGCAAAGCGCAACGAGGGGTTTTTCTTCTTATTATATGAAACGTTTGCCAGCTTAAGTCAGTCACTAATCGCTACTCGTTTAATTGGCGAAACCTGAACAAAAGACGACAGCTTGACTCACGATTTTAATTCCTGTGAGTGTACGTGGTTGACAGGTATCATGATAAATTTATGAGTTTGTCGGGGAATTCACCATAGATACCGGTTAGTTTACTAAAACCTCTTCTTTTAAGTTCATTCCATTGCCTTGGAGTGCTTAGTGATTTTCATCCGAAGACAGTATAGTCCTTTGGTGCAAAATATGTCAGCAAGGAGAAAGAAAGTTCGCTTTAAGAGCGCAAATGTAGAAAGAAACAAGTCATTGAGCGATGCGTTGACTTTGCAGCATTTAGAAACGAAAAATTCTGGCACACGCTTGGCTCAGACAAAGAAGAAAAAGAGGAAGCAGACAAAGCTGCAGACTCTCAAGGCAGAGAGGAGAGAACTCCAGAACGACTTGAAAAGTACCAAGGAGTGGATTTTGGATGATAACAAAAGAAAAGCAAGCCCGAGTTACACCTCCTATGAAAACCGGCAGAGACTGGCTCGAACAGCGAGTGACACTATTTCCAAACTTCAGCGGCTAGAAGGCAAAATATTGGCTAAGGAAAAGTCTAGCAAACAGAAAACACAGAAAACGTTGACGGCTAAGTTGAGGAAAACGACAGTAAAATCTGGTAAACAACACGGTCGACTTATCAAGATGACTGAAAAGTTGGAAAGAATGAAACTGGGGGAGGTTGAATTACGCGCTGAAATTGCACGTCGAGAGGTCACAGATAGAACAAGGAATGGTGATTTATCCAGTCCTGCACAAAATCCACTGCAATTTCCTCGGATAAAATCAGCTGATTTAGTTCAATGGGTTAACATTTCACCAAGCAAGCCTGAGAATAAATTAGATGCAGCCGAGCAGGTCGCATCACCAAGACCGACTTCTGTTTTAACCGACTATGCGGTACAGCTCCCCCCAGGTGAAAAGAGACTTGTAGCAGATAAACTTGCGCATAAGTATGACATGACACGGGAGCTGAGAAACACAATCCACGAACATATGATCAACCGCTCTTATAGTTTTTCATATTTTAATATCATTCCACCTTACAAACGGAAAAAGCCTAAGCCGCAAAAAACTAAGCAAGTTTTCAATCGCTTGGTTTACGAAGACAAAGTAGGAGTTATGGATTTTGGAAAGACCCACAGGCCAACAAAGGTCGTTTTATCTTAAAACGATTTGCGAAAACGAGGTGTTGATATTTTCCAATCGCTATTTAAAGTTTTTAAAGCCATTCTTTCACTTCTCCTTTTCAGTATTTGGATTAAGAACCAATTTAACTTCTGCTAGGAGTATCATCTTTTAACTGCCTTGTACAGTACGTTTATTATATACTCTACCAGGAGAAAAGCCATGGGGCTCCATCTCAGTGACTAGAAATAAAACAAAGAAGTTCGTTTGATTTATCCCGTGCTGCTATACTGATTCCACAGGTATATACAACTTTTTCAAAAGAGTAAATCGAGGAATGAAATTTCTGTCAGCTTTTTCAGGGAAGAAATACGAATTAAGCACTTAGGTTTTCCACCCAGTTATAGTTTGTCACCAGGCAACTAAATGCATGATATCTCGCCCGGGGCTAATACTGGACACCTGCTCTTGTTATAAGCATCTTTACCAGTACTTACTTATCAAGGGAACATTTAATGAAGAGTCATTTCCCAGTCGAATTTTCGCCCTGAGGGCCTGACGCTTGGATATTGAGGATGACAATAAAAGGGTTCAAGAAAAACAAAAACTGTGAGAAATTACTACGACTCAATTCGTTCGATTTGTATTCGAGGGTACACAATACAAAAAAACTCCCCATCACGCCAGGAATTCTAGCTAAGGACGCCTCTGAGACAAGAACTGCTGTTATGTACAGACCCTTGAGAAATATGTTTTTGTTTTTCTTTTATACGAAACAAATAACCGACCAAGACCGACTTGACCAATATATGTACAGGAAATCGTATAAAATTGAGTGCATTTCGTGACTTATGGCACGAGTGATGTTTTGAAAGTTCTCACGCGAGTTGAGTGAAATGCACCAGCAAGTTCATACGTGTTTTTGTCTGTTTCCATAGCAACTTTCGTATTGCACTCTGTGCTATTTCTTAATTCGTCGTTGACCGATTAGAAACGCGATATTTTGTTGAGTCTATAATAAAAAGTCTGAAAATATTGGTAAGATCATGCCCGGGCGCTATCAATATTGTCCTCAGCTGACCTCAACTCAGGTCTTCGCGTCGTAAAAACCGTGCTTCATAAAAGTACTAGCCTGAATAATTGCCGGTATTGTTGGCGCGAGAGGCATACGCCGCGCGGAGAATCGGTAGGGGGCACATTCGCCGCTGGTTAATTTGCATATCGCCAGCCACCGTCACTTGAAACCAAAGATCTGTTCTCCATTCATACTGAAAGTTTTTAAGGGCAAATTCAACTGCAACAACAAAAAACAAGAATCGAAACAATAATATTAGCTCTTTATCGCAGTAGCGAAGCCCACATGCGCACAGAGAGGGTCATGCCATGAGTAAGGCCACTTTGAGCTTGTGTTGTTCCAGCCAAGGTCGGGAAATCTAACGGCCTGTTAGAAATCGCAAATACGCAAAAAAATTCCTAGAAACAACCTAAGCCAGCGACAGACACTAATTCCGCAAAGCACATCCGAAGAGAAAACTGATTCAAAAAATCGACCTTTTTCAGTTGTAAATCGTTTTTTAATAAAATCAGCACCTTGCAGTCAGAGACGGAATTACGTCAGGGGCGTAGCTACCCATTTTTCGTTTGTAAGCCCGTTCCACACTTTACGATTTCGTGGAAGTCAGAGAAGTAAAAAAATGCTTATTAATTTAATAGGTGTAAAGTGATTTTTTTGTGAATTTTATTATAACCCTGTATGGCTTTACAAATAAGGAACCACATTTTTTTAATGTCATCATGTCTTATAGTGACTCTTTCTTCATTATCAACGCGATTTCAATAAAAAAAACGTCTTTCGTGAATTCAGTGCACCTCTGGACGTGAGTAAAACACTAAAAAATACACTAGTACATTTTGAAAAATGTCAGCGTATCTTGACAATATTTCTTCGACAAAAACGTGAGTTCTGTTTAGTTCTATGGATCCCTATGGAGCTCTATGGAAACCCAAATTTAGGGAGCTCGTTATTTCTGCCGCAAAAACCACGGGCCACATCCTCCACGTCTATGGTCATTTCGCGGTACGCATGCATCATGGCAAGGGAAGACAGCCGTTCATGGTGGCAAGCTGGAGAAGGCTTTTTAATTTGTAAATTTTTACTTACTGTATGCATCAAACTGAAGGAGCGTTCCGGTTTGGCCGTTGAGATCAGCATTGTGAGGAGCATGGTGAGTACCGCATTTACATTTGGGCAGAGGACCGGATTTGTGCTCTCCAGGGTTTCTTCCAGGGTCGCTGGGCTCTCACCAGCAGGAGAATGCTGCCACTTTTCCATCTAAGGATCTCAGTTTCATATTCTCTCTTCTCAGATAGATCGGTTTTGTATGTGCCATATACCCTATCCTGAACTTCGCTTGTGAATGTATGTAGCTTTTTAGGGACAACATATTGTCCTAAGAATCGACATCAGCCTTGCATTTCTTGTACACAGTGATCGACGAGGGGAAAATACAGGGCTCTTTGCCAGTAGGATTCAGGAGCTGCGGCCTGGGACATTTAACTTAAGTTGTTGCCTTCCTGTGGTTCTTGGCATCCTTGGCTCGTTGTGTAAGCCCGGGCCTACTGGCTGGCTTAAAGGCTGCTACGCCCCTTTACGTCAGTAACGATACTTAACCCCAATAAAGTCATGAAGAAATATCCCAGCGCGTTCTTTTGGTACTATTCCAGAATATTTTGGGACCTATTCCGTTTTGGGAATGAACGGAATACTATTCCGTTCATTCTGCTCCCGATAGCAGAATAAACGGAATGACCGGAATATGGCTCACTCCGAATGGGCAGAATATGCGTTCTTTCGGGAAAGTTTTGGCGGGAAACGCGGCCGGCTGGTGGCGTGAAAATTGTAAAAATTTGATTGGAATAGCGATGCAAAATGTCTACCGTGGATGCAGGTGTGCTGTCCTCTCTTCTGTTTCTTTACCGATGCTAGAACAAGAAGAGCTGCCAGTTTGTGTTAATGAAAGAAAGTTCCCTTGCCTGGTCAAAAGAAATGACGTTGGCATTAATTGGTTTGTGCAAAAGCCACGATAAGTCGACATCAAGAAGAAGAGCATATGGGAACACATTTGCACTACGCAAAGCACACACAAGTACAAAAAATTCTTCGTCATCTTCCTCCTTAGGGTTTTTAGCATATGAAGCAAACCGAAAACTAGAGAAAATCGCCAAAAAACTGCTACTTATGGCCATATTTCAACATTTCGTGTTCCAACCGTCCCGGAAAGCTTTTCAACGCAATTGGCGCATGCGCAGATACAATAGTTCCCAGATCACCTTCGCTAATAGTATTCAGTTTTCAGTGTGTGTTCTTTTGCAAATTGATATTCCGTGTATTTTGTTGTTCCTAATCCGGAATGAGAATAGCCAGGATACCTCCAAAAGAATGCACCCTTAGCCACATGTTTGTCACCGCAGTTTGCGTTCTATTTCTAATCAAGCTTCGTTGGCCAACTGAAGAAGAAAAGTATCTACGAAATATGAAAATATCTAGCAAAGGCAAAAAAAAAAAAAAAAAAAACTGTTTGCAATTATTTACAACTAGCTCACGATCAATACGATGCGTAACTACGTACTACGAATATTTATACTCCCGGACTGTATTAAAACGGTCTGTTTTGCATACAGGCGTATTTACTTTCTGTACTTGCTAGAAACAATCTACGCCAGCGATATGTTACCTGAAAACCGAAAGCCAAGGAAGGAAAACTGCAACTGGTAAAAGACACCAAATCTGAAAAGTGGATTTACATCTATCTAGAAATTCTCAACATCCTTGCGTCCATTCCATTGGAAATTTCTTTGAAGTTTCAGAAGAATGGGCTAAAATATGCCACAAAGAACTCTGGGATACCCACATGTAGTAGTGAGTGTCTGTCATCCATAGTTACTTCGCGTTCTGTATTTTTGTGCTGTAAACTTTTGTAATTTCTTGTTTTCTGGTCTACTTTACCTTATCATTGCCATGACGTCGTTAAAAAACGGAGGCACAATTCCCATGCGAGATGCAGATGCCATCAAGTTGTTTATCGGGCAGGTCCCAAGGACGTGGGAAGACACAGATCTGAGGCCTTACTTTGAACCGTACGGACAGATTCACGAATTAACCGTTTTACGAGACAGATTAACGCGAAACCACAAGGGTAATATTCATATCCTCGTTTGCAGTGCCCGTTTGCATAGGCATTAAACTTCTTCTCTGGTTTTAGGCTGTGCATTTCTTACGTTTTGTTCGCGCGAGGCTGCCCTGAATGCACAGAAGGACTTGCACGAAAAGAAGATCTTACCTGGGGTAAGCTGTTTAAGTTTTCGTTTTGATTACCGTCAGAAGAGGTATTGTGCAGATAAAGCGTGAGAAACGTATCCTGACAGCATGGAATTATTACAGGATAAATTAAGTGTTTATCCTTCATATTGTACTAAAGCTTATTATCAAGGGCTAGGTTAATTTATTATAAGCTTAATTGCAATTAGTTATTTCCGTTTAATTTTGCATTATGTGGATTCACCAATCGAAAAACCCGATATCTTTATTTTATTGAATACATTTAAGCATCAAGTTGTCCATAGAGGTGAATCCATTTTGAAAACTGCTCTAATAAGACGAAGGTCAGTAGCCAATCACAGCATTGGTCCCTGGTGCCATACAGTAGTGTATAACCATTACCCAGAGAGAGAGTTTATTTGTACCGTACAGCATTTATGTTACAAAGAAATGACCATTATTTTATGAAGACAAGATTAACGTAAATTACAGTAACTGGTTACTCAAAATAACTACAAAAGGTAAACTAGTTGGGTGGCCAACATTGGTTAATTAAAAAAATATTTCCTTGGAACAGTCAGAAAAGAGACTAAATAGTCTAATATACACAGTTCATGTATACTTAAGGTAAATATTACAGAACAAATATACTAATACTGTATACTCGATAGAGTGAAATAAAAAAATAAAAATAAATATATACAGATGAGTAGACAATAAAGAGATTAATTTTTACAGAATGTTAGTAAGTTTATTAAGTAAGAAGTTAGTTGAAAACAAATAACATTAAAATTGGCATTGAACATTATTGCCTTAAATTTTCATTTTTGATGGTGTATGTGTGAAGAAATCATCCTTCATAAAAAAAGAAAATTCAGAGATGCACCCATCTTCTTTAAATTTTGTCCAAGAAACATAATGACCAAAATGAAGGGATGGTTTTCAAAGGAAGGTCACTTTTAGCTTCAAGTCCATCACAGACTTATTTCCTTGTAATTATCATGGAATTGTTAGAGTATAGCGCATTTTCCAAATTATACTAAAGAAATACATTCACATTTCCTTTTAGATGCAAAATGCTATGCAAGTTAAACCAGCAGAGAGTGAATCAAGGTCAGGTATGTTGAGAAAGCAAAAGACAAGGCCAGGGCTGTCATTAGGGGCTGTAACCCATAACACCTGTTACGGCTGAGCCCAGTCAATGTTACGGAT
>NC_090885.1:25969840-25974840 GCF_036669925.1 Montipora capricornis
TCTACGCAAAAACTGTCCCGTTGACCCATTGATACCTAGGAGTGAGACTTAATAGATTTTACTCTGTCTAACACCAAACGAGAGTGTCTAATTGGCGTGGGTGGGTGGGTCGTGGGTTGTGGGTCCCTAACCCTAACCCTTTTTTATCAATGACTGGAAATTCTCGAAACAGACAAATTTGGACCGAGCACTGAGGGAGCTAATAATTTATATATCTTTTTTATCTTCAAACAAACATGACCCACGACCCACCGACCCACGACCCACCCACCCACGTGATTTAGCCTCACCCGAAGGATAATAATCTTGGAAAGCAACATTAAATAAGATTAGAATTTTTCTTGTTACCGGTAACTCCCTGAAGAATTATGTAATCGGCACCTAAGGATGAGTTACAAAGGTTTAAAATTTTTAGACACTAACTTGTAAGGCAACGTGTTCCCTGGGATCCTTCGTAAGCAACAGCAACTAGGATCATACTAATAATGATAATTGTCTAATACTGATCAACTTAAATACATTTTTTCTAGAGGATCGTAAACTTTTTGTTGGCATGATATCCAAAAAGGCCACAGAGGATGATCTTCGGATAATGTTTTCACCGTTTGGTGCCATAGAGGAATTGACAATTTTAAGAGATAGTGATGGCAAAAGTAAAGGTTTGTAGTTATAGGTGGTTTTGTGTGCTTCAAAAGATATGAATTTGTTTTCAGACTTTTTCATTGCAATATGCTGTATCAAAAAGTGTTTTTGATGTCTCTAGGTTGTGCATTTTTAAAGTTTCCAACTCGAATGCAGGCTCAGAATGCTATTGCGGAAATGCACAACAGTAGCACTATGGAGGTTTGCCATTCAATACTTATTTATTAATTTTATTTATACAGTTGTTGATTAGTTGATAATCCCCTACATCTCCATCTCCATCTGCAAAATCCTCTTGTGGCATTGTTGTTTCTGGTCACTTGGCCTTATAAAAAGATATTGCTGTCTAGCCAGCCACATTCAGTACTTGAGAGGATAGGACAGACCACGACACAAGAACTTCATGTCCTAGTCTTTGTGAATATTATTTGAGTTCTTTACTCTTTGACTCCTAAACTGTCTTCCATTGACAAGTGGAATGGTCTGGCAGTAGACCAGTCCTCATCGTTGTGACCACTGAGGTTGCCAATGCGACTGGATTTTATTCACTGGTGACTAACTTTTCACATCTAGTCGCCAGCCTGGCCACTGAGATATTATTATTATTATTATTATTATTTATTTTTTTATTTATTGAATAAGTGCAATGAATGTCAAATAGCAGACTATGCAATGTACTTCACGCTTTAATGCATGTACATCCTTTGAAAACTGTGTTTGTGTCCCTAAGGAAACACAAACTGAAATTTACATCTTTCATTAACTTCATTCCGGAAGAGATGTCCAAGATCTTTATTTGGAAAGTGTACGTAATAGATTTTGAATGCAGAAAAAAGCTGTTAAACTTTAAATTTAAAAATTATTAATAATTTATGTAAACAAGCTAAATGCAATGACTGCGTAATTGCTTGTACACTGGTATGCCTCGTGTTTACTTGCAATTAGAATTGGTTTCCAGCTAACGTATGTACCATAGCACTTTTTCCATTGACAACTGTAATTCTCAGAAATAATGTGAAAGAAATGAAAATGTTGTTCATGATGAATAATGTAAATAAAATAATTTGCAAAAACTTTACCACTTTCACAAATGATTTACCGTAAATGGATAAACAAGTGAATAGCTGACTTTTCAGTGTCACATTGTGACACCATTCTTAAAGCACAGTGAATAAATTAATGCAGCGATTTAGTGGTCTCTAGAATTACCATACTACAAGAACATAGGCTCACAAGTTTTTCAAGTGAATACCTTTGTGCCAATTGAATCTGTTTGCACGTTGAGAGAAGGCTTTGCAAATTAAAAGCATCTCCAAAGATCAAGAGTACATGTAGATAAAATGCAGGTATCATAATATTACGATGTGTGAAACAGTCGACTCAGTCACTATCCAATTCGTTAGCAATTAACTTTTTGTCCAATTTATATTATTTTCAAGTCAAATTATCCAACGTTAAAAATTTAAAATTTGCAACTATTTTTACCCATTTCTGGCTATCACTACTGCTTTACATGCTCTGATTTTCAGCTCTGCCTCACTTTCATTTTATGTTTATACCGCAGTCCACGCAGGCTTAATTAGGGACTTTAAGATCTATGACGGCAACATCGATGAAAACGTCACCTCAAAATTTAACTCTGCTCTGTTGTAAGTCTTTCACGATTATTGCATCGAGTTTGCATTGTTCAATGTGGATGACATATCCTAAAAATATATTGGTACGAGCGTCTTCTTCTTGTATGCTCAGATTTGTGCAGAGTACCGCAAGAAATGCATGCTGCATGTGCAGCACAATTATTTTTCCTCTTTTAACCAAGGATATTTCTGTTTCGTTGCGTTGTCAATGACCGCATCATAGATCTGTAAGTCTCTAATACACTTTGAAAATGCTTTGAACACCTTTAGTTGAAACCTAAGGCACTGTTACACTGAGCAATTTTTCGTGCAACTTGTCTTGCAACACCATTTCTACAAATGTTCTCACATTAAGAAACAAGTTGTCTCATTTCGATGATCACATGAAGTTAAAGGAAAATTTTCACTGGTTGGTACCGCAAACCGTTGCAACAAGTTGCAGGACAGAGGTTACATTGCACAATGCTTAAAAAATTTGTTGCAACGGTTTCTGCAACTGGTCTTGGCAATGTTTTGGCTGTTGCAAGGTATGTTACATTGGGCAATGGTTCTTGCAACTTGTCTCACAATGACGTTGCTAGACAAGTTGCATGAAAAATGGCACAGTGTAACAGCATCTTTAGGACAATTTTATTTTAATTTTCGGTTTCCGGAAGCCTCTCATTTGTTGTAATGACTAAGGCCCAAAGGGCTGAAATGTTTTGGTGAGTAAAATACTTGAGCTGGCCAGCTGGCCCCTAAGTTTTTTCCTGAAAGTTGAGCACTGTAGACACAGGAAAATTAGCCTGCGAGCAGGCCCTCCGAGGGACTGGGGTTGGGGGTAGAATGAGAGCCTGCCCGCAAGGCTTTGTATTCTGAATGTCGCGTCCAAATTTTGGACGCAAAATACTGATTGGCTGAAATGAAATTACCTCGTGACGTCACCAGTGACAAGCTCCGACAATAAGAAAGCCTCTTCGCTTTGCAGAGATGAGGTGGTCAGAAATGCGTCTGAGAAAATTGTAGAATGTTGCAATTTACCATAACTTTACATAATTAAAGGTCGGGCGACGCGATGCAATGGCTTCTCTACTGGAAGGAAGGAAGTTCTATCTCTGTTATCCACAGGATTCGGAAAAAGGCTTATTTCCCAACTGTTTTTCGTAGCGGCCAAAATACAACGAGGGCGACTTCATGTCACCGTGGTAGTTTCCTGTCCTCGACAAAGCATTATCGCTGATCACATTTGGACAAAAATGGGCCTTTCGGCTGCCTCTGTTGCTGATTTAACGATAGAGAACGATAGAGGAACTCTACACGATTTTAGCAAGTATTTGGTTAAGCCGAAAAGGCGACTCCACAAATGATTGCTCGATCTCCTCGTAACTCCGCAAATACTCAATAAACCTTTGAAATAAATTGGTGTAGGTATTAGAATATTGTAATGTATGTAATGTCTTGATTCATTAAAATAAATTAAAAAAGATAACCCCGCTTCGCTTTACCGAAATTTGGCAGCAGTTGTGGTCGACGATTCTCACACAGAGGAGATGCGGTCAGGGAAAACGAATTTCTCTATTACGATTCCCGTCGTTTGAAGTTTGTGTGCTTAATTTTTCCCTAACGAACGAAACATTTTTTCCACGGAAGGGACTTCGACGAATTACCGTAATGAATATTCAGCTACGCTTTACAGCATCAGCAATAGTTGTTATAGGCTTTTCTGGCGAAGTCTTCCTTCCTTTACAGTTTTTTTTGAGTTTCTGCCTCGAGCAAATTGAAATACACAACGGGTGGCTTTCTGTTTTCTGTTCTTTTTTCAATGTTTACTTCGGGTGCGCGCTGATTGGCTAATTTTTGACAGCTCTCTCAGCGTGACATCAGGAGGCGGCATTCAAAATTCAAAGGGATGCGTGCAGGCTCTCCTTCTCTCCCACCGAGGAGAGAGAGCCTGCTCACAGGCTACAGGAAAATCTATTAAGTCTCTCTCGCAGGAGTCAATCAATTTTATTTATTTACTTATGGGTTAATTTCCCACAGAGGTTATGAACATGGGTAGTGAGTTAAGGGCATTATAGTCCTTACCTGAGAAAACTTGGAAGTCTAATCATTTGTAGATGAAATGATAAAGGTATAAAATCTTCCTGGATCCTGTTCACTCCCACACCTGTAGTAGGGAAAGGGCACAAACCTATGCTGACTTTGGGAACTGTACAGATATGAATCCTGCTATCTGCAACATAAAATCCTCTCAAACAAAACTTTTTATTAATTTGCTTTCTTTTTTTTTTCAGGGATGTCCATCGCCAGTAGTTGTTAAGTTTGCAGACACAGAAAAAGAAAAACTCCAGAAGAAGATGCAGCAAATGGTTACTCTTGGTGGTATGGGTATGAACATTGGCTTGGGAATGGGTTTCCCTTATTTTCAACATGCAAATTATAACGCAGCCTGTCAGCAGGTGAGAGTTAAAAGGTTACTGTAACATGTTAATCACAAAATTTGATGTGTACTCAAGGATGGAGAGAAGTGATTTCTTCTCCAGTGTAAAGATTTCCCCCCTATCCCTCTTTCAGGAGGTACATGTATCTCTGTCCATCAGTCATACAAACCACCAATCCATCCCACACCAATAACATTGTTACATTCATAGCACTAAGTTATGTAGTTAATTTTGTAAAATTACTTTGTCTTTATCTGGCAATCTCTACTTTCAAATACAGCTCTCCGGTAGCTGCGACACT
>NC_090885.1:25979840-25984840 GCF_036669925.1 Montipora capricornis
TTAAGATTGATTGATTCATTGGAAAGGGTTGTACTGAAAAGAATGCACTTAACTTTAATAAAGTGAAAAATGTAGTGTGGAAATTCTCACTCAACCGTCACTTACATGTACTTCACTCGAATGTTAAGTTGTTTGTATCGATGATGATGGTGACTGTTTTGTTTCGTTGCAGCAACATTTCCTGGTGTTTACGGTCAAGCCATATTTCAACAGCAACAATTACAAAGACAACCTCAGAAGGAAGGTAATATATTACTGCAGAAGTTTTCATGTTTCAAATTATTTGGGACCACTGAAGGATAATGTTTTCATGTTTAGAGGAGCATTTCTGGGATTTACTGGCATGCACACACAAAACAAGTCCAGTGCCATAACTACTGCAGCAACTTACTTCACTATATCTTGTTCCCTTTTAGGCCCTGAGGGAGCTAATTTATTTATTTATCACTTACCTCAAGAATTCACTGATGCAGATTTGATGCAGACATTTTTACCATTTGGCAGTGTGTTAAGTGCAAAAGTTTTCATAGATAAAGCTACAAATCTAAGCAAATGTTTCGGTGAGTGGCATATGCCTCTTTTCTCAAGGTTGTCTTTAAATCCATTGATTAAGTTTCAATTCTTGGTTTTGATTTCATATTTGCCATATTTAGGTTTTGTAAGTTACGATAACCCAGGATCAGCCCAAGCAGCTATACAGGCCATGCATGGTTTTCAGATTGGGACAAAACGACTAAAAGTGCAGCTTAAGAGACCCAAAGATGCGAACAGACCCTACTAATATCTGGTGAGTCAATTAACTGTCTTGTCTGAGATAAGTTTGATAAACCATGTAGGACATGGGATGGTAAGGGATGCAGCACCCTCTGGTGGTTGGAGGTCATGCTTGTAAGAGACCCCCATTGTCTTTTTCTTGAGTCTCTTGAATTGTATTTTCCATCTGTCACTCCTGTGTTGGAGTTTAATGTCATGATGGTGTAGACTTGAAAAGATCCACATGTGAAATCTGAATTGTAGCAAATATATATATTTTATTAATTTTCATAGCATAGTCTTGTGAAAAGACAGTACCTAGTTATTTACAAATCTGAATTTGTTTTGTCACAATAATTTATGTTCTTCTGAAGGTGAGTTTCCTCAGCTGAAAGGCAAAATTTGGATTAAAACTGGACATAAAGAATTGATTGAATTTTCTTCATCTATCCGATGTTAATTTTGTTTTTCAAAAACACTGTTCAAGTTGTTTCATTGTCTGGGATGATTTTTTGCTGAGAGTCTTTGGATTTCAGTTTTCAGTTTTGCAGTTTCATTAAATGAGTTTTCTATGCTCTCTCTACAAAGCAATCTCAAAATTCAGAAAAGTTTGATGTCTCATCACTGAAGAAAAATAACTTCAGTCTTGTCCAAGATAAGTTGATTAAATTTACTTATGGAAAGCTTAATTTTGAAGCAGGGTTGATAATAGCTTGCACCTCTCACCAGTCCTTCCTCTGCACCATGTGGATTGGGCATTCACCTCTAATATATGGAATCAGAGTACCGCAGCGTTTTGTTTTATACCACTATTTATAGGGACACTTTCATGGAATTTGTAATGATTTTATGGTCAATATTCAATAAACTTAATCTCTAGACACCTTCATGGCTTCCAAATCCTTTCCAACTTTACATGTATTTCTTACATGGTCTTGCATGATCCAAGTGAATGTAGAACAGATGGGTCACCCAACTTCTGTTTTATTGATGCTATACATTCAAGTTGCATGACAAAAACTGTAAAATGTTCACCCCATGTTTTCAAGTTTTCATGAAACACTTTCTTTAGCCATTTGTTGCTAAAAGAAGCTAAAGATAGTCTGTGCATTAAAAGTTTTGTCTTTATTTTTGTAGCTGCTGTCAACAGAACAGTGTCCGTTAGATTTTCAGTGTGGTAAAAATAGTGCAACATACTCACCCTTTAACAATAAACACTTAATGACTGGTCCCGAGGGAAATAGTTACCGGTAATTTTGTTTCCTGAGAATCTCACTGTTTCCCCGAGGCACAGCCGAGGGAAAGAAAATGAGCTGTTTCCCTTGGGACCAGTCATTAAGTGATTTGTTACATAGCACAAAAAGAAAAACGTGCAACAGCAACGGCTGTCGTCGGTCAACATTCGCAGGTAACAGTGCACTGTTACACTCTGATGTCATAGATTTTGTACTGTTGCCCGCTCAGAGACTCTTGGCGGGCAACAATTTTATTGTTAGATGTCATGACCTCGAAGTAACCAATGAGAGCGCACACTGTTGGACCAGGGAAAAATTCAGCTATATAACAAAAGGGTTTATTCCACCAGAGATGGGAAATAATACCTCTGCATGTTGGATACTTGAACTTCTCTTCCCATAGCAAATTTTGGTGCTTGACAGCATTTGGTGCAGTCATACAGTATACCAGCTGATAACAGAGATGTAGTGAGCCAGTCAAAAATGCTTTGAATTCCATTGCTCATTCAATTATTCATATTCTCTTTAAAATTTATTACATGTAGAAGTATTGTGTGGGTGTCTGTGGTCTTGAAAGGACTGTTGGTGGACTGGACTTAAAATTTACCAGGGTCATGAATGATTGTGCTAGTTGTAGTCAGGCACATATTCCCCCAAAAAGATTACGGAACTTTCTTAAGTTGTCATTGTTGCATTGCTATCAATATGTGAATTGATGCATGCATCCATAGCGCTTTTAATTGTGAACAGACCCTGTGAAGAATCCACGTCTTATATAAAGTTAGAGTGCCACAGCATCGGGTTTGATCAGACTATTTCTAGGGACAGACCATGTGAAGAATCCAGAAACCGACAATAATTATTACTGTCTCCACAAACATAGTACAGAGAATAATCTTGGAAAGTCTGTGACTGGTCTTTTTACTCCACTGAGACTTCTGTAGTGAGTGCTTGTTTCTTTGCTTTGTACATCAATGCCCCTAACTTGTTTCCTTGTCTCTGTCTTGCCTAGATCACTTGACTGTGTACGTTTGTTCGTCGTCATGGCGGTGACCTGTTGCACATGTGCTTGTGTGTGTACCACAGTTGGTGACGTCACTTGTTCTATTTTCCGTCACTGTTGGTGTTGGGATGCAGTAATATGTCACTGTTAAGTAGCATTGCGTGGTTGTTACTTATCACGTCAGTATACATGTATATTACTAATATTGGTGCATGTTGTCCAGCGGGTATTTGTAAGCAAGCCTTTATTTGGAGTGTTTTATCTGTCTTGTGGCCAGTCCATCTTTGTCAGGCCAGCTCATTGTTTACTATTTATAGAACGTAGTTCACGTTGGTGTCAAAGTATTTGCGCTGGTGTGTTAATAGTATTGTTTATGTTCTGGTTTTGTAAAAACCTGTAATTGTAGGTGGAGTTGGTGCTGGCCAAACTCTTAATAAAAGACATTAATAATCAAGTTGTTTCTTCTTGTGTGGGAGACAGGAAGGAGTATATTGTGGGAATAACACATTTCTTTGTCATTTTCCTTTTTAAAGGGGGTGCCAAACAGATGAAGTGCTTAGGTAGAGATAATACAATGACTTGACTACTTGGTCATGGATATTATCAAAAAAAAAAAAAGGAAGATATATAAATCAGTCACCTTACTCTCTGCCAAAGCACACTTCATTCTTGCTACATAGGACCTGTGAAAAAGTTGGCACAACCCATCTGTTACACACCCAGGATGATATGTGATTATTTGTTATTAAATTTTACGATTATTTTAATGAAAGTGTTTGACGAGGTTTTTGGAGCAGAATTCTCAAACCATGTGTGCCATCTATATTGGATTTTTTTTAAAAGGATGTTTTCACGAAGTTCAACCCTCCATCTAAACCAAAACAACCCCTTTCTGTTGTAAAGGAAAGGTTTATAACTTGGATAAAATTTAACAAGTGGATGTGGATTACATTTATCTGAAATTGCACCAAGGTTCACTGGAACACACAACACACACCAGGTGGTGTTAATAAAGTTAATTGAGTGAAGACTGGCAAAGAAATGCCTTGATTTAGCACCACTGACAGGATAAAAATTTAAGCCAGCAATCTCCATCACGCTTCCAACCATGATTTATTCAGTTACAGTTTTTACACGTCAAATTTTAGTATCAGCTTCTGCATAAGAACAAACACAGTTCCAAATGGATGTGTTTCAAGAAATGCATGTATTGTTAGGGTTAGGGCTAGGGAATTCACGTGTATGGCATTCAAAAGTGCTTTTGTAGTGATCCAGCTTTTGAATAGAAGAGAGTGATGGGAAAAAGTGAATGAGGGTAAGTGGAAAGTGACCTAAGTTTAGTAACAGAAGCAGTTACAACTGCCCTTTGGATTAGATCCCATACACAATAGGCTTCTTTTGAATTGCACAAGAATATCAAGACAGAGTTAAGTTTTAGGGAAGTCATTTTCAGTTTTTGTGAAAATGCAAATTATTTCCTCGACTCATTTGCTTTTTGTTCACAGAATTTGAAACAAGCCCATTAATCTGAGGCCTATCAACAAATCCAAGGAAATAAGAGGTTAAGAGCTCTGTGGGACCTGACATGATTAGCAAAAAGAACCTAATGGGGCATGGAAATGAAAAAAAAATGTATGAAGGGATTTCCCCTAGGAAAACTTGAAAACTGAGGTAAAATTGAATAACAGATCAATTAATTAATTTTCACTGCTGTCAGTTACAGACACAATGCAGTTAAGTCCTTAGTTCACTGCTTTATGACTTTTGGAGCAATCATTTTCTTGTGGCTGTAATAGCGACAATTGGGATCCACATCAACTTCAATGACTTCAGTGGATATGTTTTCTCGTAGGAAACCACTCTTAAGTAACTCTGAGACTTGTGTTTCCTCAAACATCTTCTCAACATCATTGAAGCTTGTTTTTAACAACTCTCCCCATGAAGTGAGATTGCAGTATGTGAGAATTCCTCCTGGTTTCAAAAGGCGGAATGCATGATCCTTGATGAAG
>NC_090885.1:25987340-26004840 GCF_036669925.1 Montipora capricornis
TAAAATCTTAAGTA
Organism: Montipora capricornis; assembly: GCF_036669925.1. Lineage (NCBI taxonomy): Eukaryota > Metazoa > Cnidaria > Anthozoa > Scleractinia > Acroporidae > Montipora > Montipora capricornis. The sequence goes on from NC_090885.1 coordinate 25,987,355, forward strand.
TAAACTGATGTTTGGAAGTCCCGAGGCGATTCTCAAGACTATCGACACATTTTTCGTCGAATGGAACAAAAAATTTTAAAATGCATGAGTATTCATCGACGAGAGTCATTGCATCACTAAATGGTAAGCTTAAAGGGGCTAGGTCACGCAATTTTAGGCAATTTCAGCACTGATCGAATGGTCATGGAATTAACTAAAATATCAAAATAACTGTTCAAAACTATAGAAGAACTCTAACAAAACACAGCTAAGCCAAGAAGGGACATGGATGGACAAAACTGGAGAGGATTGAAATGGATTGAATTTGGGTAAATTTGAAAAACGTCGGCCCACCTTTTTTCAAATTTATATCAATCTATATCAAAATGTCATTTACAAAGCTGGAAAATCATTCTCAGTTGTTATGTGGCCGTGATTTTGCAAATGAAAGACTCTTGCTCTGCCAATTTGACGTTTAGGGCTCATAATTGACAAAATTAAACAAAAATACCTAAAATAGCGTGACCTAGCCCCTTTAAGTTTCACTAAGATGTATCTTTTAATCCCGGTCTAGTACGTCTCCTACACCTGAAGCCTACCTGATCTTTCATGAGTGAAATCAATTGAATTTCTTGACGATTTCGTTTCGATAAGCTTTCGTTTTATTTCATCTTTGTTTCTGATACCGTTAGCACAAAGTCAACAAATTTCCTCTTTCGATTTTGTAGAAACAAACATGCTCGATTGTTTTCGTCGGATTGCGGTATCAAGTGCAGGACTCGCGAATGACGTCATCCCCTTTTTGGCGCGAGACGCAAATGAAAACCTTGAAAGATGCTGCCCCTGTAGGGCTTCGCACGCGTGTGGTCTATAAATTTTCGTGTGCAAGTTGTAATGCTTGTTATGTTGGTGAAACCAGCCGACACTTCTCCACACGAGTGCGCGAGCACTTACTTTCAGACAGATCTTCGAACGTTTTTAAACATCTGCAGAGTTCAGAGTTTTGTAAGGCATCCTGCACACCGGATTGCTTTGAGATCCTGGACTCTGCAGCCACTAAGTACCAAGTGAAGCTTAAGGAATCCATGTATATAAAATGGGAGAAGCCCGATCTCAACCAGCAGGTGAAACACATTAACCTGACTCTTTCCCTGTAAGGAACTAAGCGTCACTCATTTAAAAATTTTTGTTTTGTTCTGTTTTGATTTAATACGCAATATTGACAACGCAATGTAACGAAGTTTGTAAGATCGTGCGCGCTTTAAATTCAACGGCGATTTCAAAATATGTAACACTGAAGATGACGGATGTAACGTCGAAACATGTCTGGAAAATTAGAGAAAGTTGTTATTTTTATACGACTAACCATATGTCCCCATTTAACTTTTGATAGTGCAACCCCTTGTTTTTCACTAACACTGCTAATCTTTGGTGGGAAGAGAATAGACGGTGGTGTAAAGAGAGATTTAAACTGGAGCAGGAGTACGACATCCATTCTCAGCACACCAAGTGCTGGGAAAATATTGACTGCTTAGACAAGAGCATCTATTGCTCAGTGGGGAAAACTGAATACACTACTTAATTACTAATGTCAGAATACTCATGAGCCGATTATTCTATCTTTGAGAACTAAAATCTTCCTACTAATTGCCATTCAGCACAACATTCCCTGAATAAAAAAACTCATGTCAAAAAGCCTAAATATAACTTTATGCTCCAGAGAAATTATTATTAACCAAGCATGTCCATCATAGCAAATTCACACAAGGCTTCAGACTGTTTGACCATTCCAATGCTCCTTACGAGGAAATGTGCAAGAAGGACCTCAGAGGTCTGCCGACATGTGCCCGCGGACTCATGTGAAGTGGCTGCAACTGACCTTACATCGTCTTGACAGGTGTCAAAAGAGAGATATGACCAAGGGGAGAAACTGGCACAGCAGGAGAGAATGACCTTTGTTACCAACAAACCGTCTTCATATCCAGCGACTGTGACAAAAATTCTACAATGACCATCAATGGTGTCCCTGTCAGTGACATGAGATTTTTCCTGTTCAAATCGTTATCTTTTGAGACAAGAGGCAATGAAGGCCTTAAGCCATCAAACCACCCAAATCATGGACTACGTTTTCACTCCAAGGTCCAATTCTGAATACAGGGAGAAGAAGTAAAACTTGTGGACATTACCTATCATTGGGATCATGGCAAAAGAATGCGTACAGAAGCCGCGGTAGAGTGCTACATAGCCTCCCTCTGAACTGGAGATTTTTTTGAGGGCATGGCAGATTCCTAGATACACTCGTTCATCTGCAACTTGGAATGCTAGTCTACAGCGAACAGTATCTAATGGATAGGTAACTGAACAGGCTGTAAGCCCTAAAAAACAAAAATCATAATGTTCTTGGTATGAGAAACATAAACAGACATTTAAAAATTGCACCGTAACCAGGATGAGACATGTTGTGAATCTGAAAGACGTTCTCTGGTTAAAAATTGGTTAAAAATTATAAGCTTTCGGCTATCTATCTATAGCCTTTAACGAATGAAATATAAGAAGCACGAATTAAAATATATACGAAAAGGGGTGTAAAAATTCGATGCGGGTGAGAACTAAAATATGAATAAGAATGACCACTCTATTGACTTTAATAATGCATGCGTGATTGACAAAGGCAACTACCGTGTTAGAAAAACCTTGGAATCCTGGCATACCGCTAAAACTGTTAACGCGGACAATAATTCTAAACCGTTACCGAGACAATACTCTATTTTATTGTAATTTTTTCTAGATCATTCTTATTCATATTTTAGTTCTCACCCGCATCGAATTTTTACACCCCTTTTCGTATATATTTTAATTCGTGCTTCTTATATTTCATTCGTTAAAGGCTATAGATAGATAGCCGAAAGCTTATAATTTTTAACCAATTTTTAACCAGAGAACGTCTTTCAGATTCACAATAAACAGACATGTTCAAGATGTTCATAATCTGATTGTGAGAAAAAAAACTCCAGATACCTGTTTTAAGGCAGATCGATTGCCATTTCACAGCAAAGCAATGAGGGTGAACAAGGAAATGCCTACTCAGACAAACTCCAGCTACGTGTCAGAGTGAGACGTTAAAACTGAGAACTCCAGATTCCAAGTCCACGGTTTTCAATAAGAGCTGGCACACCAGCTACATCACTTGAATTTGCTGCTTACTTTGATTGCGAAATTACCACAGATTTTACATTTATAACTTTAAAAACATATTACGCCACGGAAAATGAAAAATGACCCCTATTATGCCAAACGCTTGCGCCTTCACATTGTTATTAAAAACCCTGAAGTCTGGCACCCCAATCGTTGATACTGAATCATTCTCCATGAAAGACGTTAGATGCTTAACTGCTGAATACCCAGCTACTTATTTGCATATTAAGAATAACAGCGATTGTATCCTGGCTCCTTCTTCAAAGAATTTCGCCGAGTGCTGACAAAGGTGGCAGGGTATTCCTTTTTAATGATGAAATGGTATATGAAATGAATCATATATGAACTGCGGACATGAATTCAAGTGAAGCTATGATCTTCGCAGTTACGAACGCAATTTTTACAATTGCGTAGAGAAGCCTGAAAAATTCAGGACTTCAACGGGGTTTGAACCCGTGACCTCGCGATTCCGGTGCGACGCTCTAACCAACTGAGCTATGAATTCATATGATTCTTTTCATATACCATTTCATCATTGATTCATTCCTCACGGGACCATTAGAACCCACAAATGACCAGCTCCCAACGTCAGTGGCTTCATAGCTCAGTTGGTTAGAGCGTCGCACCGGAATCGCGAGGTCACGGGTTCAAACCCCGTTGAAGTCCTGAATTTTTCAGGCTTCTCTACGCAAGTGTAAAAATTGCGTTCGTAACTGCGAAGATCATAGCTTCACTTGTATTCCTTTTTTTCGGATAATTTACCCGTCTTGGGTCTTTTACCTACAGTCTGTGACAAAATTCGTTGGAACAGTACACGACTATACAGATCTGAAGCTTTCGCAGCTCACTCTCCTCTCACAATGTTGTTTTAACGCGAGTTTCTGAGCCCAATTGCCAAAACAACATTGTGGGAGGGCAAGATATTCTAAAGTGTTTCAACAATTTTGTCCGGGACTGTAGATTTTCTTATCATGAAGGCAATTGAATAATCAAGTTTAATTGCGTTCAACAAAGGAGAACGCAGTTCATAATCCTGGGGGTCCCATGGTTTCAAAGGTGACGTCATACTTCACATTCCCAAAAACTATTGCACACCTCACATGCCACAATTTTCGCAGTAGTCTGAGCATCGTAAAGCATCATATCTAAAGACTACCTCCTGGGTTTCATAGTAGTGTTGTAAAGTTAAGCAAAGCGTGACACTTAGTTGATATGACCTGTCGAACTATAAGTTGATGAGTAGATCAGTTACTTGCCTGATACAAATCGGAAGTATTGTTGCTTAACCTATTCACACGTGAACCGCCCTGGGGCCCGTTTCTCGAAGGTCCCGAAACTTTACGGGCCATTTTCGGGTGTCACAATTCCCTTTGTATGTCAAGAACGGAGAGGTTTTAAGTCGTCAAACTTCACTGTAATTTTTCTTTTTGTTACCTTGAAAACATGTCAAAAGATCGGCTTTCCAACTGACAAGCGGTTGCCAGTTTCAAAAATGGCTTTTCGGGCCCAAAAAGTTATCGGAACTTTCGAGAAACGGGCCCCAGCTGGACCGCGCCCCTTGATGAGTAAAATCGTCTGGCATTAAACAGAGTAAAATCTGTTAACTCTCACTCCCAGGAGTCAATGGGTTAAAATTAATGGGGACATTTGCTGTTTACATGTTGCATACACAGCCAACGTATTACATCGTGGGAACTAGTCCTTTCTTCAACTAGGATTTCGAGTAGGATTCTAAATGCCTGGTTCATCAAGATTTACCGTATGTATCGATATGTAAGTGAGGCATTATGCTCACGTTAGAATTAGGATGTTTACGAGGATGGAAACATCATAATTATTCTCCCTCACATATTCCAGAATCCTAATTTCGTCCCCACGAACGCACTTCGTAATTAATGATTACTCCTAGTATAATTATATTTTTTTAGAAAGGAACATTATGAATGAATACCTGCAAGAGATCCAGATATCAAGTGGCTGACAGATCCTTTACCAAACAAAAACTCAAGGAACTGTTTGTACTGCTCATACGAAACAAACTGCACTGCTCCATGAGGAAACGTACGCACCATCATAGCACCATTACCTATTAAATTAGGCACAAAATCAACTGTACAATTGACTTTTTTCCAGTTTTTTAACCAAGACTGCAGGGTATTCAAAGCTTTGCAAAAATGTTCACATTCCATGGTCCCAGATAACACACATGTGACAAAGCTAGACACCTGATCAAGCAAGTCAAATCATGACCGCACCCTAAAACACAGTCTGCTATATTTAATCACTGCCACCATGTGAGTGGAAAAAAAAACAATAAATCTCTCACTAGCTGTTTTTGTTCATCGTACGGCATGATATCTGTGGTCAAGCTTGATCTCTCCAGATGCCATGTGCAATTACCTCAAAAATTCTACGGGAATAATCATGATAAATCCATGATATTTACTGCACACAATCAAACTCATGCAATCAACCTCTATAAAATCCTGCAACGCCTTCTTTATAGTAGATTTTTCTTAATCCCTCGACAAGTCCTAAAAACCAAGAGAACACGTGATTCAGGATGATAGTGTTGACTACATTAATGATTATTTTTCTATATAACCTGCAGCTTTGAAATGGCATGACTATTCCGGGGATAGGGTAGGGATGAGAGGTAGGGGGTGGGGTAGGGGGGAGTAGGGGTGAAGAGTACAATAGCTGAAACAACCCAAACCTTTACAAAAATGCTAACCTTAGGCCTAAACATTGTCTAAAGCATATTGTTTAGGCCTAAGGTTAGCATTTTTGTAAAGGTTTGGGTTGTTTCAGCTATTGTACTCTTCACCCCCTCCCCCCCCCCCCCCCCCAACCCCTACCTCTCACCCTCGTAATAGTCATGCCATTTTGAAGCAAGTCAACTGTGAAACAAAATTAAAGTGTTTGGTTTGATTTGATTTTTTTCACTAAGAACGCTATCTTCAATAAGTTGTGTAAAGTAAAAACATGCTCATAGTTAAGGACGGTGCCTACTAATTCGAAGGTATTTTTACCCTGGTTTATGATTATGCGGGAAATGTCGATCTTAACAAGTGTTACTGAAATCCAAAAAGAAAATTGGGGGGAAACCACGCATTTTTCAAAGATAATTCATGAATAATATTTGTAACAAGCTTTAAAATACAAAGCAATGTATGCCATTTTTTCTCAAATTGAAGCTTAATTATCTCACAAAAATGCATGGTTACCGCCAATTTTCTTTTTGGATATCAAGAGTACTTACTAAGATCTACTTTCTCCGGATAGTTTTAAACCGCGCAAAAACATCCCTGAATTAGTAAGCATCACTGATAGGAAACTCGAGTATCTCGAGATGCGCAGAACGTATGCGCAATAACAAGAATAGGCACTGTCCTTAATTGAGCCAGGCCAGTGATTGGTGAGAAAGGTGACCAAAATCATATCACAAGAGTAAGCTTAATTTTTGCTATCAAGTGAGCTTAAATTCATTTTCAAACTGAAGTTACATGTACAATGCGTAAAAAAAATGCCCGTTTATATTAAAACTGACAACTAAACTAACCTACGTTTCTGAAATGTTGATTTTGTCCTTGAAACAATATTTTCAACCTATCCAGTGGAGCTGCAGCTGTTCGGGCACAACATGTCGAGAGACCTGCAAATCAATATTACGACTATAAAGTTTAAATGCATTTTCCTGGTGAACTATTACCAGGGACTCGTTTCTCGAAAGTCCCGCAATTTTCTGGGCCTTTTTTGGTTATCAGAGTTTCCTGTGTATCTTGGAAACGGAGAGGTTTTCAGTCATCAAACTCCGAAATAATTTTTCTGTAAGACCTGTTAAGACGGCAGGTACAAAACGCAGATCACAGGTCATTTTTGTACCAATACAGAAAATATCCTAAACATTCAAAAAAGCTAACCTAAGGCCTAATATATTAGGCCTAAACAAAAGTTTTTAGGTCTTTTTGTTTAGGCCTAAGGTTAGCTTTTATGAATATTTAGGATACTTTCTCTATTGGTAAAACAATGACCTGTGACCTGTGATTTGTACCAGCCGCTATTAAGACGGTGTCTACTATTGTTATTGTGCATACGTTCCGCGCATTTCGAGATACTCGGATTTCCTACCTGGGTGTTGCTTATTAATACGGGGATATTTTTGCGCGGCTCAAAACTATGCGGAGAAAGCAGAACTTAGCAAGTGCTCTTGGTATCCAAAATGAAAAATTGGGGGTAACCATGCATTTTTCAGAGAAAATTAAGCTTCAATTTGGAAAAGAACGCCATACAGTGCTTTGTAGTTTAAACCTTTTTACAAATATTTTTCATTAATCATCGAAAAATGTGCGGTTGGATTTCAAAAACACTTATTCAGATCTGCCTTTCCCACATAATCAGTAAGCCGCGCAAAAATACCTTTGAATTAGTAGGCACCGCCCTCAAAAGATAGAATGACTCAAGAAACTTGCCCCAGGCCTCTTTAGATCTTGTCTTCGATGTAATTAGCCAATGTCAAAAATACCATAATACTCTTTTTTGTCCCTCCAAAATTTTGCATAAACATTGTTTCCAGTTTCTCTTGGGACCATTATAAGTCCCAAAAAAAATAAAAACAATGCTTGATGGCTAATTTGATGTAAGAGAGAAGCGGGAAAATGAGTTTCAAATGAGTGTTACATTGCTTCCTTTTCTTGACAACTCCAAAACAAATTACTTGGAATAGATCGTCCTTTCCTAATAATTAATATCGATGTCTCAGCTATGCATTTGCTAAACAAACCTTATGATCGTTCTCTGTAAGGCATCGTCTTTTAGGGGCATTACTATAGAGGGTATCGTGTATGGTGCATTGCTTTTCATTGGGAGGCTTAAAACACACACAAATGAGAAAGATCTTCCCGGTTATGGCTTAACTGCAGAAAACCCTAGCACTTGTTTGCATGTCCTTGACTCCTTGTTTTGTGGCGAGATTATAAACACATACGATCGGGCTGGTAGATTCTGACCTTTACATGCCTTCCCCCGGGGAAGGGGGGGGGGGGGGTACTCCCCATAATGACCTATACGGGGAGGCTCCGCCCGAAAGGGGTACCTTTACACGTTTCAGGTACAAGCAAGGATAGGGATTTCAAGAATCGAAGTATATGAAAGGGTAGGGAAGTCTGTCATTTAGGTATTCAAAAGAGCCTTTCATTAAAATACTTCGAACTCACATATATGTCTTATGATTGTACTGTTTTAATTTATTAAACGCAGCAAGAAAGGGGATGCAGTGTGTGAAAGGGGTACTATTTTCCAATGGAAGTTATACGAAAGAGGTACTATTTGTCAATGGAAGGTATACGAAAGGGGTATCGTTTCTGCCAAATATGGTGCATAAAAGGGTAAGGGGTCGGACCTCGGGGCGGAGCCTCTCCGTATTAATTTCTTTCCCCCGGGTTGCCTTCACTTCTCTTTAAAACTTGAGTGCAACCATGAATACACTAACGTACAGCGATTAAAGGTTTTTAAATTTGCCTAATGAGTAAATGAAGATTTATTCAAATTACAGAAGCTCCCTAGGACAGCTTTTTTAGTTTTAAGTGTCTTCGCGGAAATGAAGGAATTTTTTGTCAAACTGATCTCTGTTGCAAAAAGTATCGTATCGCATTTCATATCAAACTGGCGTTGGGTGATCTTTCATTTTCTTTGTTATGCAAAAGAATATATTAATTCCCGCTGAATCCCTAGCTGTTTGATTTTTGCATTTTCATTTTCATATTGATAGACACATGAACAATAAACTTGGCAAATCTCGAACAGCGACACCCGGCCATTATCCATTATCCAGTATCCAAACCAAGTAAATAGACATATAAAATGCAAATCATAGGACTTTCCTTATCGCCCATATCAGAAAAAAAAGCTTTTCCTGGTTTATATTATTAACTCACTCTAAACTTGCTTGAAATTTAAAGACGAAAAATGAAAAGAAGCTTGTAATTTCGCATGTGGACTGACAAATTTGTGAAATTTGGTTAGAGCTATATTTTTCCCGATCATATAATACCAAACGATTCAACGCAATTCTTTTCCTGTCAAAATAAAGAGTCTGAGTTTTTGTTTAACTGTAAATTCATGACTGATTCCTACAAACGTCACGCTAACCCACCTCCAGAGAGAACAGTAGAGAACACAAACATTTGTTTTCTTTCTTCCATTTTCCCGTTCTTTCACGGTTTCTTGAAGCACCAGCACGAAAATGTACAGTTCTTGTTGGGAAATCTCCCACACGAAGTAATTTATTGGGTCCCAAAGATAGTGTATCGTGGATACCTTTTCGTTCCGTTCTTAAACAAAATATGGCTTTGTGGATCAGTTAATACCGTGATATAGCAGGGTCCCAATTAATATACACACAACTTCAAATAAGCCCTAGAGCAAAGCTTTCGAAGATTTTGTTTGTTTGTTGACCTCACGTACGTCACAGTGACCGATCTTTCCAATTTCCAAAGTCACGTTTCGCTATTTTCCTTCCATGCAAATGATCGCGTTAGTATTTCTTCTTTTTGCAAGAAGCACAAAAGAGAAACATTTACCTTGATACTTTTTAATCACAGTTTCCATGCCGAGTGATAAGCATATTGAATCGTTCTTAAATATCCGTTTTCGTTCGTTTTATCCCACATTTTTTTAGTTCTAAAGTTGTGGATCGCTGACCACACCTACGTTCACACGCACAAAGCCGGAAAAGCTCTAATAATTAACAATTATTCGCCGAAGGCGAAGTGATTATCGGTGAATATTCACCGAGAGGAAGTCGAGGTGAATATTCACCGCTAATCACTGAGCCTGAGGCGAATATTGTTTTAGTATAAATACACAGGTGATTATTTCAAAAAAGAGGAAAAAAAAAACATTTCAACGCGAGATCATCTTCACTTACAGTGGAAAAACGACTACTGGCAGCCATTTTGTCCGTCGAGGTGATTATCGGCTGATAATCCGAGATAGCGAGCCAATGAGAGCGCGCGATTTAGTATAATCACCTGTGTATTTATATTAATAATAGAAATGGACTTAAGTGTCAAGTACATTTAGCGGTGGGGCGATTATGCATGGAAATCAAATCAAATCAAATCAAAACTTGTTTTTTTTTTTTTTGCCCTGCTCCCCAGTATTTTTTTGTCAGTACAAAATAATAATAATAATAATAATAAATAAAATAAAATAAAACGCTTTTTCCAGGTCCCGATTTGGCAAAGGATATTTCAAGTATAAAGTCGACTCAAAGTCAACTTAGAATTTCTCTGGCCGGAGGCCCGTTTCCCGAAACTTTACGAGCCATTTCCGGGTGTCACAATTCCCTTTGTATCTCAAGAACGGAGAAGATTTAAGTCGTCAAACTTCACAGTTATTGTTCGTTTTGTTAGCTTTACAACATATTAAAAGATCGACTTTCCAAAACAAGCGGCTGGCAATTTGACAAATGGCTTTTCAGGCCCGGTAAGTTATCGGGACTTTCGAGAAACGGGCCCCCGGTTTAATTAAAATGGCGTTAATTCTTAACCCTATATATTTCCCCGTAAGGTTTTTATAGCTGTTGTAGTTAAGTGCGAGAGTGACATGACTTCCGATGATCTGCTCAGATCAAATATTGTCCATCAGGAAAAATGGATATAACATGGGGAAGAGGATCTTGTTGCCTATAAAAATTTTATACCTTATTTCCAAAGATATTTTGTTTTTTCCGTGGTTCACCTTGCTTCACTCTCCGGCGTTCACTACTGAAAACAGCTTGGAGAGGCCCTCTCTATTTTTCACGCAGAACTTCGAAGAAGCTTAAGTGATTAGCGGAAACAAGATATATTTTAATATTGTTTTCAGGTTTCTCTGAAATCGATTAAGGTTAAGTTGCCCTGTTAACAGCGATGATCTTTCCCATAGAAAACCGTTTTATACCCGCAGTTCCAATATGTGACTTTCACTGACCTATGCTCCATCATACAATTTAGGAAGAAAGGGTTGCGTTAGAAAAGAGCTCAATTTGGGGGCATCCACATAACCACCGTCACGCTTTGTGAAAACTAAAATAAAAGCCAACATTTTGAACTCAACATCAGCTGACTAAATGAAGATGAAAATTAAAATTATGACTATTTGCACGATGCAACATCTTGTCAGGTTGTATCTGGATTGCGCTTGGCAAGGAATTGCTCAACTCACTCACTATGTTCCATTTCAGTATTCCATGAAAATAATTTATATTGATCTATTCTATAACTTCGATTTAACTCTTTTCCTGTACCTCCCATGTCAAGTATTACTTCTGTCCCAGAGACTTTATGCCCCGATCTTTGGAAGGTTTCAGGTGGTAGGAGAAAAGAGTTGCAATTTTTCTTGGAGTGATTCTTGGAGTGTGGCGTCGATTTTTGGAGAATGAAAGTGTGACGCGGATACTTTGTCGTTGCCGTTGTGGAGTTGGAAAATGGAAAGTTAACACAATAAAGGAGATAGCGAGCCAAAAATGAACGAGGACTTTATATAAACGGAACGAAAAATTATCAGTACCGTAGAAATCTCAGAAGTGATGAAATTTCGCCGAACATTGGAACCAGGTTGACTCATCATCAGACATACAGTTCGATGCTACTCGACTGGTTAGAATAAATTTGAATGTAGCTTGAAAAAGTTGTAAATTATTCAAAGATCCAACTTTTGGAAACTGCGGTCAAGTGTTTCAATCAACACTGGTCCTTTCACATGCTATTAATTTGCTAAAAAAGGAAAGGGTGCACCTAATAATAGTAATAGACGCCCTCTTCTCTTAATAACATGCAAATAGGTGTCAGGTAAAAGGCTGCCATCGTTTCTGTTATGACGAGCGTGGGCGACAATCAGATGCAAGCGATATGCAGCAATCGGATAACTAATGCATCGTCCTTTACTAGGTCATGAGGAAATAGCAGCAAATTCAAAGAGCTACGATGGTTGACAGATCTCTACTCGGGTTGGTTCCAGACTCAGTTTATGTTCTTGATTTGAAATAAACCAGAAACCGCAAACAGCCTAAGGGACTCTGGGAATATAATCAATGTTCCAAAAATAGCTTTAGCTAAAGGGGAACAGTCTTCCTCACAAGTAAGGCATGCACAGTCCCTTGGGAAATTCAAAGATTAATCAAGAAAATACTTTGAAGTGCGCGAGTTCGTGGCTATCAGGTTTTTTTTAGAAAGATTTGACTCTGACAGTAATTTTGCATCTCATAGGTGACGAAATAAGATTAATCAGTGACGTGTCCTCGCACTTGGCTGGACAATTGTCGCTGGTTATAGACACTTGACGAGTTCAGAGGTCATAGGTGGACGCCACAAGAATTTTTCAAGTGTCTACAGAAAGGGACAATTGCTTAAATTGTCAGGCTAAGTGCGAGGCTCTTCGTCCTTGTGTTAGCTCCTTTCCATCAGTAGGGCTAACGCTCACATGGTTCATATGGGCTTAAAGCTTAGCAAATCACATTACACTCTAATCAGTTAAGTCTGTTCAAATATAAGTGCTCCACGGCTAACGTTTGCAAAAACGTAATCCTTCCTAAATTCTACTATGTCTACCGGATAAAATCTACGTCTTCCTACTACCCCCTGAAACCTTCTCAAGATACGTGGAGAAGGCTCTGAAAACACGGGCAATACTCAGCAAGGGAGTGACAGGAAAGACCTATTGCGCAACTTTTCCATTTTCCGACCCAGGGAAAAAATAAAACGGAGAAATTATGGAGAAATTGCACTCAGATTGCCTATATATGTGGCTAATTATATGGCTCTCTCTCTGAGTGTGGGCTGCCTGTTCTCTACAGAGAGTTGCGATAGGCAAGGTTACTAAGCATTGCTGAAGCATTGCTCTCATTGTTACACGTAGGGTCGTCGAGTCTGAATAAAAGGTAATAGGACTTAAACTATATTGTAAAATGGTTGATTTGAGTGACCCCAAGTCTCATGAAAAATTTGCAGTAGATGTCAAACTTCTACTCATACCAGGAGTTGTTCTTTTCCTCTTAGTGGGTAAGTAGGTTGAATCTTAAACACGATAATTTCACATTGATCAAATGGGGACCGATCGATGACTATATATAGTTTGCTTATCTTCTTCAGTCATGCGTAGTTTTTGTTTTTTAAATAAAAAATGTTTAGCTTTTAAATATTTTTATAAGAATTATTAAAAGTTTTTGAAGGAAGTGTATTCATTAGATCTGCGCTGTCAAGTCATCACCTGTTCCAACAGCGTTCGACTAGCTGAAGTTCAATGCCTTTAATTTAAAGAATTCTTTCTTTCAAATCTAATAAAAATCGGAAATATTGGAGAAGGCACCTGACACAGGTAAGGGGAGAACAATACGAAATGGGACCGTTGTATCTGCCGGGCGGTTAATGACTTCGTAGATAAACAAGGGTTAAGTTTACTTTTTTATTTGTTGTGCTGTAATGCTGTTGACCCATAAGCAAGAATCATCATTTTTATAAAGGCAAATTTATCAATGGTAGATAAATAGCTACCATCGGCGACAAAATTGTTGACACATTGACCTTTTCAATCCTCTATTCGGTCATTTTGGACTCTTTTGTCCTTTGAAGCCTATCCAATTCGCCCCCTCCCCCCAAATGATGTTTTGTCGTAAGTCCTGTGATCTGCAACATTGAATGGGGAAGGGGGGGAGGGGGGGTGGGGCGGGGAGAGGGAGGTCTTTTGGAAAATTTATAGCATGGTACAAATAACTCCTCTTATTTGCTGTGCAGACACAATGTGTCAACTCATTTTGACGCCAATTGTAGCTTGATAGATAAAAAGACAGAGACAGATGAGTAGATTGTAGGTAGATTGTTGGTAAGGCCAAAAAGGCATTGATACTGGCCACTCTCATTTTCAACAAGGTCAAATTTCCAAGGGGTATTTCTGCACCAGGCAGGAGTAATTTTATTTATACTAGGCTTGCATTGACAGTTACCGGTATGTCCAGAAAATAATGCTAGAATTAGAATTGCACACAGATTTCAATAAGCCCATGTGAAGTGTCCCCTTTCTCTTTTGCCCAACTTCAACATCACTTCCAGGTGATCTGGTGACATAATTTAGAGGACTGGGAAGAAAAATTTTAACACCTTATCCCACAACCACGCACGACCTTAGGTTTTGTTTCCAAATTTTGCAGTAGTTCCATCGCCAAAACTCAACAGATCATTCCGTGTCTCCCACATTTCCTGTTACTGAATGAACATTCAAGTGGAAACCGCCGAGATCTAACCTCGCCTCTGCCATGTTGAATTCGGAAATAACATTCAAGGCTGTGTGCGGTTGTGGGATACGGCGGTGTTAAAATTTTTCTCCCCAGTCCTCCGAGTCACGTCACCAGATCACCTGGTTGTATCTTGGAATACAGACAATTAACGTCACAATGCTGCTCCTCAAGTAAGGATAAAGAGCTGCGTTTACCCAGAACTAATGCTAACCTATACCCTAACCTTGTTGTTGGAAATAGGTAGGAATTTGCTTAGACTTACAGAGACACTAAAAGTTGGATATCAAAATTGTGCTTGTAACTACAATCTTGAACAAAACTGGTTGGGAAAATGTGACGCTCTAATTGTTTGTGATATAGATTAAAATCTTTGTACTTTCCCCCCTCCTCCCATTCCAATGTTGGTTGAAACAAGGACCAAAGGCTTGCACAGTATTTTGCATTTTTGCATCACATTAACAACAATGGTATTCGGGGGGGGGGGGGGGATGGGGAGGGGGTAAGGACCAATATATTTTGTCAGTGGGTGCCAAATGATGCTTAAGATAGAATCGTGTCAATAGACCTCTTTCATAATGAAGGCCAAATAAATTATTCTTTTGTTTTAATGCTAATAAGCCCTACTAACCTCGCTATGACGAGCAAATTTCAAAAGAAATTTTTTTTTTAAAACGAGGGCAGTAGGTCTAATTAACGTAAATACAAAAGAATGTAAAGTTGGTCGCCATTTATGAAAGTGGTCTATACGCCCTGTCATAGATGCATATGCAATTAAACTTCGTACGTGATGACTCCTTGTTGCCGAATACTCAGCTTACTTTGACGGCCTGTAGAGTGTTTCTCTCCTACGCTTTGTCTTTTAGTTTCCTCAAAAGGCGTTTTTAATTGTATAAACAGAAGATTTCAAAACGTTTCACTTTTCAGTGATCTTTCGCGTTAAAAATTGCCTTATTGTGTGCTAAGAAGACAATATAAAATTATGTTGTTTTTTTCTGGCTCTATAACGTCAATAAAAACCATGCTGGTCACTTAATGCTACTTACTGATTAGCACTGTCCGCTATTGTTAAGTGCCAAAAAATTGGCTTTCATTACATATATGATCCCATGATTGGAAACGACACATCATGCCATAAAATTTGGTACGAAGGTTTCTTTGGGCCAATGAATCTGCCATAACTTTTTTCATTTTCGTATTTTTACAATATTCTTGGGCAAAACTAGTTGGGAAAATGTGACGCTCTAATAGACCAATTTCGATATATTAAAATTCAGTCCTAAACAAAAGGCATCATCTCGAGGCTCTGGGGAATAAACTCATACAAATCCTTATATTTATTCCCCAGAGCCTCGAGATGACGCCTTTTGTTTAGGACTGAATTTTAATATATCGAAATAGGTCAATTGTCTGTGTGATAAAGATTAAATTCTTCCTACTTTTCTCCCTCCCCCCATTCCAATGTTGGTTGAAATAACGACTAAAGGCTTGCACATTATTTTGCATCGCATTATCAACATTGGTATTGGGGGGGAGGAGGGATCAACATTCGTATTGGGGGGGGGGGGGGGAAGGAGGGATTAGGACCAATATATTTTGTCAGTGGGTGCCAAATAATGCTTCAGATAGAATTTTTCCCAAGAGTTTTGTCCAAGATTGTAGGTAATTGCATTTAATCTGGACAAATGTGGGCATTGAGGTGAAACATCTTTTGTTTAAAAATCAAGAAAGGATAATTTTAACACAAGGCTGAAGGATGTGTTAGTGTATTCAAATATTTCTGCCCATCAACCCAGTGGTAAGGCGTTTGGTGAATGCCCAAATTAATTTTAAGCCTTTGACGCCAGTAAACTGGCCTAAACTGGCCAGACTCTAACGCCAATACTTACCGGTACTTCACATAATTTGGGTATTAATTAATAATCTCTAAATAAATGGTTTGGAAACCTACTTTTGTTTTCAGTCTTTCTCTGATTACGACTTTTTCTTTTTACAGTGCTCTTTATTGGAAATTCATTAAGAATATTAATTAGGAATTTTGAGGTCATTTATCTCCAGTCAGGGTATCAAGATACGTAACATATGCATACATACATTCATGTACATACATTCATGTACATACATTCATGTACATACATTCATGTACATACATACATACATACATACATGCATACATACATACATACATACATACATACATACATACATACATACATACATACATACATACATACATACATACATACATACATACATACATACATACATACATACATACATACATACATACATACATACATACATACATACATACATACATACATAAACTTTAGTTAAACTCGAATTTAAGAGTAGCTACATTAAAGCTAATATCTTCCAGTTATCAGTAGAGTGTGATGGTATGGAAATCTAGAAAATTGTTTGTCTAGGCTTGCTCTGACCTACATTTTCTTCTTCCAGTTTTCTTCATTTACCGGATATTAAGGGCAAACCATGACAGAGAAAAAGCTAAGCAAGAAAAGAAAAGGATGAAACAGGAAAAGAAGAAGCAATAACAGATGGAAAACACATTTAGGACATCTTATTAAAGTAAAACATTAAATTATTTATGATTGGATTCTTTGTCAACATACCTCAAGATTTCTCAAGACTAGATATACAATTCAGCTGTGCTACTTCTTGCCTTCATTTTGAACGTGCTGTCGTCACAAATGAGAACAATATCAAGAGCACTGGAGCAAGAACAGATGAAGCATTATTTTTATTCTTAACAAATTTATCTGCACATGTAAAAACATCAACCACATTCATTTGGTTAAAAAGAAAAATAATCTTGGAGAGTTTAACTTACCACCATACTTATTTTAAAATCTGTGACCATTTTCTGTTGTTTTTTTATACCAGCATGGTTTTATCCTATTTTTTTGTTATCTAAATCTCAATATAAATTTGAACTAGAATTTTTTCTGTACCTGAGCAAAACATATTTGACAAAATAATATTTAATTTAATACGTATACCCCAATAATACCATGCAAAT
>NC_090885.1:26009840-26049840 GCF_036669925.1 Montipora capricornis
AAATAAAATGTCTCCTATGAAAATGTCCAACTTGTCATTGCAAAATTATCACTAAATAAAATTTACATATCAAATTTTGGTACTCTCCAAAGCCAGCAAGTTTCAACATTTCCTTACCATTCTGATGCAACCTTTTTTGATGATGAATATTAACACCACACTTTTGACAAAATTAATAATAAGTTGAGAGACATCAAAGCATTTTGTGCAATAATCATTAAATATACTTAGAAGTATGTATCATATTCTGCAAAATTTTACCACAGATAGGAAGAGATAAAACAAGAGAGATGTGAAGGGTTTAGCTTCTTTCATCTTCTTGCCTTAACTACAACATGCAGTTTATTTATTATTATTAGGTGATGTTTGCTCCTTGGAAATTGGTAGTGATTTTGCAAAATGAACCACGCCCTCTGAAAATGCCAAGGTCTGGATTGACCATCCAAAAGTATTCAAAAGTATTATTCAAGGTGATCCTAAAATGTACAGAGACCTTAACTGCGAAGCCTTACAAGTATTTTGTGCACATTTTCAATCTTGAAAAAATAAGATTGTTAGATGTTTGTGGTCAATCCTGGAAAAACCGCCTTAACTGTCCAATGCAGGTGTCATTGAGGAGCTACATGTATGTTATCTTACTAGACTGAAGCAGTTTACCAAATAATTGCCATGTTGGATTTGAGGAGAGAATGGGGAAGGCAAGAGAGAAGAGAATTGTTTCTTTTCCCTCCTTACTCATTCTCTTAAAATAAATTTGTTACATGCAAATATAAACTTAGACTATTGACAATTTTGGCAAGATTTCATGGTATAATGCAGGGATACTATTATATCACGAAACATTCTTTTTCTTTATATGGTGGCCCCTTGCATTAAGAAATTGCACCGTTTGGCTCTTGAGCTTTCTTTTCTTTGACAACTTCATACAGATCTTTTATCTCAGACATGCTTTCAAACAAATACTTGACAAATCTGTCAGAGTCAGTCTGCTTGGAAGAGATCTTTGAGGAAATATGGAAGAAAATCTTGTGATCATCAGGAACCATGTAGGAAATGCCATAACCATCATCAGCTACGGGTCCAAAACCACCACCGGGAGAAATCTGTGAACAGTGCAAAATTTGGTCATTACAACCACAAGGGTCGACGAATTGCTCTAGACTTGTTTCAACAAATACGTGTTAGAACAGGAAACTAAATAATTATACAAGCACACAGTATTATATGTATCACTGAAAATTTAATGATGGTTCAGGAAAATTAAACATATCAACTGAAAATGTATATCACACTGCAACAACTTCAACTTAAAATAATTTACAAAAGTCATTGACCTTTAGGACGATTGTAAAAAACTGTTCTAAGAAATGAAATCAAAAGAACCATAGAGTAGAAAGTAAAACCATATTAAATAACTTCTTTTGCGGCCTCCCCCATTACGGGGCTATCCAATTAAACCATACAAACATACAAAAGCATTAACGTGTGGGATATTTAAGACCATGTGACTTATTGGCAGGGACTTATTGGCAGAACAACTTACTAAGTTGGTGTCCAAAGTGGACTTCCAGTCAGAACCTGTTGCTAATTTTAAGTCCATGGCCTTACAGTCAAGCTATGTCATGTGTGACCAGTACCCACAAGACTGCAATGAGCATTTAAATTCCTCTTTGGAGTTTCCGAGCTTTGAATGGAATCTTGGAGAGTTTTCTGAAAGTTGCTATCATGAAAAATGCACAATCACTGAACAATAATTCATCAAATGCTTGAAATAGCTTTCACTTTTCAAACACTGTTTATTTTATAATAAAACAAAAGTTCATGGCTAACTATTTTTCATATATCAAGGAAATATTCCACAGGAATTCAGAATCTCGAGAGCAAAGTTATAAATTCAAACCATCTGGTCATGGCACGACATAGCTTTACTGTAACAACTCTGCAGTGCTGTCTCTCAAACAAAACAAACACAAAACCTACTAAATGTGCGAGTTCAGGCTCAGTAATACTGAAGTGCTGACTAGCCATCTGTTGCTGTGGTGACTGACTTGTTGATAGTGTCCATGGGATGCTTAAGGAACTTTTTAGAAACTCACTTTCCTTTAAAATTGAAAAAGAACACAGTAATTAACTTCCCAGGCATTCTTGTTGGAGCTTGCAGTTTTAGAATTGTGTGGTATTTTTGAAAACTATCTATGGCTATCACTGTCTACTGAGCCTGATGGCTGTTAAAACTGTTATCATGAAAGGGAAGGGGATTTTATGTAAAACAATCTTTGGACTTTTTACTATGCACATCACTTAATTGCATATTGCCATGTCACCAAGCACCAAGGGGAACCGGTACTTGTATGAGGGTGTCAATCGGGTTAACTGTTTAGTGTATAAAGACTGTCTTTGGCTGTTGTAACCGTATAAACAACAAAATATGAACTGACTAACGTATAAAAGAAGATCTACTTTTTAGCGTATGCGGTACATAATGACCAAAGGGTGCAGACTTTCTAGGATAAATAACAACCCTTTTGAGGTAAAAATGTACATTTTAGTTTACTTTGACCTTGTCTAACCCTTCTGGAGACTTTTGTACCCTCTATTTGTTTTGCATTTTTGTATCATGTTGCACGTCCTGTTGGAGATTGCATGACTTCCCTTATCTCATTTTGTGACATGCTCCAAGCCTGCGCTCTGCCTGTGGGTTTAGTTACCAGTCCCTGGCTTCTCTCTACACTCATAAAAATCATATAAATTGACTGACTAATCTCCTTTTTTGCTGTTTACTGACCAAATCCATTTTTTTTTAACAGTTTATTGACTAAACGGCTTTTTAAAGCTGTTTACTGACTAGAGCCATACCCCATTGACATCCTCTTGTATTTCAAGGGAGACCAACAATACATCTGGCCATTATGAGTTATATAACTATGCGAGATGTCCTTTAATTCAAAGCAAGTTGCTTGGCCTTCTTAACTTGCGACACACAGGGAATGGGTAATTAATACGGTTAGAAACAAAAATTCAATTTGCCGGACACCCTGATTTCAATATTGATGAGGACACACCATCAATATACCTCAGGGGAGTTTGGATGGTGAAGTGGTGCCCCCCATTAATATGGCCCTGGTGCATCTCCCAGATTTAGCATTCTATGTACACTTTTTTCCTACAATTCTACAAATACTCTGGTTCCCCCTCCCCTAATTATATTGCAAGCAATTCTCAGGCTAAATAGAGCATTCTGATTGGCTAATTTTTGGTAACCGTTGGGATTTTACAGTATGGACCATTATCATGGAAACAGTGTTTCTGTATTAATTTTCTTTCTCTGTCCTGGGAAATTCAAGTTGAGCAAAACACAAAGTCTTAAAGAGGAAATTCATTTTTTCATTACAACAGTACAATAATATAGCAAGAAGATTATACTTACATATCCCTGGCCCTTGCAAACTACATACAATGCAAAGAGGTGCCTATCAATCCCCATTCCATTCATACAGTCCTTGTACCTCTTGGCATGAAGATCAGCAGCTTTGAGGAGAAGCTCATACTTTGTTTCAGGAGGAACTGCTTTGTTTAAAAATGCCAATACAAATTCTTTAGCTTCCATAGTAAAGCTCCTTACAGTTTCTGTTCTGCCTTGAAGGTACATGCGTGTCATGGAGGACTCGTAAGTCATGGGATGTCTTCCACCAGAATCTTTGTAGTAGGCAAGTTGCAAGGACAGCTGGATGAATGCATCAGGACTTATCTATTATAGATCATAAAAATATAATGCTGTGCTTCACAAAAGTGTTTGTCCTAACTTGAGTGTCTTATCAGACTGAGTCTAGGGAGATCTGTAGGGTCAATAATAACTTTAGCTCTTTCACACCTAGCCAGAGATACCAAACATATCTTTGGATATCTGTGCAAATAACAATGATCTTTCTTCAACTCTGATCGAGCCCAGAGTGAAAGCTATCTTTCAAAGAGCAGTGTGTAGTTTAAGGTAACCAGCATCTACAGGTGAATAAATTGAATTCTTGGTGTAATAGTTTGTCAAACTGCAACAACATTATAATCAAAAGATAGGACCTTAACCCTTTCAGCCCCGATAGTGCCAAATGGCACTTATAGATTTTACTCTGTCTAACGCCAGACGATTTTACTCGTCAATGGGGAACCCCTCGCGGCTTAAAGGGTTAAGCCAGTAGTTTGAAGAGGTATCTCATACTTCCATTTGATTCCAACTTTCTCATGCGCTGAACTTCAGGAAAAAATGAATTGCATAACATTTTAAATTTAGTCAGGTATAAACCCTGATTCAATAGGTTTTAAAGCCTGTTTAAAAGAAAGATTATGAATTCAAATTTTCGTTTGCACTCTGAACTGGGCCAAAATACCATAGAACCTTACAGAACTACATGGACCTTCAAAGTGAAGGAAAACTAATGAATGTTTCAGATGTATGACAAGGGGAATAATAAACGGTCATTACTATTGCTGTGAAAGTTAATCCCTAGTGCTAGAAAATTAATATTTAATATTTAATGTCACGTGTTCTCCAAATTTGTATTTCATTTTTACTACAGCTCTCAGCTGTTTGAACCAAGAGTCTAGCATCTTGATTTTTGGTTGGCAATCGATGCAGTGGTAAAAATAACTTTCATAAATTAAATGAAGCAGACCTTCATTTTCTTTATCAAGCCCTTTCCAAATGCATCATGAACCAACACATACTGTTGAGCGTCATCATTGTTCTGGAAAAATGAGCGAAATGGGAAGACATAAATTAATAATTCATAAGATGGGACCAGTTACTAAATTATTATTTTACAAATTAGTTAAGGTGGCTCAAACCAGTTTCAACACTTGAAAGAAACGTTCTTATCGGAAGGATTGACACTACAACACTTTTAATTATCACTTGACAACTCTGTTTTTGGAAAATGAGTTAAACATATCCAACCTAGTTTCAGGGCTTGAAATTGCAACCAATACAGTTGCATTTGCGAAATAATTTTTTCCCTTTGCGACTAAAAATATCTGGAGAAGTTGCAAATTTGCGACTTGTTTTCACCTTACTCTTTAAAAAAAAAAAAGGGTTAACAAATAAATTATTGCCACTTTGCAAAAAAAGAACGAGGCCAATATCCAGCCATCTTGACCGAACAAGTTTGGTCAATAAAGGATTTATTATATGACTTAAAACACCAAAAAATGATCTTTGATCTTGCGGGACCAGGGACCAAGTGAGAAATCCTCAGCGGGCAAGATGGAGGTAGCTCCATCTTGCCCGCTCACAGAGCTAGTCAAGACATATGTGACCTCTCACGGGAAAACGTACACTACCGCTTTCCGTTCAATGGGTACCGTAATTTCCAGGCGATAACCCGCGGGTAATGTGTTAATTTTTCCGCAAACAATTCTTGGTGCGGATTATAGGAAGGTGCATGGATAATGTGATAATTTTTAAATCTTCCGCTATAGTTTTAAAACCGTAAGAGGGAAAAAATATAAAAGTCATTAATGAAACTGTTCCTAAAAACTGTATAATTATTGCCTTATTTATCCCGCTTTAATTGCCTAACAAACTTAAATGCTCTCGATGAAAACCAATTCGTTCGCAATCAATATCGCGCATGTGATATTACTTTCTTACTTTGCTAATTTCAGAGCTTCTTTCTTTGTTTAGTTGAAAATAAAATATTATTTGTTAACTGGAATAATAAACTCAAAACAAAAGAATAAAAATGTGAAACAGCAGGCTTTAAAGAACCTGATGCTGACATGTTCATTTCATGGCCCCGCTGCCGCCGCATAATTAATAGGGAGCTTCCGAAATGAGGACGACAACGGCTACGAGGACTTCATTTAAAAATACGAGTTCGTGTTATTCATATCAGTACGAAACTATTTCATGTCGTTTTGCATTAAAAATGTGTAGTAACTGTTGAGGAATTAAACTGGTATGAGTGGGTTGGAAGCGTAGAGAGAGAACTGAAAATTCATCGTCATATGCTAACGTTCTCCACAAAACCTTGAATTTGGTCATTTCACGTCGTCATTTAGGAGATGATGGCAAAGAAATGTACCAAAATGTTAAACGCACGTGCGGAGCGTGCAGAACCATCGTTTTGCTCACTAAACCTACTGTTTTGTAGCGTTGTCGTTGCCGTTGCCGTCGGCGTCGTCGTTTTGTAAGCTCCCAAATAAGAGGTGACTGTTGGCATGAGTGTAAACAAACATTCACGGACAAAATTTTAAAACACCAGAACATTCGGCGCATCAGTAAAATATTCCCAGCAAGCACTGCCTTGAGGTAGAGAGTATTTTCCTGTTTCAAGCGATTTCTTAGAGTCAATAGATCCTGAAATATCTAATTTTTTTAGAACAGCATTTTACAAGCGGTATCATTCAATGAAAGATCAAAACAATAGGTGTGAAAACTTACCAATTTCACGCTAAAGGATATTAAGTTGTTAACAAAAACAATGGTCGAAGTTTTATTTGATTCAAAACGTTATAAAATGGTAATTGACTGAATGAGAAATACACCCTTCCATCATTTACGATAAGTGTAGCCACGAACAATTACTTTGAGTCAAAATGCTGTTAAACGTGGACGTCAGAGTTTTCATTTTGAGTATAAGCTCAAAGTTATCGCTCGTGCAGATAACTTTGTGAGTTCACGAATTTCTTTTGTTTTTGGGTGCGGGTTATCTGCTAGTGCGGGTAATCTGTTGAAATTTTTTCCTTGTTATTGCAAAAAATGACCGATGCGGGTAATCGCCCGGAAATTACGGTAAATTCCAACACTTTTCCAATGCTTTCCCAATGCTTTACCAAAGGGTTGCCAACGGGTCACCAACGGCTTTTCCAACACTTCCAACACTGACACCAACGCTTTCTACAACACAATCCAATGTCATCATAAAATTCACAACGGGTTGTCAATTTTTCCAACACCTATGCTTTCCAACGACTTTTTAGTGCTTTCAACGCGGAATACATTCAAGATTTTTCTAATATCAAACAAAGCACGAGTTTACACTGCGATCTCGACAATGTTAATGTACCAAGGTTTGAATCCGCGTTCACTTTATTTTTTTATTGTAATCGTTTCACGGAAAATAGGATTTCTTTCCTTTAGTCGCCAATTAAAATGTTTGTCTGAACATTAGAATGTTTTAGATAACGACTCCAACATAAAATCTTCATCCACTTTCACAATTATTAATCCTATTACACATTGTTGTTAGTAACATGTGCAACGCGTAACATTTCCATCTTGTGAGTTTTTCAACGATGGCAGCTCGATAAAAGTTATGTGAAAGGTACTCAGATTACAAAATACTAACGAATTCTGTCAGTGACAGTGTTCTCTTAGAAGGAACAAAATATTAATCTATCCAAGCGTTGTCCGTTAAAAGGAATAATTATTGCGAGCGAAATTTACAAATGGTATGCGCTTCGTGAACGCGGAGCAATGTTATACGAAACAAATTCATTGCTTGGTCTTTTTCGGTGTCCCGTTAAGATTTATTTATTTGCTAAAACGCTTAAAAATAAGATAACATAAAATTTTTGAACACTTGTGTTCTACGGTAGCATGAAACCTCACAACGCTACGTGTAACAGCGGCACCTGCTTCAACTTATGTCATGACACGTCACTTTATGTCACGAGCGGATGCAAATTTTGAGGTGACGATAGTGTGACAATACTATTTACACTTTCAAAACAAATAAATACAAAAACGTAATGTAGTGACGATCAGGCAGATTTCTATGCAGTGGTTTATGAGGTAACAACACTTTTTGAGGTTACCTTTTGAGCTTTTGTTCCGCAGACTTGAAGCTTGTGCAAATTTCTGAATAATAATAAATTATACGGTTCGTGCTTTGGTTACTGCGAATTTGACTTATATCGAACAGAAGAAGGGTGATATTGATGACTTTGTTTCAGTTAACATAAGAATTATTTTTATGATTTGGCATGGAAGGAGCAAAGAAATCGCTAATTCGTCTCAAAGTAGCAAATAAACGTGGTGTTCCATCGCTGCAAACAGATCAATGACACCACTGGAAAATGACATGTCACGTTATGTTTATTATCGATCAACAAAGAGTGACTTTGACAGTATTAAATTGCAGCTACAATTGTAAAGACGAACGTTATATGAATGATTGTTTACTCTCAACACCTAGAACGCCCTGCGTGAACTTTCCCAATGGGTTTTTCAACGGCTCGGCACATTATTTCAACGCCTTTTTTCAACACCTCCAACGGGTTTTCCAACATTTCCAACACTTTTTGCAACACTTCCAACGGGTACCCAACAGAGACCCAACGCTTTGCCAACGCTTTGCCAATGCTTTCCCAACGCTTTAAGCTGTTCAACGTACGTTTTCCCATGAGGTCACATATAAGGTCTTTATTCAATGAAATTCAACAAACGAAAAGGGGTTAAAACTAAAATACAGGGTATACACGGTACATGTATATACAACAATGTTTTCTGGGTGTTACTAAACACAGGAACGGAATGGAATAGAAAATACCCGAATTAACAGGAAAATGCTGATTAATATATCAAAGTGAGTCTACTACAAAAAAAAAAAAAAAGAAAATATTAACATTTTCATCAGTTGGAACAACATACCTTTTGTGCAAACTTGACAGCATTTTCAACAGTTTCCGTTAGTTTAGGTGTCATATCCCAGTATAGTCTGGTTGGCTTTTGAAGGTTATGTGTCCTCAAGGAAGCACTCCTGTGAGCCCCACCAATAGGAGTGCATTTACCTTTCTCATCATATGTTCTGTAAATGAACCTAAAATTGAACAAGTCAATAAACATTTCACACCATAATTTATGTATCACCATTACCTAGTTGTAAATTCTCAGTTATCATTGTAAACAGGGACAGTGGCTTTTATACACAGTCACTGTAATTTGCCTTAAGGAAATGAGTAAAACGTCAAGAGTGTACATTATAAATTTCAGAAAAGCCAAGTATCATGCCAGGAATGTAAGAGCTTCTTGAACTCCGAGAGCAGACATAGTTGACCCACAACTTGCAATTATTTGAATTTTGAAGAAAAAGCAAATAGTCACATAGTATAACCATTTAATTTAAAGTCTGGCAACAAATTTCTCTTGTTGAATGTTTGGCAAACATGAATATTTTTCAAAAGAGGAAAAGCCTTGGCTAGAGGAGTGACGTTTTTATGCACCTATCATTTTTAAGCCCAAGGGAGGGGGGGGATTGGGCTAACCACAGGAGTTTGATTGTGAGGTCGGTCCCCAGGGTTGGGAATTTGATCGTGAGGTCTGTCCCCAGGGTAGCGATTTCGATCATACGAAGGACATTTGACCACCTTCACTTGCCGCTGGGTGGGGATTTTGACCATTATTATTTTGTTCCAGGGGTGGGGAATTTGAATATTTTTAAATGAAAATGTCAAAATCAGGCTCATTGATAGGTGCATTATTACAAGGGTGCTTCCCTTTGACACTCAAACCACCCTGAACCAGCCAGAGCCCCTGGGAGTCAATGGGTTAAATAAATGCTACGGTGAGCATTATAAAATGACACATTATGTTTTTGTCATTACTCACTCATAACTAACAGCATACTCAAACATGTGCCCCACAACAGGTGCATCAGCCCAAGAATGCTCTGCATTGATTCCACATTTACCATCAGAAAACACAATGAAGCAAAAACTCTTGTCAAACCAAAAGCTGCGACCATCACCATGAAAAAGGTACTTGGCACGGTCAGATAGCCCAGGAAAAGACTTTTCTTCTAGGATCACCTGAAAGAAAGTAACAGACTGGTATTAAAAAACAAAGGCAGAGATTCTTTAGGCATTGAATTATACACAGGTCTTCTGCCATGGCGGGTAGTCACAAACATCTGTAAGTAGTGCTTACTGTTTTGTGTATTGTGTATTGTACATGTAAGTAGCGTAAATACTGTTTTGTAAGTACACACTGTAGCTTAGGTATCTTATTGTCAATAATGTAAGTACAGTCGAATAAGTGAAGTAAGTAATTTGTAAGTAATGCTCTTTGTGTTGAAATAAAATAATATAATCGTTGGGGGGGAAAGTCTTCTGCCATATGCAAATTGTTTGTAATGTCTTAGGAATCTGAATTGCTTGTAACTTCTACAACCATGATGATTAATGTACCATAATATAATCTTACCAAAGCCATAAATTAATTAAGTTAACCCATTGACACTTGGGACTAAGACTTCACAAATTTTACTCTGTCTAACACCAGATGATTTTACTTGTCAACTGGGAGCACCCTAGGGCATTTGAGGTGTCAATGGGTTAATGTTCAGAATCTAAAGGTAGGCTGGATCGGTAAATAAAATCAAGGCTGCGCTCTAAGGAAAATTTGGGGAGCCCTTTGGGCTCCCAAGCATTTCAGCTGGGGTGCCCAGCCCTCCAAGTTGGTCGCCCGAATTAATTAATTATTTATTTAATTAATTATCTGAGATCAATAATGCAGCAAGATCTTCATCCATCGCTCTCTCTCAACAAAACATTGCTGCTACTGCTGTGATGATCATCGAACTTGCTAGTGCAAGAAAAACCCGCAACCCATCAAATTTTTCATGCCATACATGTACTTGAGAAAGATGAGAAAAGTGGCAATGCCACCAATGTTTTGTTGCCGTGAAACAATGAAACCACCGTGGCCCAAAAGCTATCCATTTGTTTTAGCAGGTCATCTTGATCTGGACAAAAAGCATCGCTACAGGACAGAACTAAAGTATTTTTTCTTATATTATCAGTACAATGTTTAGTGGAATGAGCTTTTTGTGGATTCGGTCGAAGCGTCAGTCACAGCGTGATTTGGTTAGGGCATGCAATGATTTGTCACGACACCTAAGACAACACGGGATTGCTTTGTTTCTAAAACAACAACAAATAACATGATATCTTTCCCTTTTTTTATTTTGTTATTATTTTCATATACAGGGGAAAAACAACCATAACCTAAATATCTTTTAGCCAAGTAGGCGTAGCCGTGGAAAATCGTAAAAGTATTAAATTTGCTTTAACTGCGATTCCCGGGTTCATACAAATTTAAAGTAAATTGCACTGCTTTGCCGGCCGTGCTTTACCGCGCTTCTAGTTAAAACTATAACCAAGAAATTGCCAAACTCCACGTTCCAAATTTAACGGTATTTTTTGAGAAAGGATCGAAATTTGTGTGGCCGTCGGCCATCATGTGCAAAGTCACAGATTTTAGTACATGTGAAATCATGCGGAACAGCCTGTGAACCGATTGTTTCGTACGAAAAAAAAAAAAATTTCTGAGCGGTTTCATAAACTGTAACCACCAGCATATTAAAATTTTTAGCCGCCTTATCTGCAAGAAATACAATAAGCCAGAGTGCCTGGCCAGGTGACCAGGTTATTTTTCTCACTCGCCCAAAGCCAAATGTTAGTCGCCTCAGGTGACCGGGCGCCACTAGAGCACAGCCTTGAAAATTACGAATAGTGACAATATTAGTTCACACTTAGGAAACCCCTTAATCCCAAAACAAGTAATCAAGATCCCCTTATTCAAAATAAACTCTTACCACGAACAAGGACTCCTCAATAGCTTCAAGTGTCTGACGATTAACACCCTCTGAGAAGTACTCCTTCCTGATGCCAGCCCACTCTTTTCTGGGCAATGCTGTCAGGGCTGGTACACTACCCTCAGCTTGGTCTTTAGTAACTACAAACACATGAATACAAACAGGAAATTGACATGTAAGTCTTGAGTGGTGAATGAGACAGAGTATAAGACAAAAAGACCACAGGAGGGGGAGACCCTGTGGAGATCGCAATCTTGCTTAACCCATTCACCCCTAAACCAGCCATACTTAGTATTTTACTCTGTCTAATGCCAGACACTCATCAATGGGGAACCCTCAGGAGTCAATAGGTTAAGAGATTATAAATTGCGAACATTGAACAACTTGAAAATTTTTCACCACACAGAAGGCCAAGATTAAAAGAATCATTAGCTTGGGCTGGTCTGTGCTCACCATCAGAATGCTTGGCATCTGCTTGGATCCACTCAAATTGGCTCTCTAGATCCAACACTGATATGTATTTTCCTTTACTGTTGGTTACAGGAAGCATGTAAATATTCCCTCCACAAAACACAACGATGTGCTGTTGAAAAGACAGTCAATGCAACATGTGTTACTATTCTTATTGTAACTCGATCAGCGAAAAACATTATCACAAAATTTATATTCAATTAACCCACAAGGTAAGAGATCTCTGGAAAAACAGAATAAATTTGGGATGTAATCTGCAAACCTCATTTTCTGTGTGTTCAAAATGTACAATTTCATCCACATCTTCTTTGGGAATCCTCAAAGAAAAGAAATAAACCACTTTACATTCATACTCAACTCACTGCTTTGACAACCACTGGTATAATGCAGGACAATCAAGGCTGGTGCAATTAAGTCTTGGTCATTGTATAGTTAGTTGTGTAAAGAGCACTTGTTTGACTGCGTTGTTGTTTTGCCCACGACTTCAGGACAGCTAATAAAATTAACGATATGTGAATCTCCAGTTGGACCACTGAAATTTTTGAAAGTCAAGTCTTACTGTGAATGGCTGCCGCAATTGCAAGCCACAAAGGCTGTCGAACCAAAAACAGCAGAATGAGCTAAACAAAATGAACCCTGAATGAACAAATTCAAAACTTTCAAATGTTTCTATCACAACAGCAACAACAGACTAAGATTAATAATGTCCAACAAAAAATTATGTATGGAGGAAGAAGAAACCTGCATTTTAATTTGAGTTGTATTAAGTGTTGATTCAGTGAGATTTTACTGCCCCATCAGTAAAATATGGTTAATGGAATGTGACTATACTAAAAGGGCATAGAAAGCCCAAGCTCGGAATACGATTTACTAGACTTTGTATGGGAAAATTGACTTTGAGCTTATAAATGCTAAAGTACAAAAATAAGCTGTAAATGTAGAAACAAACTTCGCTTACCTCTACATACGGTAGCAGTTGTCCTCGTCTTTTCTGTGCAATCGGAGGGCAAACTGTGTCCGTTTTAGCCAGGTTTGTGGCCATGAGTCACCAGCCTTTCTTTTCTTTAGGACAGGAAATGACAACTAACATCATCGTAAAAATTCGAAAGCCACAAACCCGGCTAAAACTGACACAGTTTGCCCTCCGATTGCACAGAAAAGAAGAGGACAGCTGTACGTAGAGGTACGCGAAGTTTAGTTCTACATTTACAGATTATTTTAGCATTTATAAGCTCAAAGTCAATTTTCCCATACAAAGTCTATAAATCGTATATCGAGCTTGGGCGGCCTGTGATTCATGTCGCAATAGTTACAGTACCGTGCAAATGTAAGTTGACAGTCTCGACTCGAAACTCTATCCGTGATCCTTAATGTTTTCGAGAATCGAGGATCGAGGATAGAGGCTCAAGGCTCAAGGCTCGAGTTTTGAGACCCTCGAAATTTTTTTCAAGGATCTCGATCAGAAATCTTGTGGTGAGGTGAGACTTCTCGAAAGCGAAACAATAGCGTTAGACAAAAGCTTTTGACACGCAGCTGCCTTTAATATTTGCAGACATTCGGTATCTAATTACGTCTTTTTCATGATCGCTTCCACTGCTCATGTTTTCTCGACTTCATGTGTTCATAACTGCCGAATTACCAGGACAATATTGATAAGCAGCCCTAATCCGGAATCCGAAATTTCTTGGAAACACATTCATAACGAGTCAAGCCTCCATGCACATTGCGAAAGATCTTCTGTAAACAGAAAGCGGCGGCAAAAGTCTTCAACTGAACATACCAAATGCAAACAAACTTGAACTTTAAAATATTTACAGGATACTATGGGATACAAAAATTTTAATTGATTTCCAACTGCTTCTTGTGCTGACGTCAACTAAGTTCAGATGCTTTTGAGTATTCTGAAGTAGCGAACGTACCGGTAACAAAGACTCCTCGCTGGCAGCAATTTACTCCTGAAAAGATACATTTAATTCCCACAAAACTGACAATTGCGTCAACTTAAGCAAATGTGAAAATGCAAACATCGAGTGTGCTTTGAACGTGAAGCAATAAATACTTGACTTAAAAACCACATGACTCTGTAATTGTTGTTTCACTCCGAAATTTTTGAAGTTGGGCCGACACTCAGTGAGAAACCGCCATGTCAATCAAAGGGTACCCCAATGAGAATGTGCATAATTAAATGCTTAAAAAACTGAAGCGTTCAAAATACCGCATACTAAAAGGACAACGGGAAGACATCTTGAGGAAAAATTCCACGTTTTACACAAATTAATTTATCGGCAAGACCTAAACCGGCCTTTACCCTGCCTCTTTGCGATGCATAAAGAACAAATTGGGCTCGTACTGAAAATCACACCAAACTCGTAGAGTGACAGGGATTTAATTCAATGTTTTATTAAACCCTGCAAACAAAGCATTGCTCTGTACCCAAACTATAGGCTCATATCTTAAAACTGCAACAGAGTATCATGCAAACCAAAACACAAGGCATGAATTAAAAATAACACAAGGGTTCACAAGGGAATCATTCAGCAAAAACAAAACAAAGGTCGTGACGTCATACGAACACGGACACAAAAATTATGTCAGCGAATATCACGCCTTTCAACTTTTGCTTTTGCAACTTGGTACAACTTTTGCTATAAAGTGAACTGATGGAAAAATTCATTCCATATAAGTTTTGGGGGCACAAAGTGCAAAATACCCTGTCTAACTAGTTTCTGTGGGAATACACGTCAGAGGGCTGATTAAATATTCAAGTTGAAATCAACAACGCGGGCACAAAACGACTGATCGATGATATTGCGAAAGTTACTTTTTTTTTCAAAAGTACCCAAAATAATTCAATGAAGACACTTACATGCCTTGCCAGAATTCTGACGAACGCGAAAAATGATGGAAACCAGCAGTAAGATAAAAATAAAAGCCGTATAAAATAGACAGGAAGAGAGACGTGAAAAATTAATCATGCAAAAACTCCTTTGTTTTCTCCACTCGAAAGTCTCTAAAATTGTCTCGAAAATTTCTCAAAAGCCCTGGAACGTCTCAAAATTCGACTCGAACCTTGATCCTCAAAGTTTTCGAGAATCGAGGATCGAGAATCGAGTTTCGTGGATTGAGCTTCGAGGGACTGTCAACTTACATTTGCACGGTACTGTATCTTTGTGTTCTTTGTAGTTGGTCGTTCAAGGTCATGTGACTTTGCTGGTGCCAGTTAGTCGCTACTTTGGTTAGTTAATGACTAGGAGCAAGTGTACTCAGTGCTTGACATGGCATTGTTGTTAATGCGCATATGGCACAGTTTGCTGGAAGGTCATTAGCTTTTTGATGTTTACTGGGGTCAGCTGTATTCTGATGCTGTCTACGCACGTGTCTTTGCATGTGCTTGGAGTTTTACTCTGCTCAGCGTATGGGTTTTTTTCACATTTTCTAGTGTCCCTTTCCTCCTCGTCTCTTTGCAGTATTGCTTGTTATCTACATAGTAGGATCCACTGTTCTTCCATGTGCTTCAAATTAAGATGGGGCTGGGTTCTTGGGTGTTCCATCTACTTGGTTTTGGGCTCTGCGGTTCAAGCCCCCACGTTCTTGGGCACCCAACCTCTATGTACTGTGACTTACGCATTAAATATCTATAACTGTACAAGTAGGACTGTTTTCAATGAAATACAAACGACAAAGCTAGACGAAAATGTTCAAAAAATCTTGTTACAAGTGCTGGCAAATTTTGGGGAATAATGTTGCTCCATTTTCTTGTAAAATCGTACACGCTGCTCCTTAAGCAGCCCTACCTGGTGGTCCTGAAATTCCTTTCATACTGCCACATACAAATGGGAATGGTTTTTCTGATCAGTAGTGGTTCCAGGCTCTCTGTTTGAAGTTCTTGATAATACTTCAAAAAGAAGTAGCTTATGGTAGCTGCTCTGAAATAGTTAATAAAATGAATTAGATAATGGAGAAGGATAAAGATCAAGCAGCAAAAAAACCTCCAGAAAATTAATGTACTTATGGAAGTTGATTAAATACACACATTAAATAAAATAATTAGGATTGTAAGCACACTCTCATTGGTCAATAGCTGCGTTTAGATGAGAGTAAGGAAACAGGGCTGTGACATCACACAAACCTTGATTGGTTATATGTTGCCAGACGTGTGTTTTGATTGGCTTGTAGGAAATGTGAGAGTGTAAAGTACAAAAAAAACCCCAGCATCTTTGAGAAATATTTTATAAAAGCAATAGGTGACTTTTTTCCATGTTTCCATAGCCTCGTCTAAACAATCAGGGAAGTTGGGAGAATTCTTGACAGTTATGCAGTTGAGGGTTTGCATATTTAAACTGTCGAGAATTCTCCCAACTCCCCCGAGTGTTTAGACAAGGCTATGGAAATACAAAAAACGTCCTTTATTGCTTAAAATTAATATTAACCCATTGGCTCCTAGGAGTGAGACTTACACCATCTAATGGCAGATGAGTTTACTCATCAAGGGAAGGGGGAAGGGGGGAGGGGGGGATGAGTTTACTCATCAAGGGAAGGGGGAAGGGGGGAGGGGGGGAAGGGGGCCAATTCAGGAGTCAAAGCGTTACAAACCTGCAGTCTCCTCTACATGAAAATGTTTAATCATTCAATCTGATGCCTGAGAAATTAACTTATTTGCTTGCATAAATCTGGTCATTTGGGGTCATTTGACTCACATTGCTATTATTGTACATAATTTTAAAAGCAGAAAATTCCTTTTGATATAGCATGGAATAAATCTCATTTACATACATGTATAACAATTTGCATTCTGTACAATGAATTCGAACTTGTAATACCACAAGAAGAAGGTAGCTTAAGTTAATGTATTTTATTTAATACTATTTATAGGCAAACTGGTCAAGATGAAAAGGAAAAATTCCATGCGTGGTTCCAGAAAATATCCATACCCCCCTCCCCCCCTCCTCCCACGGCAGATCATCAGGGGCAGGAGGGGTCCAAGGGAAGTAATGGATATTTCTGGAACCAATTCTGATTTGTTCTCTGAGCTGAATTTTGCAATGTGGACTGCTGTGGTGGACCAGTCATGAAGCAGCATACAGTACCATGCAAAAGTAAGTTACCACCCTCGCATGGGACACGAATCGCATCGCACGCCATGCGAATCGTGTCCCATGCTACAGGAATCACGTCATGCGTGATGGCAAAAAATCTGTAAGTGCAGTGGCTTTAACCTCACGCCTGATTTTAATTGACCTTTTGTTGGAAATTTTAACCTTGAAAGGAGTTTGTGAAAAGCCAATTTTCGAAGAAAACATGCCCACTTTCTTGGACATTAAAAAAAGGATAATTATATACCGTACTTATTCGGCTACAAGCCGAGCTCGGCTATAAGCCGAGACCCCAAACTTCTTACTGAAAAAATCAACTTGATTGGCACGAATTGTAAATGCATAATACTCGGCTATAAGCCGAGACCCATTTCAGGTCTTGATGTGTATTATCGACTATGGAATTTTCGTAATTTAAAATCCAAATTGATATTGACTGAAAAATTATACTCAAAGCAATCAAATGAACATGACAGATAAGAAACAAACAAGCCATGCGATTGTGAGGTGATGAATATTATTAAACAATTACTGACCTCACAGGAAACGTGTCTTTGTACAAGCGAAGCGTTTTATAAAAAGTTATTCGACTGGAAACCTTACAACCTCGCCTTTAAACTTAAAATAGTCGCCAAAGCAGAAGTTGTAGAAAATAACTCCGAGATTGCTGGAGAATACGGCATCGGCGAGTCGATGGTTCCGTCACTGGAGGAAACTTAGATGAGGCAAATCTGTTCAACGGGGAGCTTATCGGGGAGCGTATCCCGAGCTCGATCAACGACCTTTGGCGTGGTTCTCAGAGCAAAGAATTCAAGGTAAGATTGTCCTTTTAATGCATACGGTTTTTTTGCTTGGAAAATGTCGCTACAAGAAGAAATCCACTTGCGTTTTTGCCTCAAGTTTGCTATGGTGTCATGTGACAAGCTTGTTTACACGATCTGTGATGGTGCAATCTCGTTCCC
Organism: Montipora capricornis; assembly: GCF_036669925.1. Classification (NCBI taxonomy): domain Eukaryota; kingdom Metazoa; phylum Cnidaria; class Anthozoa; order Scleractinia; family Acroporidae; genus Montipora; species Montipora capricornis. The sequence continues at coordinate 26,027,955 of NC_090885.1, forward strand.
AGACTCCTCGTATCTTCGATGGGTAAACCAGGCTTGGTGCAATATTCCCGAGGACATGGTGAGGCGTTCGTTCAAGACTTGTGGCACCTCTATAACGCACTCGACGGCACAGAAGACGATACAGTCTTCGACAAGAATATTCCAGAACAAAAAAAAAATTGAAGACGAGGAAATGGACGACGAATTCGAGACAGACAGCGAGGAAGAAGACGAGCAATAAGATCGATCCCGATCACAGAACAACACGAAGGGCTCCTTTACGAGTAATAAAAGTCCATATTACACCAACAACAACTTCTCTTCATTTTACAAGTAATTTAGTTCGGCTTGTAAGTGAATACACGTTCATTTGTTACTGTTTTAATTTGCTGAGAAAATTCTTTTTATCAAAAATACTCGGCTATAAGCCGAGACCCCTTCTACAGCTTCAAATTTTCCCAAATTGAGTGAGGATTTGTGTAAAAATCGCTCAGCTTATAGCTGAATAAGTACGGTAAGTCTAAAAAAAGGTGTGATTTTTTTGTAGTTAAAAAACATTGCTGTGGGCTTCAGAATACAAGAAAACAAATCTCTGCAACTTAAGAATTTCAAAATTTTCTGGGGGAGCATGCACTCACACCCCTCTAAGGGCCGATTTACACGATACGATTTAGTCGCATGCGACAAGCTCACGACAGGCCTACGAAATGACTTACGATTGTCGTAGCGTTTTAAAACATGTTTTAAAATGCTACGACATTTTTTCTGATGTACACAACAATCGTAAATCATGTCGTGGGCCTGTTGTAAGCCGTTGTCGCATGCGACAAAGTCGTACCGTGTAAATCGGCCCTAAGGAGGGAAGACCCTGCAGGCCTTTCCAATAGTATAACGGGTCTAACTATACCCATATGTCCCTGCTTCAAACCTTAAGGAAACTCTTGAGAAACCTATGTATTTATTATATAGGCAGGAGTGTTTTACAGGGAACTAAAACACTTGTAGAATCAATATGACCGCTAAATCCAGTAACCAAGTGGCATATCTTTCGTATGTAATACAAGTAATCATGTTGAGCAACGACGTCACAATTCCCACCTTTTTTATTTGTTTAACCCTTTGACCCCCAAACCGGCCTAAACCGACCAGACGTATATTTTACTCGGTCTAATACCAGACAATTTTACTCCTCAATGTGGAACCCCTGGGAGTCAATGGGTTACCAACCAATATTTGCACTGAAGTCTGCCTTTCCATTTCACGTTTAGCTCGAAGATACAAATTTTATGTTCCCGTAGGAAGAAAAATACCTCACAGGTTTGCAATATTGTTCTTGCCACATATTCTCGCTACTGTTTAATATCAGGTCTATTTATACCTTGACGCTTGATTCAAAGTAGGGTGCCAGTTCTGATCAAGACAATAGTAGTTGCTATTGATGGGTAGTGGAGAGCGACCCATGAGGTAAACGTATTTTTCCCACCAGTCTGTGTGATAATTAGGAGCCCACCATGACTTCAGCTTTAAGATAAACTGCAGTTTTGGGCCAAGGTTTTTTTCAAAGTCCTAGGGAATAAAATTCAGCAAAACGGTTACAAAAAAATCTAAAGTGCAGACCTTCCAGTGTTCTTACCAGAATTTTTCCTCTAGGGGTCATATGGCCCATAACCCTCAAATCTAGGGGCCATCCCCTAAAAAGGTTGGGCCCTTTTCCATGGCACAATATTATTTTTTTCTTCTAAACATTCCAGCCACCCATGTTTCATCTTCCAAGCATTTTGAAATACATGTAGATCTTACTTGCTACCACAGAATTTTAGGGCTTAAAAATAACTTTGTCAATCTTTTTTGTTGCAGTTTCGACTCCCCAAGTGAATATTCCAAGAATTGAGCCTTCAGTAAATGTGGCCAGCATTGTGACCACAAACTACATGTAGCCTTAGCCTTCTGGTGAGTTAAAGATAACTACTGCATTCCATGTCCTGTTTGATTAATCATAGCGGGGTGTAGACGTGCAGAGGGTTTGTTCTTTTCAGCCAACTTATAAAAGCCTACGATTGTACAGGTTCATGTTGTTTTTTGCCAAGTTAACTAAAATAAGATATTCCTCTTTCTTTTGGTTTGAAAACCATTGATGAACCATAAACAAGTATTTTCCATACAGTGGTGATTACTGTGCACCGATTCGATTTTTTGTGCGTGAATCCTGCAATGCCACAGTCTGGTGAGCATACTGAACTTCCATAACACTAAAATTAATATTATTGTACTTCACTTCACCCCTTCAAAATTATAACTACTGCCTGCATGCCAAGATAACTTCCTCAATTATTATTATTATTATTATTATTATTATTATTATTAATTTTTTCCCTTTCATTTTTTGCATGTGAAGTATAACAACTAGTGGCTTGAAGAACACAGTCAATTATGACCTTCAAAAATATACCCTTTTTCAGAAGGTGAGTTGGTGACATCCTTTAAACACTGAAAAATGAGAATATAAAAGTTTTGTTGTTGTGAAAAAAGTAAACATGAAGGGAAAAATTAATATAAACCCACCTTAGCAAGCACCTCCATCCTTTTAAACTCCTTGTCATCTAGGATTGGTTTCACAGAATTCAATAGTTCCTTGCAAGTATCACTCAAGTTTGGAACAGACATTCTTGGAAGACTGTTTTGGTAACTGAACAGGGTTGGGTGCTGACCAGAACAAAGCTTCACCATCAACCCCCACAACAGAGTCAGTATGCTCTGTGATCGAGGGGGTTCATCTTAAAAAGAATTGAAGTTGGTGGCTAGTTTGAGTAATGCAACCAACTGGTATCATTACAAAACTAAATGAATTTTAATGTTAGGCTTGAAAGAATCTGACTTTAATTACTTCAATTTCTGGAAAAAAGTAGCTGACTTCTCTGAGTGATGTAGATGACACTCTATTCACCAGCAGTCAGTACTTATTGGTAGCATTGTTTGTGTAAAAGATCAACAAGGTCTGTATCAAGAAGTCTGCCACAGTACCTGCACCTTACCTTGCATTTGTGACCTTTCATGCCAAAAGGGGGCTTATAGATTTCATGGTGAACAGTGAAATTTATTTCACTGTCACGGCACATGAATTTAATATTTCACTCTGTGAATTTGAATTTCATGGGGTGTTCACTCTTGTTCTAAACCTTTTCACTATGCTCAGTGAAAAAGTTCATGGCGGGAAATCGAAGACCATGAAATGAAGTCACGTCATGAATTTACTTATGTTCAGGCAGTGCAATTATGTTGCTATGCCATCCAGAATAACAGGAAAATTTTTGTTGTCTGGTTTTGCAATTAAAATTGCACTAATCAAGGATAAACAATTTTTTGCTTCAATAATGGTGTTTATATCTTCATTACCTGCTGATAGTTTTAATAGGTATAGCATAAAGGTGATACCGAGTAATTGCATCGTGTCTATAAGACAGCTGGCAACAAACCCAAGGAAGCGTTGATGTATACTTGTAATATTTCAATATAATTCTATATCATCTTCAGACTGAGGTGAAAGGAAATTTAAACACTGCGAGATGGTACATCAGCATCGTGAAAATACAAAACAAAGAACAGACAGTTGACAGTTGACGTGACAAACAAAATTTTCTAAGTCAGAGCTTTGCAACATCACATCCATTTTGTTCATTTACAGTGCAGTCCAGAAATAAGCGTGCTACGCAGGCGCAAAACACACGCATGTTTTTGGTGCACACGCGTTTTTAAATGCATGTTGTTTTCTTTTGTTATTCAAACTCGTATATTTAGCTGTGATGTTCATTGTTTTGCATGAAACAATAGACAGAGACATAGCTTCTGACCTATATGCAAATTCTTCGCAATAAAAGCTTGTAAGATCAAAGTGCTTTCCTGAAAATTTGCAGCACTTAATTATTTCGGGGAAAAAAAAAAAACAAGAAAGAAAGCAGCGCTACTGAGGAGTTTTTGTAACATTCCAAGTTTTTCGCGAACTTGAAATACTGAGAATGGCGCTACAGAGGTCGTCATGAGATAACTGCAAGTGAGGCTCCGATTACCGAAAGTAAAAACCACGGTTTCAGGCTCTTCAACAAAAGACGATGGTAAAAGCAGACCAAAGGGAAGTGTGTTCTGTTCAGTAACTTTTTTCAATGCCTTCACTATCCATTTAAACAAACAATATTTTGCAGGTGTAGCTGAAAGAAAATTAAACAGACTGCACTGAAAGGTGCTTGTATCTTTTCATGAATTCGGACTTCTGTCACACAGGGTTTCGAATTCGATGTCACACTTTGAACTTTCATGATGTATGCCTCCAGCCAGCCTGTGGTAACTTTTCTCCATAAAACTAAACTAAAGAAAGAGATTGATGGAGCAGATATCTTAAGGCTTTTGTTTTCAACTCCAAATGCATTCTAATGAATCTTTCAGTAAACTGGCCTCGTTGGTCAAAAGGGCACAATGCCGGTATCCAAGAAGTCTTTGCAAATTTCTTGCACACATGAAAACAATCCATTTGAAATACTCGACAAAGTATTACACATGGTGTCCATGGTGTTTTGTTTGCGATTGAGTATACTCCTTATTTCGTTTTCCATGTGAAATTGATTTTACCGCATTTCACGGCGCCATTCTTTCAAGGGACGTATACAAAACATGGACCCCAGAAACTAGCAAAAGAACCTAAACAATGAAAAGACAATGGGCCAATTTATACATACTAATTATCTTTGATGAAGGCGCATTTTTGATGCACGTGTTATAAACGCAGACAATTTTGTGTGCGCAATTTTCTAGTGTTCGTTTCACACGCCGTTTTTGGGACGCTTATTTCTGGTCTGCACTGTAGATCATCGGTGACCCCTATTTTTTTAATCATGAATCACTTACTTTACTTACTGTCTACAAAATAATTTATGATAAAATGAAAAATTTCCCACTGTAAGAAGTTACCTGTTTTTAAAAATTTTCTTTTCTTGTGTAATCGAATTCCGGATGTAGAGCTTACGAAAACGCTCGTCGAGGATGAACTCTACTGTTTACGACATCCCTAGCCGCATGCAATTATCTTAATTAAAATCCCACTCCTAAAAACCTATGCACAGAAACCTTCACTCTAACAGTTTATTTTTATGATTTTCAATGGACGAGCAGATGAGGCTACATCTTGTTATTATGACCAATTTAACGATAAATTATTTTCTCTGAAACAAAGTTGTCTTTTTTTCATTTTTGGAGTAAGTACTTAATGACCTAACTCTAGGCAAGAAGCGAAGAAAATTTCGCCGTAGGAAGATTTTGGCGCGAATGTCCTTAAATTGAGTTAAGTCAACTTTACAGTAAACACAAATTATTAATGAGCATCAAAAGGTTTATGTCAATGGTTCGTTCACACTCGAAACCTGCCAGAAATCCAAACTCAATGTATTGATAAAGAGACTGATTACTTTTGAGGAGGTTTTTCTTTTTTTTCACAGCACGAATTTTTCCACGGCTTGGTGGGAATGATTTTATGGTGGTATGATACAAATTCACACCATCTTAAAGGAATTTCACGGAAATTGCGCTTGTTTTAAATAATTTCACAGTGTCTGCCATGAAATCGCCATCATCGTGAAATTTACATAAGCCCCCTTTTTGTGTGAAAGGTCACATTTATTAACTAGGTCACCAAGCAAAAATCTAATATGAACGTAATGACGACGCTACACTTACACATCCATCCTCTGTAGGCCAAAAGCATCCTCAGTGTATATTGCCTCAAGTAAAGAAGCAAAGCAAAGAACACCACACCAGCCAGAGTAGATATAAAAACAAGCCGGATATGATAAGGATATGCTTCATCTAAGTGTAGTAAATGTGTCACTTTCCACAAGACTCCTGCAAATGGCTGTAGGAAAGACAGTTTATAGAAGTCTGTGGCATATAGCATGGCACCAATAGCAACTACAGCAGCTGATAAGTTGGACCAGGTTGTTGGCCATAATCCATTGGCAATCTGTCGACTACAAAACATAAGCACACGAGAAAGTTTTAGGGAAGTAAAAGGATACATAACTGCATTCAAGAAAGATGCACTTCTTCTGAACCAACAGGAAAGAAATCCCTTATTTCCTGTTGGCTTTAGGAAACTCAGAAAATCTGGATAATTTTCATCCACTCATGTTTACCACTACCACTTAGCATGGTTTTAATTTGCTTTGCAAACCCACCGCCTCTGCAAATAGGTTCATGTGCTAAACTCGCTTTTAACAGTTGTTACATACGACTCAAGATTCAAAGTGAGAAGAAAAGAAGAAACTGTTTTTTGACCATTCAGTTGAAAGGACCTAAATGTACTGACTAGGAATGCAACATTAAATATGGTAAAAACTTCACTTTTTCGGAATTATTTGAAGCAGAAGAACCTGCCAAAGCATGAACAACAGAGTTGACAGGTCCATGTCACAAATGCATTAAAAAAGTGAACAAATAATTACTTGTTTTTGAGTCATAAAAAACAAGCAATAGGAAAGAGTTAAGGATTTTTTAATTTCAAAAAATTAATGTGGTAAGTACAGTCTGTAACATGCAAAAAGCTTTGTGGGCTTACTTTGCCCAGAGTTTGATATGACAACGTAAAAAGAAAGTTGCCTGGATCTAAATTAAATGCAACATTATTTTCAAATGTCAAACATTAATTTACTGTTTGACAGTTTAATCAGAGCTTTAAATTTTGATCTTGATCCTTATGTTCCCAAAAAATTGTTTGTTAGCTTTGCTTTTCAACAATGTCAATTAACAAAGATGATGTTGATCACTTGAGTGGGTCTTCACTGCACGCAATTTTTTGCACAGACACATATAAAGCATGTGCATATAGGCCTTGGCCGATTGTGCTCGCATAATTTTTGGCATAATTGGAGCAAAAAAGCATAATTTTTTAAACCAGCACTGCCACAGCATAATTAGCAAATTTTAGCACTTTTTGGAGCATAAATTCATAAAATTTGGTAAACATGGAGTATTTTCTACAGAAATAAATAAATTTAGGTAGTATGTTCTTTGCAATGAGTGTTTTAGCTACACTAACAGTAGTATTGACTTTGTTCTGACATGCTTAGTTACTAGGCTTCTTTTGGTGAATTCTGCGTGCGCGGTTAACCTTTTGGAGGAGTCTGGTACTCTGGTTTCCCATCCAGCTTCACCTGGGGATTGTGTAAGCTAGCACAACTGCCATACGACACCAACATTTGGTGTCGTTATTGCGTGCCTACAGGTACAGAATGTTTGTCATCTTGTGAGCATAATTGAGAATTCTGGCATAAATTATTTGGCAAAAATTTGAGCACTATTAATAGCATCAGAAACCCATATGGATTGAAATGTGTCATGGGTGTTCACAGCTTCCGAGTATTCAGTGCTAAGTACCATATTTGGAAACCCCTTAAACTCCAGTTAATTTCGCACGAGAACATTGGTGGTATTGCATCACATTGTTCCTGCGAACTGATTGGTTGAATTGGCAGCATGGGAGACCCAATAACATAAACAAGCTTGGAGACTTAAAATTTTTTGAAAATTTCTCTCAGACCTCCTATTTGTACTCTCCGACAGAGCAGCAGAAGTTTTACGGAAAAAGCATTCTTCGCACAGAGTTCGCGCTGGATTTTGTATATAAAATTCCAGGAGTATTCAAGAACAAGAAGTTGAGTTTTCAAGGAAATATCTTTGTAAGAAGATTTCTATGCCATACATCGTGTTGCAGTATTTTCTTTGCTGAAAAAGCCTACCTTGATATTCTTTCCCACATCCTGCGAGTTAATTTCAAACACGGACATTTTATTTTTTTGCATTTAATCTTTCCCCAATAGTAAAATTTGGGCTCAATTTTTTAAATGTTTCTTTAACTTAGCATGGTGCAATCGTGACAATTTTCACCCAAGCAAAAATTCAAGGAGTTTTCAAGCAGTTTCCAACCAAATCCTTTTTTTCAAGGGCTTTTCAAATGCCCTTCAAGTCCAAATTAAAATTCCATGGCTTTTCAAGGACTTCGAGGAGTAGCACGAACCCTGTTTACAATTTATTATTACTCCTGCACACACGAAACAAATTTATAGAAAAGTATGTATGACAAGATTTCACTTTCAAGAAACGAAAATAAAACCACACAGACACCAAAGCGAAGCTTTTTGCTCTTGCAAACAGCCTTAGCTGATGGAATAAAAATTTATAATCACACGTCCTTTTTCGATACAGTTCCCGCATAGTTTGGTTAATAATCACCTCAAGAATGAAGGGTCCAAAGTCCATCTCAGATACAAACACAGTGACGAAATCATTAAAACCACTTAACTTTATTGAAAACACGCTTTCAGAAAACAAATACCATGCAATACACATAACCGTAAGTTACCGACACTCTGTTTTAACCGAAACAAGAAAAAAAATCGATGAAACAACTAGCTTTTACCTTTTTCTTCATTTTCGATTCGCAATACCATGCTTCATAAATCCACCATGTTCACGAGTTCATCGTGGAAAGGTCACGTCACTTGGTATGATATATAAATACATCATTTTGAATCTCCCGAGCGTGTTGTTAGATAAAATAATAACTTACTAAGATAATTCCTGTAAGTTTTCTAGCACAAGCAATATATCACAGGGCTTTATTGGTCACAACCGGCGTGCGGTTCCGTAAGCTTATGTTATTAAAACGGAGCTGAAGCTCTAGCTCAAATTACATGTCTGAATTAGATTTGATGAAAGAAAGAAATTATAAGTGACCACCCTCGAAATTTTCCATCACAATAGATCGCCAATATCCAATAATTAGTCAATGAAAATGGATAATTTTATCAAGTGTCCGAAAGAGTCCAAAACTCACCGAGTTCTGAAAGCACACTTCTTGAGAGTTGTGAAGGTGCTTTTAAGTAATTCAACTTCAGCTTCAGTCGTACTTGTGCCTTCAGCATGGAGACGGACATCGGGCCTTGTCACAGCCGCTCTGGCTTCAGCCATTATATCTTAACCTGTTAAAAGACGTATTATAAGACGGGTAAAGCTTTTAGGTACATACTGACTACGAAATCACGAAGTTCTTTGAAATGCTACATACTACCCGCACCAGGAACCAATCAACAATGAGCTAGGAAAAGCGTCAAAGGTTGTAAGCCAATCAAACTATTTGTTACTTCAGGGAACTTCATCAGCATCATCTCCCGCCAAATCAATCCATGCCTTGGAGAAATGACTTCTCTTCGAAATTTTCAGTTTTCCTGTGTTGTGGCTGTGGCCGACAATGGAGGAATCGGCAAAGATAACCGTCTTCCCTGGCATTTGAAGTAAGTTTGCTAAATGTGTTGCCCAATTTTTCTGCATCGCATCAGGAAATGCTCGCCTACACATGCACGTACTCTTCTAATTGAGTCGAGCTACCATAGATTTTGTTGTAGGTATTTGCCACAGAAAGTCGAAGCGTGATTCTTTTACCCAGCGATTAATTTATAAGATTAGACTACATAAAAGCTTCAAATTGCTTGTGTAATCTGTTACTTTTCCAATTTTATTTCCTTATTGCACGCGGTTGAAGTATTCCTGAATGTTTATGTTTCGATAAATGTATGATCGAAGTGGGTGTGGAAAAGGTGGGAGAGTTTCTATGGAGAGAATGGAACGTGGACGGAACGTTGACGGAACGTTGGGATTGTTGGATTGTGCTTGGACACATTCAGAGGGAGATGTGAAAGTTTTGATTACCATTATTTTTATGGCAAATAAATGAATTATTGCCACAATTTGTCAAAAAAATTAATATTTATCTGACTCTTGTTGTTTTTTTCTTGCAGAGGAGACATGAAGTTTTTCTCTCATCTCACATCAACAGTGACAAATGAGGGCAAGTATTGTCGCAAGCACACTGTACCTTGCCAATTCTTGTGAAATACAACAGCCTGTAATAAATTGCATTAGAATTATTCGGTTTTAACATTTTGGAGATGGGGCTGCTTGAAGCTAATCAATCACTTTTCGTGCGTTTTTATCGTTTTTTAGCACGTTGTTTTGCACTTTCTTGATATATTTACTGCTGAAAATTATACTAAAACAATTATTGTTCGCCTCAGGATCAGTGAAAATTGGGGAATATTTACCTCGACCATGTCTCGGTAAACATTCAGTGATATTCACTTTGCCTTTGACAAATAATTGTTAAATACAACATATCAGTATACACCATGCATGCAAGTGAATGGTGCTTTCCGCACATGCTGATTGGCTAACTGGGTGGTGATTAATATTATCCAAGTACTATTCACCTCTGAGTATCCAGTGCACAAGTTTTGAAATTTCTGACCACATTTTACAAAAATAAAGTAGTTTTAATTTTTGGTTTGCTTTTTATTCAACTTGTGTGGTATATACTATTTGCCTCGCCACTTTGCGGCTCGGTAAATATCCACCACTTTCCACCTCCGCTTAGTCAAACAGTCAATTTAAGACAAAAAAATATTGAAATTTATGTTTGCCAGTTACAAAATTAATGTACAAAACTTAAATCAATACCAATATGGTTGAATGCTAATTATTAATACCAAAATAAACTTGCTAATGAAGGAAGAAATGAAGGGATTGTTAATCTTAGAAAATGGAACCAACATTGTCCAATTTTCCTTTTTGAAATCAGGAAAGCAAAATGCTGTTATTATGGGTCGCAACACTTGGGAATCCATCCCAAAGAAGTACAGGCCTCTTCCACGCCGACTTAATATTGTGTTGAGTAGAACACTAAGGTGATGTGTTATTTACAATGTGAGAGGCAGTGTTATAGTACTGATGTTTAGAGAGTTGCCATGGATAATTTATTATTTATTCCTTTCCTCTGACTTATTACTTCCCAAGTCCACCAACCTTTAAGGCATAAGCTTCCAAGCTCGTGTGGTTGATGTATTTAGTAACTTGTATAAATTAAAACGCTGTGGTTTAGCGAGTGGATTTTGGACGCGTGACTGGACAGAACAACATTCCTAACATATTTCACGTGTTCACGGTTTTCACAGTTGTACTGTAACTCATGTGCACTAATTATAACATTGCGCAATTGCAGCGAGGCACCTGAAAAGGCTCTTCTCTGCTCAAGCCTGCAAGATGCACTGGATACACTTTGTACTACACCACACTCAAACACTGTGGAGAAGGTCTTTGTAATCGGTGGGGCTGCTGTGTACAAGGTAGTATATAAACTCACCAAAGTAATCGTATAGTTTGTTGACACAACTCTTGTACTAAAGATCATAATTATATATTGTTGGCTTTAAAGATACATGTAAATGTATTTTATTTTTGGCATTCAGCTTTAGACAGTAACTGTTCATCCAAGGCAAAATAATTTACCAGTCAGTCCTTGTACTGTTGATTGGTAGAAATAAAGCTGACATAAAACAATTAAAGTTAAAAAGTTAAAATTGGGAGAACTGTTCGAATTTTTGTTTAGATTTGGGGGAAAGTGGAAGTTTGGAGGTTGAGAAATTTTAACACAATTAGTAATCACTACCGAGAACGTCAATTACAACGGCCAAAATGTGAATGTCGAACGTCCAGCGAAGTTAAGTTCACGCCACAAACGTTTATTATTGAGAGAAAGGTCATCGTACTAAATAATGATAATTTCAAGACGATTTGTGCAGTGTTTTAGATTTGACATACCTTGAAATAAAGTGATACTTTCGGAACATTGCGTGACGTTTAGCATTCCCTGGAACATCTGGAAGTATGTAGATGATACTACCCTCGCTGAGTGTGTGGAAAAGAACGGAACCAGCTCGATGCAGTCGCGCGTTGACGAATTTGTTACAAAGTCACGAGCTGATGGTTTCCAGTTGAATGAATCGAAGTGCAAGGAACTTAGAATATCATTCACAAAGTCAGAGAGTATTTTAGAGCCTATTACTATCAATAATACGAACATTGAGATTGTTCCATCTGCTAAATTACTAGGTGTTATGATATCGAATGATTTGAAGTGGAATGTGCACGTAGAAATGATATGTAAGAAAGTGGCAATGCGACTCTACTTTCTTAGGCAATTAAAGCGTGCGAAAGTGCCAACTAATGACCTTTTGAGCTTCTACACCACTTGCATACGGCCAGTCGCAGAGTATGCATGTTCAGTCTTTCATACCGCTCTACCGCAATATCTCTCCGATCAGTTAGAGCGCCTGCAGAAGCGAGCACTACGCATAATAAGCAATAACGAGTTATCTTATCGACAAGCTTTAGAAGTTTTTAGCATACCTACCTTGTATGCCAGGAGAGAGGCGATTGGTAACTCAATGTTTCAAGACATATGTAATAACAATAATCACAAGCTTCATTCACTCCTTCCGCCACCTTACTCTGGCACTTTGCGTACACGGAAAAATCGCAAGTTCCAAGTCCCGCGTTTTAAAACCAATCGTTTCAGAGACAGTTTTATTGTAAGCCATTGCCGATAACATGCCCTTTTGCAACTCATATATATTAAATGATATGATTTTGAAAAATTTTAGCTGTATCTTAATTGTAATTTAGTGTTTACATAATAATAGCTTAATAGTATTGTTAAATTCTTATCAAATAACTTTCTTAATTTATCATTTTATATTTTATAGTTACAATTAATTAACGTTGTACATTTGTAAAAATTATCGTAATTCAGCCCTCGGGCTGCAAGGGTAATTTTAATAAAACTATCTATCTATCTATCTATCCATCTATCTCTCTATCTATCTATCTATCTATCTCTCTCCCTTTTGAAATTCACCATACATAATTCCATTTCAACTTGTTACAAGGGGTATGAGCCATAAAAAAGAGGGAAATATAAATAGCAAAGACAGTTTATAACTACTGGGACAAAAAAAGAACAGCAAACAGTGCTGTACTCTGATTTTAGGAAGTCCGCGAAGGAGTGGGCACGAGTGATGACGAGTAACCTCGAGTAACCATAATTAAGAAGTAGAATAATTACATTATCTTTTTATAATAATATTGTGGTTACTCGTGGTAAATGAGAAAATATTGTTTCCTTACTCCCAAAAACATTCATTTCCCACGAAAACCAGCTCTGCAAAGCATCTGCGACAATGCATGTGGAAGGTCTTTTTGCACCGACGTAGCAATTTGAGCGTGGAAAGTAAATGTGTTCCCCGGCTGTAAAAGCCACCATGTCTGTTTCGCGTTCATCTGCGACACTGCTTCGACCAACAAAATCGGCTTCTTCCGATGAACTGGAGTTAGAGGCATAACCCTTTACCAAATCCATACTTTAACGCTACTCACAAATAGCGTATAAAAGAAGGCAAAAATGAACAGGTCCCTTGCACTTACGTCACAATCTTCGCTTCGCACAGGACAACGCATTTTTCACATTCGAGAATAATAAACTATCCGCAATTTTTTAGACCAGTAAAAAGTCTTTCACTCATGTGGTCATATTGACAGAGTGGACTATAGATGCCCGTATAAAGGGTATAAAAGAAGATTTCTGAAACAGACAATCGGCGACAAAATTAGTTGAGACAGTTGCCAACAGAGCACACTGGCAACGAAACATTGATTGTTTGCAAAGAAAACTTGTCCAAAAAGTACGTTTCCGCGATACCCCTCCCTCCCCCACCCTAATCAATGTTGTACCGCTGTCGACAAGGCTCGTAGAAAACAGAAAAACACAACATTGTCCTGGGGGTGTGGGGGTGGGGGCCGTTTTCGCATCGAGCTTGAAATCGACTCTAAAGGATAAGAGTGTCTCAACAATTTTGACGCCGATTGTAGCTTTAAAATCTTGAGAGAGCTGGATCGAGGGGTAAATGATGTCAGAGCCTGGCTAGTTCAAGAATGCCATGCGACTGAATTAATATGCAGCACAGGAGCTTCAGGCTTTCAGACTTAAAACTTTCGTTTGGCACATGTAATAACCTGCATTTTCATGCTGAAATTTGAACCTAGTGAGTAAATGATGTCATTTTTCCCTAGATCCAACCTGCTGATGTCCAATTGGTCAGTTTTGTGAATTATGGCAGACCATGACATCCATAAGTTACACTCAAAGTACACATGTAGCCTTTGAATAAAAATCAAAGTTCAAATTTTTGCCACTTTTAAAATCTGAAAAAAAAGGAACCGATTTTTTTTTATCATAGTACCACTTTGATAATTTCGATGGTTATGGATATCAAGGATACCTGAAGTGTAACTACAGTGTAGTGATAAACAATGATGACTTGTTCTTTAGGAAGCAATGCAACATCAAGACTGTTACCGCCTGTACATCACACATATCTGCAAAGAGTACAAGTGCGATGTCCACTTTCCTGAATTTGACAAAAGCATTTACAAGGAAACAAGGTACAAAAACTACAACTCATTAAGGGTTCTCACTCCTTAAGATCTACTTCATGGCAATGTCAAAGAAAAATGTAATTTAAAATAATTCCAAGTTCACATTAACAAACTTTTTTGTCATGATTATGTCAGTTTGTTCAACTTATTGATTTGAAACTAATAGATCAGAAATGTACACTGTCACACAACTGAATTTGCCTGAACGATGTTAAACCTTTAAAAAGAAAAGAACATTAATTTGCGTGTCCACATTCTCACTTGTAAAACGTGAGTGCTGATATGGAAGAGGGCAGCACTCACTCTGCCTCCCTCTTTCCCTCCTCTTTGAGCGCTTGATAAGCAGGCTAGTATAATATACTTTACAGAATGATAATAAAAATTGCTTCTCAAAGCTCATTATTTTGCTCAGCGAGCTGGCCTTTTTAAAGAAAGGTGGCTTTTACCTTCTTGATATAAATCTCATGGCTCTTTCTTTGCAAAGACCAGTTGGCAGAAAAAGAAACACCATGATTTACATGAACGAGAAAAGCTTAAGTTACGATTGTATCATAACAAGCTCAACTTCAGCCTTGCTTCAAGTTAATTGATAGAAAGCCAAGTTACTACAATACTGTTAGTAAAAACCTGTCTGACACTTATTAGTGACCAACACAGCATGACTTTGTGTAAATTATATTAATATTGTTTCGTCTGTAAAGGATTTACATTGCCTTGCTTGTTATTGTAACAGCAACACATGCAGGTGTCTCTCTCTTGTGATGTGTCGATTACAGATTTCACCGGAACCATGACCTGAACAGTGGAAAAGGTCTTTTATCCGGTCATCTGTGTATCCTCTTAGGGGGCATTTGCATTAAAAAAAAAACCGAAAAACAAATACAGTACATATTACTCCAAGTAACTTGAACCATTGGTAAAGCTTGAAAGACTTAGAGAGTTTCTTGAAGCCATGAAGATGGCAAAAAATTTTTTCAGCTGACCAATAGAAATAATTCATTTTCTTGGCTCCTTGACCTTGATAAACCTTCTGGCTTGATGACCACGGCATGACTATTCTGGGGGTAGGGGATGAGGGGTGGGGTAGGGGGTGGTGGTGAAGGGTACTATAGCTGAAGCAACCCAAACCTTTAGCCTAAACACTATGCTTTAGATGATGACTAGGCCTAAGGTTGGCATTTATGAAAAGGTTTGGGTTGTTTCAGCTGTGGTCCCCTTCACCCCCCCCCCCTACCCCCACCCCCAGAATAGTCATGCCGTGCATGTGATGACCACTCTATTGAGTCACGATTGACCATCAAATCTGACTCTCATAACCGTATAAATGATTCAATGAACACCCTGTCAAGGCAAGTCACCGAACATTACACAAAAAAGAGAGTATTGCAAGTTAAAAAGCTTTTTGTCTGGTTTAGAAGCCAAAATGTTTACCATAACAGTGGTCTGTCAAATGTTTCAAATGTTGCCTTTGTTAAGCATTGCTTCCTACATGTATTATGGTGTCACTCAAATGAGGGCGAGGTTGGGGTTAGCCTAACCTAGACCTAGGTTAGCTAACCTTAGGCTATAAACCCTACCTGCACACAGGAAAAAATCCCCGATTCCCAAGATTGGTAAAAACGTGGCATCTTAGAATAAATTACTAAATTAAATAATAAATTACCATTAATTTACCAATTTTGGGAAAACCTACAATTGCTTATACATAATATTGGTAAAAGTATCCCCCCAAGTTTGTTGTTTTTGTAAATCGGTTAAATCTTGGTAAACAGGGATCAAGTGCAAATTAAAGCAAAGTCCTAAATCAGATTCTGGTAATGGTCAGTATAATTTGGTAAAACGTACTAAGCAACAAATATCAAAATCCCAAATTTGGAATGAACTTGGTATACCAAGTTTTAATTTGGGAAAAATTTGGTATTGGTGTTGCCAAAAAATTTAAAATTTCCAGTTTGATTAAATCAAGCTTAGCATCACTCTCACCCTTGCTTTTAATAGCAATTCAAGTTTCAAGTTTTATTACTTGCAAATAGCGAAGAGCAAATCACAGCAAGCTAGACTTTACACAGAACATTTTAGACATTTTTTATACAACATGTAAACACTACTCTTCGTGCTTTCAAATGTTTAGAAGGCAGATGGATTTAGGAGAAAAGAAGAAGAAAACAGTCTAGGTAAAAGAAAATGTAAGGAGGAAAACTACGGACTAAACTTAACTTCGGTTAGAAACTTTTAAATATCTTATTACTAAAAGGTATCTATCTTGGCATAGGAGTTTTCAGTTTCGAGAATTTCAATTATTATTACACGTAGTTTTGTTCTAAAAACAGTTGGATAAGTTTTTGAGACTACAATCCTGGCCAAAAGTAGTTGGGACACTTGAGCTGGATCACGTATGCCCCATCCCCCTTACTCAATGTTGGAAAATATTGTGTTTCTTTCCAACAAAAAGAGAAAAACAAATCACCCGGTTATCAACATTGTAATTAGGGGGAGGGGAAAGCTTGCTCACTGTCCCAACTTTTTTGTCTAGGATTATCCCGGCCAAAAGTAGTTGGGACATTTGAGCTGGATCACGTATCCCCCCTCCCCCCTTATCAATGTTGCAAAATATCACGTTCTTTCCAACAAGAGGAGAAAAACAAATCACCCGGTTATCAACATTGTAATTAGGGGGAGGGGAAAGCTTGCTTGCTTGCTGTCCCAACCTTTTTGTCCGGGATTGTAGTTGGTATCCCATTCCAGATCTTAATGCCCACACATGAAAATGCTTTACTTTGAACATTGCGGATTGTTCCGTAAAAAACGCTCAGATGTTAATGAGCATGCATGTGCTGCAAGACAATGCCGTCCCTTCTTCAACCATTCAGCTTGCCCATGTTTGTACTTAACCCTTTCACTCCTGTGGGGTTCCCCATTGAGGAGTAAAATCGTCTGGCGTTAGACAGAATAAAATCTATAAGTCTCAGTGGCCCTTACAGGAGTGAAAGGGTTATTAACCTTTCATGGAAATATGTAACCTGAATTTCTGCTGTCTCAGCGGAGGAGGTTCCCTGTTGCAGAGGTCTCTTTTCTTTTGCGTTCGCTAGGCACTCAGACCTCTGCAAGGAGGAAATGGAGGCGGCTGAAATTCAGGCTAGCAAACCCAAGTGACTTTAAAGGGCCACCGACAACCACTGTCCTTTGCGAGCCTTTGTTGTTGTTATTATCCGGGCAATCGAATCGGCCGGTTCGCTTCAGAAACATCCCGTGAAGAAGAACCTGTGAATTCGCTGTTCGATTTGTTTTTTAATCCAAACGCCTTCCTCCTTTCGTTCCATAATCTTAAGGTTGAAGTAGTGAGCCAAATAACATGGTGCGTTTCCTTCCTCTGCAGACGACCTTTCTTCACAGTTTTCATTTCACTTTTAACACGAACACAACACCCAAATAACGGCAAAAATACAATATTTAAACATTAAGGAAAATATTAAAAAAGTTTGAAGCTACTGGGCATCCAAAACACGACGATGTGAGGCGATGGAATTTGACTTTTCAAGAAATACTAGTTCCTGTATTACAGAAAATGGTGCCGATAGCTTGCACGCCCGCAAAGACTTGTGGTTGTCGGTGGCCCTTTAATAGCGAGCAGAGGAGGCGGCTGAAATTCTGGCTAGAAAGAAGTGATCCTCGTATATTCTAACCTTTGTTCAGAGCACAAGATGTACTGAGCTGTGTTATAATTAATAATTTTATTGCTGTTTTGTCACATTTTTTTTTCTATACAAAGATGTTTACCACTGCAAGATCTTTCACTGCCATTATTTTTCCTCTTGGCATAACAACTGGTCATGTTTTAATTGCATAACAGCTTCTACTGTAATGCCTAATATGCTTGGAAGAATTCCCACAGGGTATTCTAAATACACAAACCAATATCAAATTTGAAGCAGGTGTGGAAACTTTTTATCCTGCATTCTTGTCAGAACCAACTGTATCAAAGGGTCTGTTGTAGAGTTAGAAATGCCTGAAAATCCATATGAGCAACGGAACACTAGCACTCCAAAAATACCCTTGGATAGTTGATTAATTGATTGGGTTGATCCTTCATTGAGGGGTCCTTGGACCTCATAACGAAGTGTACTGCAGCATGTAAAAGTAACAGGACTGCTAACTTGCTTTATAAATTACTGTGTGCTTCATCTGGTGATGGAGTACTTGGATTAAAGTACTTATACAACTCGCAAAGAGAAGATAATGTTCCAAGTAGACCAACTGACCCTATTGAAAGCTTTTGCGCCCACAAGAGTCCTGGCGGTGCCCAGTTGATTGCCATTGCTAGATCAGCAGTAAAACCAATCACAGAAATTATGAGTCGTTTATGCAAGCTTCTTCTTTGTTTATGCCTGGTTGATGAGGAGCTTAAACTGCTGTCATGTGATTGAGATTCAGTTCTGAAAATGCAAAATGGAATAGATTTCTATTTCAGATATGGCTTAATTCAGAGTCTAATCATGAGTTGGGTTTAACTTCCCTCTCAGTTCACTTTACTTAAATAACTAAGTGCATCATATTTCACAAAGTCCTTGTCTGTTGATCGTAACTGCGTTGTACCCTGGTTCTCAGATCATTTTACAATTCCCCAACTATATCGATGCTTGAATATTTAAAAGTACTTTCACTTTCTGCATCCTAACCTTTTCATTAATTTTGCAATTATGCATTTCACTCGTAGTTGTCTGTGTCACATGGCATTTCTTGACTAAAGATGTCATAACGCTTGCTTTTGACATTGGGGAACGTTTCCCCCCCCCCCCCCCCCCCAAAAAAAAAAAAATTCCAACAACTTTTGGCTTGAAACTGCTTAAAACTACTATTAATGCTGAATAGTCCAGGCATCATTCACTTTTTATTCTGACCTCTATGGACACTTATTATGCGATTTGACCTGTTTTTTTTCTTTCTTTTAATTTTAATTTACTGATGCCATTAAGATAGGAATATGATTGAAAGGCAGAAGGATGCTGCCTTGATAGGAGTACTAGAGCAAGGTACAAAACACATTGATATCTTGATATAAGATGACTTTTCCATCCTTGTGTGCGATAAAATTTAAATTGTTTTTAGCCGTAAAAAATCATGTGACACATTTCAGATGAAAGTGGGAGTAGAAAGCTAAGCATGCAGATTTAAAGTTAACGTCGATTGGATAAATGTTTCCTAGTAAAACAAAAATATGCCAATTTAAGAGCTTGGTCAAGCCGTAACACACTGGAGTCAAGAGTTACTGTGCTTCTGGGTGAGAGATGTGCCGCAGGAGCCCTGGAACCCTTAGCCTATACCAGAGCTGGTTCAGCTGAATTTTGCTACCCTATACCAGAGCAAACTCCCCAAATCCTCCCTATCCTGTTTTTCAGAAACTACTGAGGTCACTGGCACAGTCTAGCCAAAACAAAACCTATACCACAATCGTTTCTTTCTCAAAAAGGATTTATTTTTACTTGTTCAGTTTGTTCAGTCTTTTTCTGGTTTCTTTAGTCTAGATAAAATTATATCTTATTCTAGACACAAACGCTCTGATTTATGTACCCTATCCTAGAGTAAACTGCTTGAAAACCATACCCTTCACAGCGGCATATACCTATATAGCTCATATATGGCAGTAACCCCGCCTTCCTCCCCCCTCCCCCCCTCCCTTCCTCCCGGGCGGCTTCTGGCCCTGTGGTGACGAACATTTTTGGTGACAACTCGCATTTTTCATCAAAGGTAACAAATTGAACAAGCGGCAGGAAGATGCAGTCACACAATGCGGGCAACAAGGACATTGGCACGGTATTCAACAAACGCTGCAACGTGAAATTTCAGCTGCATTGTCAGCAGTGGGCCATTTAAGTGACCCTCCATGTGACTTAGATAGCTGTCTTAGTTAGCTGTCTTGAAAAGCATGTAGTTGATCATTTTTGCAAAATAACATAAGCAATTCAACTTTATTGGGGGTGTTCTCCCATTTCTGAAATTCTATATTTCGAGAATGTGTCGCCGCGTCCCCGAGTCCCGACGTCCCAGAGTCCGCACGTCCCCTGTCCCTGCGCCCCCATCCCACTTTTCTACACAGCCAAAAGTTTGGGGGCTTTTTCACACGCGCGAGTGAGAGGCCATTGCTCATTTGAGAGAAAAGGAGCATTTATTTCGCTATCAGACTTAGTTTGAGGGAAATCTCTCACGTTTTGTACGTGCACGTGCTCATGTGCGCGTGCTAATGACGCGAAAATCGTGCGTAGTAGGGATGCGCAATGCAATACTAAGGAATAACCTTAAGCGTGTCCTAAGAAACAAGAAAAAGCATGCTAAAATAAATTCTTTTGTTTTCAAGTGGAAGCGTGTTGTGAGCGTGCTATCACCTTTAGCATCAAAATCACATGGAGGGTCCTGTGACGGGTGGCCAGAAGGACTTTTCGAGAATCCAATTTTTGAATAAATTAATGATAAAGTTAGTCTTATTTATTTCTTCAAAAATGATCTAACAGATTGGTAAGTAGCAATTTTCACACTGAGTTCAAAATTAACCCCTTGGAAAGTGATTTTTATCGTCCAAGCCCCTTTCCCATCTGGAATTTCCTGGGCCTCTGACCCCCCACGCCCTCAGAATTTCCAATTCCCTCTGTGGCTTGTTTTTGGGAAACACCATGTTTGACCCCACCATACATTGGAGGTTGGATTTTGAGATTAAATATTGTTTTAGGCTAATAAGGCTTAACACGCTATTGCTCCTAATCAATTGAGATTAAGATTAAGACTGAGATTAGGAGATTAGGACATTTTAGACCTAATTAGGCCTAAAATGATATTAATTTTAATCTCAAAATCCAACCTCTGTCAGGAAGCATTCAATGTAAGGAGGGGGTCAAACGTGGTTCTTTTTGTGTTTCCTTTCTGTGTTTTGCTGTTTCGTGGTAAATAGTAATGTCTCAAATGAAAAAAGATAACATTTTTAATTATCTGGGTTCACTCACTTGACCCCTGGCTTGTTCTTTTCCCCTTGCTGAATCTTTTTGATAAGCCACAAGTCTCTGATGATACAAGCTACCAGAGACACTATCCAACAATAAAGAGAGAAGTCCCATAGTTTGGCAGATTTTCCTGCAAGCAATTTCTTGTCCATGGCCCATGCTATGTGCTCAATAGGATAGAAAGTCAGACCAGAGAGAATGTCCACAAGATTGGTCCAACGGACAATTTTATATCTTTCCTACCAAAAAAATGGTTTGCAAAGTCGACATTTTATACAATGTTGGGTTTCTTTAAATGGAGAAAAGATAGTCTACAGTGTACCTACTCTGGCTATGTATCTGACATTCCACCTGTAGATCTAGAGTTTGTATTAATTTCTTTCTGCATACAGAAGTCACTTAAAAGAACTGCCATTGTCATATCCTTTGTGTTGCTGTGTATAATTCTACAGGACTGCAGACCATGATGGTCTAATTAAAATTCTTTGACCTCATTATTATTCTTTGGCTACGAGACTGTAAACATTGGTGCCTGGTGCATTTGGCAAAAAGTG
>NC_090885.1:26057340-26067340 GCF_036669925.1 Montipora capricornis
GCACAAATTACACTCGAACTCATTGGGAAATCTCTCACGGTGTTGATGTGGAGAAATAAAAATAAAAGCCAATCAAAACTCTTGGTTTCAATTATGTAATGATTGAGGGGTAACAACCAATCTAATCATTTTTCACACATTCCAGGAAAAATCACGTGGTATTGAACACAACGGTAAATCACAGACGCCCCTCTCAGATTTTTTTTTTGGAGAGTGGGAATCTGTGCACAGGCTACAATGGAAGGGGCCACTTGGATTTTGCTTAACCCATGAATGGGATCAAAGACACCAACCCACATCATTTTCCCGTGTGAAAATCTATTTAATTTAGGAAATATGGTTTTATAATCAATCATTCTGATGAAGACAATATAATGAAATTAAATTATCATTGTAAAATAGCTTACGACATCATACATTTATTCAATTTATTATACCGGTAATATTATAAATAACAAACTAATCTGTTTAAATAATAAATTTATCTTAATTTCATGGACAGTGAAACTGATTGGCTTTTTTCCAGAACAGGAAAGAACCTTTTTATATATTATTCTGGAAAGGGCTTACATTTACTAGGGTTATACCTGTCTGGACAATTTCGATCGGCTTAGCAAAATAGCAATTTTGGTCAGATTACTATTTTGCGAAATGGATCAAAAATTTCTGGGCAGGTACGACCCAAACCATTTACCAATGCTAACATTAGGCCTAAAAACTTTTGTTTAGGCCTAAGGTTAGCTTAAAGAATGTTTAGGATTCTTTCTGTATTTCTGTTTCTTTTAGTTTCGTTTCACAAATTAGTGTAGGCCCCAACAAAGTTCATCTCATGTATCCAACAGTGGACTCCAAAATTAGCCAGTCCCAACATGAACAATATATCTAAGTATTAACATATTTCATAACAATAAAATACCAGTGATAAATGAACAGATATTGTTATTGTTCTCTTTGGGTAATGTAATCATTGTTAGTAATGACAAAATGAATTTGTAACTGATACCCAATCTAAACATTGTCACAAAGTGAACACATCCCCATTGTCACAAAGTGAACACATCCCCTTTGTCACAAAATCGTCCTTTCTGAGGTTAAAAAGCTCATTAACATGCTATGGGACACTTTTAAGCAAAAAAAATAAATCATAAATGGCGGTCCATAGAATAGACCGGGTCTATGTACCCGGTCCAAAAGGGAGGTCTATGTTATTCCTTTCCCTTAAACAGGTGACACAGCTAACCAGGAATAGTATGTTTTGCAACAGGTTGATGGAATGGAAATAACGTGGGCGTTATGTCTATTCTTTTAGCATGTAGCGTGACATCAGATAAACTGGTTTCAAGTGAAAGCAGCCGGTGAGGCAAACGCGTGTGAAACAACACAGAAAGCATGCAATTTCGGTACATATAAGTGAAAACCGGTATCCAGCTGCAAAGCTTCCAGATTAATTAACAGTGTTATGAATGCTGCGGCCGGTGACTTCCAGCACTAGGTAGCTAACACTATCAATTGATTAAAACAAGAAATAGACATCGGCGGATGTTCGTACAAAGAACAGCTGAGGCAGAAAGAAACTAAGAAATTTGGCCATTCATAACATACCGCTGCTGGAAGTTCGGTACTGGCGATTTTGTCATGTGGTCAACAGGCAAGATTAGAGTAAATATGTCATTCATAACATTCCAGAAGGCTGAATCCAGCATTTTCACATTTTAGCTGCATGCATCGCATTGCGTCATTTGCCCTCTCGTGGAACTTGGGCGTTGAATTAGCAAACGAAATAAAATGAATCACACTGAAGCTCCAACATAGAACCCATCATTTGGTTGCTCCACTGTAGGTTATAAATTCGGATTTTCATCAAATTCGGTAGGACGAGAGGCTGTTTCAAGTCTCTCGCTATCGGAAATCTTCTCCTTCGCTGCTGTGTTGATTTATTTGTCACAGAGGGAGGTCAAATGTATTGCTCAAAGGGGTGTAGTACATTGCTTTTTAACCAATGAAATCACCGCCTTGTAATTCTATTGTCCATTTGCTGCACAGAAAACTAAATTCTGCCCAGATTATAACTCGGATACCTTTCAGGTATTCCGAGTAATAAGTGTTCTTTCAGTTGCTTCTTTATTCAAATCCAATTTCTTTGTAAGACCGTAAATAAAATTCTTCTCTGGGTTTTTCAGAACGCCAGGAGTATATGATAAATAGTTTAGGACTTCGATACATTTGTGTCATGGGGTTTTCAAAGAGTTACTTGCCAATTATACGACGGATTAGGCCTAGTCACTCACGAAAACAGGTCATGCAAAGGAGTCGGTGCCAATCGATTTCTCAGTTGGAAAAGAAATTGCAAATGTTAATCGCGTCAGGGTAGAAGTGTGTACTTTAGATAAAAGAATCAGAGTTCTTTTGATTGCTGGACAAGTTGCATTTACCTACGTATGAAAAGCGACGGTTTGTGGAGATTAAAAGTTGATTTACTCATCCCATACAGACAACTGGTCTCTTTTCCAACAATTGAATGGTTGGTTGATTGATTCCGTCATTCATTTATCCACTTTTGTTCAGTGACTGTTCGCTCAATGGATCGATTAAACATAGATGAAGTGTGAATATGATTGATTATGGTTGATTAATAACAGTTCCCCTTGGTACTCCGAGAGCCGAAAATGATTTTTTTAGTTGAGGTAGCCACCTGCCTTGTTTCTAAGTGAAAGACGGCCATGAAGTATTTTTCTGACGAAGAAAGTGCCCCCCACTCAGACCTTGCTGGATTTCTTGCGGTGAAAAACGTGATGCTTTTTTCGGCCGCCGCTAGAAATAGAATCGACTTCACAGTAGTAACCTCCCAGCCTTGAGCTCGATCCATTGGGACATTCGATGCAGGTATTTCTAACCAGTGACTTGCGGTAAGTGTTCCCTTGGCAACATAAATCTGATTGGTCAGCTATCTTTTCGACTTGCCATTTCTTCGTTGACTTACGGGAGTGCATGCGCAGTTTCACCTTGGCGATGAATTTCAAGTCAGTTGCGGGGTTGGGAGCCGGCCAATCAACACTCTGATGTCCTGACTGCATACTATATATAGGTAACTATCTATCTGGAAAATATGGTGGGGTGAAGGCCGGTGCCTGCTACGTTCCTTGACGTAAGGCATATATTGGGAAGGTTATTGCACAAGCTGTATGGATTTGAGACTTCGTTTGAGCAGGTTGAGCTTCTAAATCCTTCTTCGTAAGCTGTAACATACGAGTTTTGCGTCGGTAACTTGTACAGCACAGAGTTATCCTGGTTTGTAGAAACGTAGCTTCCAGCCTCTGAATCAGCAGTTACTTCAACACGAGTGGAGGTCTTTACCTTCGCGTCATCATCTGACTTGTATTCTTTCTTCAGTAAAAACAGCTGGAAATTCTCGACGTAAAAGGGATGTGATTCTCCAATCAAGCCCCACTGAAATTCTTGCAGCCATGTTTCGTTACGAGGAAGTCTGAAAGACGTGGAAAGACCTTGCACCAGGGCGCGCACGTTGATAAAACCCACATCTCCATTGTACTGGGGTCTGGACGGAATGTGAACTGTGCGTTCGATTGTGGTATGTGACTGAGTGTCTTTGTACGCTATCAGCTCATCGAGGTCGCTTTCCGAGAAAAGTCCTATTTTTGGTGAACACGGTCGAACCTTTTCCCCGTGATTTTGATACTCCACTTTATCGCAATAAAGCCATGCTTGAGATTGCAGGACAACCTGCGCCATTAGAAATCCGTCAAGCAGTTGGTCCGCTTTGATCATGTCATTTTCCTGTTGGTCAATGGAGTTAGCGAGCTTTTTTGCCAAGTTCCCGCGTACAACCCTGGCCAGGCTGTCCACTAACTCGAACTGAAATTCAAAAATGTTTTCTCGCAAGGCGTCGAACTCGGCGATTGTACCTTGCAAGTTCTCACATAATAGGAAGCCATTTGCCACACCCTTTAAGACGGACGAACGAATCGTTTCCACCCCATTTAGAAGATCACAGGTAGATTCTTGAAATGCTCCCCATAGCGCGATGTTCCTAGCCATTCGACTTCTGTCCACCTTTGGTGTATACGCAGAATACTCTTCGATGAACACCTCCGCGTCTTCACCAATTTCATCGGCTTTGTTATTTTTTATTTTGTCGACCAGTGTTTTCAAAGTTTTAATTTGGTTCTGGTTGTCAATTAAATCATTTGCAAGGTCAATTGTGTCGGTTGCGAGGTTTCCTAAATTAGCGAAGAGAGAGACCCCGTGTACCAACTGAGCTGCTGAGTCAGCAACTTTCCCCGCTTGATCAAGTATCTCTGAGGCATCTATGCCAGTAAATATTGCTGCTACGGGATTGGATTCTTCCGCTATTTTTGAGACAAGTTCTGCTGTTTCCTCTGCCAACTGAGTGGTTAAAATTGCAGTCATGGCAACCATTGCCTTTGTGGTATCTCGTTTCACTTTTCCTTGAAGTGTCTCGTAGTTGGTGTTAAATGTTTTTAGTTTGCCTCTTATAAACTCCACGTCGGCGTTTGCTACGCCTTCATCAAAACTTGCGACTCCTTCGAAATAAGACGAAATTCCGTTAACTTTTGCCTCGAGGTTTTCATTGAGTTTGTCTATAGCATTTAAAAGCTGCTTGTGCCTAATGGCTCCTTGTTTCAACTCGAGGATTTTAGCGTCGTCCACATTCTCATAAAGCGAAAGATCCCTGGTGTCTACCGAATGTAATGGGTCAGTCCTTTCATTTTTCATTTTCTTCAACAGCAAAAAATGTGGGTAAAATCTCTTCAATTGACAACCAGGCTCAGCCTCAATTTCTTCACAAGCTAAACGGGAAAGATGAAGGTCGAAGTTGTTCTCGTTTTGGCTGATAATCTTCATGGCTTTTCCTATTTCAGAATAAGCCCTTTCTGTCAGTGCGTCTCTGAAAAATTGATCCAGGGGGTTTTCAGGAAGCATTGTTGTGAATGCCTTCATCAACTGTACTTGTTTGGCAATGCTTGAAAACTCTTCTGCTATATTGCAACCATTTTCTCCTGAGCATCTTTCATCACAAAATTTATCAATGAATGTAAAGCTCACTTTATAGAAAAGCATCCCAACCATGAGTGGAATGGCTTTATTGACATCGCATTTGTCATCTTTGCCGCAGGCATTTGCAGTGGTGTCACCTGATAAAGGGGATGAGGAGCATTTTGAAAGAGTTGGGCAAATATCTTTCACTGAGAGTGCTGGGAATTTTCTCTCAAGAAGAGTAAAGCATGCGTCTTGAAGGGGTAAGACGTACCCGTTTTGGGCAGATGGGTCTGAAGATTGGGCACGGCCAACGTTTCGTTGCAGTGCCCATACCAGAGGCCTCCAAGTCATGGTAAATGTTTGTTTCAGTCTTGGACTTGGAAACAACGTCTCGACTGTGGCCGTTGTGTCTCTTACAAACCTCTGAAGCTCTCTGTTGAGATCTAACATCTCAAAGTTGTATGCTTTTTCCTTCAGTTGGCTCTCGGTCAGAAATTGTTCGAACTGCGGGAGGCGATCAGTGAGTTCATTTAAGTAACAATCCAACAGTCGCTGAACGCCTGGCGTATTGGTGCAAAGGTCCCATAAATTAGCTATTTCCCGCAGGCTTTTTAGGGCATCGATTGTATTATTAGCCCAGGGGTCTTCATTGCCACGAACTACTTTTGAAAACGATATCTGAAGAACCACAAATAATACGATGTTCCCCTTAAACATCTTACCACCGAGAAGTCCACGGTATTGTGAGGATAGTCAGTAGAGGAGCTTAGATAACGGCATTGGTATTAACAGTTCACTTAATTATCTTTACTGTGAATTATGTAACCTGCGAAACTTTTTCCGAATCAATAACTTTATGTGATCAATTCCTGCACAAACGTCGAAAAATTAACCAAGCGATTTGAAATAGTTTGTTGTTACTGTAATTAGTTGTTGTCATTGATCTTACCGAATTCCAACTCACTCCTGTAAGCTACAATTGTAGGTACAGAGAAACATTTTTGAATACAACTGCCTGAATTGCCATTGATACACCAATATGGTATAAAAGCCCTTTATCAAGTAAATGAATCAAGCAAAGGTTACAGGTGAGATCACGAGACACTTGTTTTGATTCTTTTATTGTTTAAATCTTAAGTACAAAAATGTTAAGTTACGTACTCAGGAATTCTTAAACTCATGAATAACGTATTTGTATAGTTGTTGGTACAGCAGTAGCGTTTCTATTTGATTGATACAATGTAAAATTATTTTAAAAGCGTGAAACACAGCTGTAAAAAGGCGTACGGCACACTAGAAGTAAACAATTGAATTAAACCGTGTTCCTCGGTGTTATACTTTCGCTAAAATGGCTACAATAATCCCACTTTACACGCACTCGAGGGAAATGTTCAGATAGAATTCTAGTAGTGGTAAAGTGTCTAGGTTAGTACACCTCATTTCTGCAGTGTCGCGTCGGGTCTCAAAGCATTAAGGGAGCTTTAGCAACGGCGACGGAAACGAGAACGCAACAAATGAGAATTTATGTTTTGAGATGACGTCCTCGTTGCCGTTTCCGTCGTGGCTGCAAAAGCTCTCTAATTAATTGCATCGAGTAATCGTACGAAGATGTGGTAACTGAGCAGTCTGTTATGTATACGATGTGACTGGAGCAGTTTTACCAGTCAAGTCTGCGTATTTTGTATTTTGATGAAAGGAAGAGAAAGGATCACTACTGGTTTGAATACGTTAAGACGTGTTATTCCTAGTGAGGTGTATAAAGACGCAAAACCACAGCTATTGGAGTGAACAAAAGCGTTGAAGGACCACCACTGAGAGGACAAGATTAAACGCCTTTACTCAAGCGATAAATGGTAAGTTAATGTTTAAGTTACACAACCTGATAGTGGTACTTCCTCTCTTTCCACAAGCTAATAAGAGAACTTCAAGTAGCCTTTTTTGGGGTGTAAAAAAATTAAATTACCGTTTTGGGGTGATTGCAAGCAGTTAAAGTTCCGTATCGCGTATGTAAAACGTCCGTGTATTTTACAAACGTTAAATTATCGAAAAGCATCCCAAAAATACCACTATTGGCTGTTCACGGACGGCTTAAACAATTATTCCATGTCGAAAGCGCGTTGTTACATGAGATGGCTGGCCAGGGAGTTTAAGATCTACGACGCGACGGCAACTAAAACGTCACAAATTTTGCATATTTAAAGGTGATGTTACATGAACGATTTTTAACGCCGATTTTTAAGGCAACATTGTTGCGTTAAAAGTTGCCTCGTGTAACAGGGTGCACAGGGCGATTTTTAACGCAACATTTTGTTGCAGCAACATGTTGCAGGTTTTTGAAAGCGATTCAAAACCTGCGACATTGGTGCCCGAATTTTGTTGGTGTTGGTGCGTGTATCACCCCCGCCGCTGACTTTAAACGCAACATCTTCAAGAGCTAACTCTCTTATTAACCGATGATATACCCCTATTTCCTCCCTCCGTCTAATCCAACTTCTCGTCCAAATAATTCGTTCCCGATTTCTTCCTTTTTCATCTTCCAAATCGTCCACTAACTACAGAACCTGAATGATTTTCAGCCGCCGTCTTCTTAACTCATTGTCCGCCATATTTGTCGAGCAGGAGCCTGGGTTCAAGTGTTGCGAGCAATGTTGCGTTAGAGCCGCGGCTACACGAGCGATTTTTGTCTCGCGCCGTTGATGCGATTTTTTTCAGATTTTGTCACTCCGCCTGCGCGCCAGGGTGGCCTCACTTGTGACAAATTTTGGCGACAAATTGAAGGCCCCCCGAATCGCATACTTCAAGAGACCTGGGCACTATAAACAGACGTTCCTACTTTAATTTCATTGGCTAAATACTCTTTAGTCGTGTCGCAAGCGCGGGCAAAAAGTTGCAGGGTGGCTACACGGGCAACTATCTCTGCGATTTTGTCGCGAAAGTTTCAACTCTGGCGACTTTTTTCTTGCGATTTTTTCACCTTTCGCGTCGCCAGTTCAAGGGTGGATGCGAAAAAATCGCATCACCAGCGCGAGCAAAAAATCGCTCGTGTAGCCGCGGCTTAAAACATACAGTTGCCGCAACAAAGTTGCGTTAAAAGCGGACTCGTGTAACATGGATTAAAAATCGGCGTTAAAAATCGGCTAGTGTAACATCACCTTAACGAGCAAGAACAATAGCTTTGCACGCTCTGCACGCGCATTTTTCATTTTTGTACATTTCTTTCACGTTTTCACGAAATCTGTGACGTGAAATGACCAATTCTCAAGTTTTGCGGAGAACGTGAACATAAGACAGCGAATTTGAATTTTCTGTCGTAGTTTCAACACCGCACCTCCTAATTCAGTTCCTGGAAAGTTGCGCTAGTTTTAGAAGTCAGACAAACCGACATAATGACGAAAAAGATTAATAAACCTGAAATTGTAATTTTAAATGACGTTTTCGTTACCGTCGCGTCATAGATCTTAAACTCCGTAGTAAATAGCCAACAAAGCGCGTAGCGCCCAGTTGGCTATAACAAGTCTCACATCCAACAAGAGCGAATGGAATAGAATTGTTTTATTCAATTTTCTTTTAATTCTGAACGCTTGGACACTTGGAAATTTTAGCTTGGCAACACTTGACGTAATCAGTTTCCATATAGGTCACACAATACATTAGCTGATAATTGAGATTGACTGAACCAATCAGAAAGTTAGGGTCCTAGGTCGTTAAATTTGTGCATGCGTGATAGAATGAAGAGTTCAAGATGAGGCAATATGCAGCGAAGGATTTCATCGCGTAATTTCAAATATCTTTGGTTTACTTATCCAAAAGACGAGCTATTCAAAGCACATTTGGAATTGATCGTTAACGAATTTCGTTCCGGGAGATCTTAAAAGAATGAAGCCGTGTTCACATTAGGTCTCGATTGTGATCAAATAGCCCTTTTCACGGTTAGTTTTTCTCATCTGCATTACAATGCAATCTAACGTGGGTGCGAGGCAATATCGGGTTAAAACTACAAATTAGCCCGAAATTGCCTCTCATACATGCTAGATTGTATGGTAATGCAAATGACAAAAACTAACCGTGAAAAGGGCTATCATAATCGAATGAAATATGAAATGGGTTCACATCAACTAATTACAGTCCCTGATTATAACTGGATTATAATTACTTCAAACAACCTCAAGCGGGTTGTTTGAAGTAATTACAGTGCGTAATTGAACAGAATGGCGAACACGCGGTGGTATGAGCAGACGAAACTTCTAATCGCTTTACGGAGTGAAGATTTGGTTTTGTCATCTTCTGTTCTCATGAGCTATCCTTGGTTCTCTTCTCACCTCAAGCATGGTGATAATGATCTTGGCAGCCACGCGATACGGCGCCATTTTGTCTCACACTGCGTTGTTACCCTATTGTATTTGAATTTTCGCAGATGTGAACAGAACCATAATTGAATGGAGTATGAATTATACTTCCGTTGATCATAATTAACGTTGAGTGTGAACACGGCTTGAGTACTTGAACAAACATTCCCGCAGTATAGATGTTCTATGGGTAGTTACAATTTGTTAGACAGGTTATGTTAGTTCAATAGGTTTTTGTCATTTTTCTCAAATCCAATTGGAATTACCCCTGCATGACCACATCATTAGTTCCGAAAAGAATGCGTGAGAGTTACATGAACTCACGGCAACTATAAAACCGTAATTGTGATCAAGAAATCTATATGTGAGGTTTATAGCGCGAGTTGGCCAGAGACGGATGAGGCAGGGACTCGGAGTTCAAAATATTTGTCGATCAAGAAGTCGATGATTGTTTGTCACTGTGTTTTAAGACTCCTTTTCAAAGCGAGGCTCCAGCATAACGCAATGGATTCTGGTCACTGTGCAGTGCATTCAAAAGCTCGATACGTTTCCGTAAAAAGCCAAACCCCTCTCGCCATTTTACATATACTTGTCTAAATTTTGATTATATCTCTTCTTGGTCTCTCCGCAGTGAC
>NC_090885.1:26072340-26102340 GCF_036669925.1 Montipora capricornis
TAGATTCAACCCGCCGTTATAATTAGCATTACTGGAACCTGCCATTTTAACAGTCTCACCTGTTGGGTGCAATGAAAAATTACTATTCTGGGAACAAATAAACAAGGTGTTTACATTATTTTGGAGCGAATAGCAACAGCCTTTTCCGAACGTAACACACGAAATCGGCGTCCTAATGAGGAAATTAATGACTCTTGAGGGACTGCATACCAATCATTATATCCGTCGTTTACCACGTGAAAGATCATCCCAGTTGACAAAGCACAATACACAGTTGCTGAAAAGGGTGCAAAAATCCAGAAATGCAGGTATATTAATTTAGGAGATGCACGACTATTTTGTTAGGCGTGACAAAGTTTCCCCTCTTCTCGCGTCAGGGAATAATAATAATAATAATAATAATAATAATAATAATAATAATAATAATAATATTTATTACTCATATTGCACTTTTTCTGTAAGAATAATCAAAAGCGCATTACAATTAGATAAATTCTTACAAATTACAAATTGAAATTTAAAACCGGGGTAATGTGACAATACTTACTAATAGGCACGCAGTAAAGTAATCGTACACTTACATTCATAACTCTTTGAAGTTTCCTAATTTAATACTCGGAAACACCATATAATAAGCTATTACAATAGTCCAACCTACTTGTAACGAACGCGTGGACAAGCCTTTCAGTGGATTCACGAGACAAATACTTTCCAATTTGCCGGATATTGTACAGATAATAAAAAGCATTACTACAAGCCTTAGTTACATGAGTGGCATGTCCAGATGAGAATCAAACCAGGCACCCCAAGTCGCGCACTGAAGAGACGGGAGTTACCTCGGCTTGACCAACATTAATCTTGTCAACGGACACCTTCGACAACTGTCGTTCTGTACCAATGATCAAAAACTCAGTTTTGTCGTCATTTAGGGACAGCGTATCATCCCTCATCCATGCGCGAACATTATGGATACAATTTTCAATTGCAGTCACGGCCTCAGTTTCACTGGTATTATCAGCAGGATTATATCATCCGCGTAGGTGTGAACGGATGGCAGATGGGATTTCAGAATATCAAACAACGAACTCGCGTAGATGATGAGTAGGAGGGGGCCTAGACACGAGCCCTGCGGGAGTCCCGCAGCTCAGGTTGAATTTCTCGGAAAGCATGCGATCCGTTGATAGAGATCTGCTGCGTCCTTCCCCGCCAAATAGGATTTAAATCATAATAAAGCCTTACCCAGCAGGTCAAGCTTGGACTGCAGCCTGTGCAGAAGTATGCCGTGGTCTACGGTATCAAACGGAGCACTGAGATCTAACATCACAAGTAAGGTTACGAGACCTTTGTCCATATTCAGCAATAGATCGTTTTTGACTTTCAATAAAGCACTTTCAGTGCTGTGATTGGGACGATACGCGTTTTGGAGACCAGGAAATACGCTGTTGGCTACCATATGATCTTGCATTTGGATAGCGACAGACTTTTCCGTAATCTTGGACGTAAACTGCAAGTCGCTCACAGGTCGAAAGATTCTCAAATAACAATTAACGTTCCAAGGTAGAGAGAAACAATTGCATTTACACTCACAAAAAAAATAACCGTTAAACTTACCTTATTGTTGAAAATAGGCAGCAAATTCCTTGGACTTAAGGGAAACTCCGTGTTGGGTGGCAAAATTGGGCGTGTATCTAATTGCGCGCATTGTTGGACATGGTGGGCTTTGCGGCTGCGGCTCTTTTACTTAAGGACGCTCTAAAGGGTTTCAACCCTTAGAAGACTCTGTTTAGATCGAATAACGCTAGAACACTGCGTCACGTAAAAGCATATGGTACCATATGAAACACCGATCATTTCCAAACAAGATGTGACCATTATTGTGATGTAATATGTTACCTTGGCAACGGGAAAGCCCAGCAAAAACATCCTATATTTTGGATTTAGTTGCTCATATCTCAAAAACGAGCGCAGTGACCCCCCTTCTTTATTGCTGAAAAGTGATTAGAAGGCTGCGAATCCTACGATAAAACTTTCGGCAAGTTTAGAAAAATTTTGGAGGATTTAGAGCTACCTTAAAAAAATCACAAAATTAAGGTGGCTCTGAATTTACGGGACAGAATTTTTTAAAACTTTGCAGAAAGTTTCATCATGCCCTTCTGATTACTTTTTAGAAATAAAAAATGGGGGTCACCGAGTTCGTTTTTGAGATATAAGCAACAAAAGACAAAATAAAGGGTGTTTTACAGGGCTTGCCCGTTGCCACGGTGGCATATTACGTCACAATAACGACTGAATCTTGTTCAGCAATAATTTGTGTTCCCTTTGGTACCACAATATTGCCAATACATGATACAACGTTGTGGTGACAATCCTTGTAATAAGATCGTCACTTGGAAGCGTTAAAACTGGTTCGAGCCTCCTTAAAAACCAAACCGTTTCATACCGAAGTTTACACATATCAATGACCAACACACTTCCCTGGATATAAACTCATAATACTTGTTCTTAATTGTGCGATAGTCTTACCACAACATATGCACGTAAAACAAGTTCAAGGAAACGAAAAATGCGCAATTCCAGTAACTTCATAAGAGATCTGGAGCCCGTTTCTCGAAAGCACTGAAACTTTTCGGGCCTTTTTCGTCCCTCTGTATCTTACTTTCAGTACAACGAGACCGTATGAAAGTAAAGTCGGCAGTATCATTTTGCGTTTTGTTATCGTGACATCGTAAAATAACAGCTTATGAAAACAAGCGGAAGACAGTTTCGTAAATGACTTTTCGGGTCCGAAAAGTTATCGCGACTTTCAAGAGACAGGCCCCTTGAACGATTGCCTCGTTTGGATGAGTTACGCGCCACACCCGTTGATCTAAAATGAAGACTGGATCGAGCATCTGTTGCTTGAAGTGAAGTACGACAAAATCGCGGCGGCCCCACGATGCATCTTGTTGGGCCACCGCTTATTTGAGACCTCAGCGTAAGAGTTCAAAGTGATAGATAAGCAGTGGGACAAAGTTGTGAAAGCCACTTTGAAAGCTCTTCCGCATAAGATCTTAGGAGATTCCTTTTTTGTCGATAAAAATTTCATTCATCGAGTCCTTTGACGGGAACACACGAGCCTAACAATTTGACACGCGCCCAATTGAGTGGCTTCGTAGCTCAGTTGATAAAGCACTGCATCGGTGTCCCAAAGGTCATGAATTCGAATCCCGTCAAATCCTCCTGAATTTTTCAGGTGTCTATAATAGACATCTGCTTAAACTAACTGGACGTAACAAGATGGCCCCGCGGGCTTCAGTTTTGGCAAGGAGAAAACAATAGGTTGCTGTACCCAGTCTTTTTGGATCAGTGATCTAATCCTTTTTATGCTTACTTCCATCCCGTTCCCGCCAGTAAAATGAGCACAAGCACCGGCCGAGAAAAAAAAATATATATATATATTCGCCAATGCTTGTTTGTGTTTAACACTTACTTCCAACCTGTTTTTCCATTCAAATTTTCTAACGCTTGTTAAGACATGTGCTTAACCTTATAGTGCAAGCACAAACCAGATTTCAGCAAATTGCGCGAGCGCTGTCCAAAAATCGAGCAGAAGATAAAT
The DNA here is from genome assembly GCF_036669925.1 of Montipora capricornis. NCBI lineage: Eukaryota > Metazoa > Cnidaria > Anthozoa > Scleractinia > Acroporidae > Montipora > Montipora capricornis. The sequence goes on from NC_090885.1 coordinate 26,075,939, forward strand.
CGGAAGTGAACGGATGGTCTTTTTATGCTCCCAATTTTTCTTTCGTTTCCCTCGACTACACCTACTTCGTAGGCTATTGTCACCTGGAGGGAGGTGAAGAAAGCCCTATATGCTGTAAAAACAATGTTTAAAAAATGGCGGTTTAAAAAAGGCGGCTATCATAGATCCACAATTTTGGATGCCCAAAATTCACAAAAACGTCTAACAACATAAAATGTTTTTTTTTCGTCAGTTCCAATCATAGAAAAACACCCTGAATCCTGCACTGTGCAGCTGGGAAAAGACTGTAAGTTGTTTTGTCAAGTGACTGGAAAGAACCTTGAGTATCGCTGGTATAGAAGATCAAGATGTCTTGAAGGAGAGGTATCAGGCACATTTTAAAATCTTTTAGAAAGGAGAATTTAACGCATAATTAAATCAACGTTGACGGATGAAATATGAAGAATAATGAAAATATGAGCTTTTGTCGCTGGGAAAAGCTCTTGTTTATTTTAAGAGCAACCCGCAAATTCGTCCCCAGGGTCTTATCGGCTTTCAACATGGCGGCTCGTCGGGCCGGTTGCAAAAGAGATGGACTATGGGTGCTTTGGTTAGTGAAGACATGGTGGCCGATTATCACAACTTAGAAAAAGTGATCGCATTTGTTTCTTTCGGACAGGAAGGTGAAGTAATGCGATTTGTCGCCGGAAATCCCGTCAGCCGGCTCTAAAGCTGGTATTAATTGCAAAGAAAGCCGGATGAGCACCTACTACCCTGACTCTGCCAACGCTTTACTGAATTACAGGGATCAGAAAAAAGTCGAAACAGACGCGAATCAAAATGGAAACGAACCGCTATTTAATTAAGAAAATAAAGGTAAATTAACCACTATAGAAAAGAATTACCGCGCTGACGTTTCGACAGTTAGCACTTTTGTCAAAGCCAATTCAGTGCTATGACGATTAGCACTAACGCACGAATCGTCAACTCGCTATTCTTTCTGACGGGCGATTCATTTACCTTTATCAACACGCATGATAATGATAAAACCAAATGTTAACGTTTTACTCCTCACCGGTGCAGCACCACAGGTTATTTAGAAACAGTGAGCCCTTTACTCGCTTTTTAATGAATTAACTATGTTACGCCTGCTTTCCATCTTTCGACCTAAATAAGGGATTCTTTGATTGCATCTGACGTCACAGCGACCATGTTGGTGAAAAGAAAAATAGCGAAAAGGTGTTTTGGAAATTTGACCGAGCACCGGTGGCTCAGTTGGTTGAGCATCGGGCTGTCATGCGGGAGGTCGTGACTTCGACTCCGGCCGGACCAACACTCAGGGTCTTAAAATAACTGAGGAGAATGTGCTACCTTTGTAATTACATCTACAAATGGTTAGACTTTCAAGTCTTCTCGGATAAGGACTGTAAACCGGAGGTCCCGTCTCATAACCCGTGTTGGAAATTAAATAGTATGGGACGTTAAAGAACCCACTCACTATTCGATAAGACGGGGGCATCTCTCACTTCCTAAAATAAAATTGTAAACTGTGTAATAAGCAGTCTGGCTAAAGTCCCCCGAAAAACATTGTAAATCAGTCCTGAAAAGCCCCGAGGGGAGAGAAGAAAAGCTTCACTCACACTCACTCACTCTATTATTATGAACAAACTTGAGCTACGTTTTTTCTCTTGTTTTGGCACCAACATGGCTGTCTGATAACGTGAGTGCAATCAGAGAATAAACAATTTTAAAAACTAAAATTCTAGCTATTACATGACTATTAATTTAGTGGTATTACAGGCCTTTCCCTGTTAATCACTGTCTTTATCAAGAGGCAATTTTATAACAGGCAGTAACAAAAAGAGTTTTTTGGTACTGTCATGTGCAAACATCGTTGAACTCTTTGAAAGTAACTCATTGCGTCATTACTTCCTTTCCAGACGTCATCGGTACTCCATATAAGAAAAGCCGCCATGAATGACGCCGGCCAGTACTCGTGCATCATTTCCAATGATAAGGAATCTGTGATCACGTGGGCAACAGTTGACGTCATTTCAGTAATTTCGTCTCCTAAAGTCAGATAGCACTCATCTGTTGTGCCTTACGACTACAACCTTCAAGTCAGGGAGATAGGCTAGACCTTTTCACGGTTTCTGACACCAAATAGGTTGGGGGCAAACACCGTTTGGCGAAGCGACATGAGGATATTTCTAACATCCAATTTTCAGAAGTTGCGCCTTGAGCAATGATCTAGTTTTCCGTTGAGTGAATAATATATATATATATATATATATTTATGTCGACACTTTTCCTCGGCCTTTATATAAAATATTGCTAATTAGAGCAAGCCGTGCACTTTGCAAGTGGTCGCACTAAGTTTGCTGAGACATGGAAACCTCAAAAAAGACAACTACAAACATGTTGGCGTTATTCGGCCACCAACGTGGCTATTTATTATATCATCAACCCAATCAATAAAAACCGCAGTAAATTAAAGCCATGTTCAGCAAAGGTGGGGCGGGAAAAAACGCCTACACCTAAGAATGAAAGAAAGGAAATAGAAGGACTGAGCAAGGGTAGGGAGGGAGGGAAAACTCTTGATAATCCAAGTTTAGTCCGTGAAGGAACAGCTAAGAGCGCCAGTCACGAAGATTGCAATCCCTTAACTAGACCTATCCTTACTCCGCCCCTATCTATGATTGGCTTATTTTTCTGGCTGAATGCATCTATTGACCCGAGGAGGTCAAAGTCGACGACATAAATAGCATCATTCCTTACAGTAATAATGCCCCTTTTTTTTAATCTGCCGCTTTGTAGCGGGGATACATAGGTTTGAATTCCCGCTAAAATGCACAAATTGTCTGTTAGCACGAATTTTGTTTCATTTTATACATTAAAATACATACATCTTTTAGTCTTCTGCTAAACAAGAATGGTAACTTAGCTTCTTTTAGCGGCTGTTGGTAGCTACAGTAGACATCTTGTCCTCAAAAACTATAAGCAAACCCCGCTCCTGTGCTCTCTCCAGTCGACGAGTGTCCGAAGCCCTGAAGAAATGCCAAATTAAGTGGCAATACGTTAAGTGAGGGAGGGTGGGTCCCTTACAAAGTTGTAGTAATTTGGCCTTAGTTGGTATGAGATTCCTTTAACCTCATAATCACCCCTATTCGCTGATTGCATGGCTTTCATGCAAACATCACCAACCTGCTGATTATAACTGAGTTCACAATCAATAGTTACACATACAATACTCGTCACATTTGTTGGAACACCCATCCCGGTTTCCCCCCTCCTTCAATGTTGATTTTCACAACTACTAGCATTCGCCCAAAAAATTCTCACACAACATTGAAATGGGGGGGGGGGGGGGGGAAGGGGGTGTGGTATAAACTACGATCTTGTAATACGATGATTCTAGACTATTCGCGTTCCAACTAAATATGTCTGGTATTGTAGCAGCCTTTAACTGTCTTTGCTATTAACAGTTATCAGGTACTCATGGGCTCCTGCAGTTATACAGGTTTATCAATGCAATTAACATTGAAATAGAGGATATTACACGGCCGCGCGGGGATACGAATTTTATCTTCGAGTGCTGAAACATTTTCCAACGAACTGGATAACAACGTTGATTAGTGGAGCTGTTAATTATTTTGGCTATTGGCCCTGCTATTTCTGATGCAGATTCTTTACTAACCCTTGGCGGAATCATATCGCGTCCACACGACTTGTGGGTATTAATGCCTAAAAGCAGCCCTACCTCCTGATTACATACGGGGGACTAATTAAAATGGTCATGTGATTGACGTTCATGTGACAGGTAATGAAATCAATTTCTCAACTTATGAAGACGTTGCAGTGAGAGCGTCGAAATATTTCTGATTGCTCAGTGTGAGGATTTTTTTAATATCATTGGTTAAGCAGGAAAAATGATCGTGCTACAAGTTCTCAACATAACACGACGTGAAATCACCAATTCTTAGATTTTGATGACAACACGAGCATGCAAATGTGAGACCTTTCATTTTCCATCTTTACCCAGAAACCGGTCTTACCAAGTTATAAAAGATGGCATTCCTGTGTCGCCGATGATATGGATTTAAGAGAATAGGCCATTTCCGGGTTGTGTCTGCCTCATCTTCAAAGCGAGTTTAATTTAAGTGCGAAGCTTTTCTCCTAAAAACTAGTTTTCATTCATATGTAAAGTAGAACTAATTACCATCACAAAAACTTGATTTTAGACTCGCTTTGAAGAGGAGGCAGGCATGATATTCTGTTAGTCACTGTACTACGAATGTCCAGCGGTCGTATCATATGTCCCATGGTTGCTTGCGCTGTCGGTCCGACCAAATGGCATAACGATCCTAAGAGTTGGTTTTGGGAAACTAACGGCCATGTCAACTCCAAATTTAAATGTTCCTGGAAGCATTCACTATGGTTACACACGATAGTGACATTTTACGGGGAACAAAACAATTTGAAGTTATGTTTATGAGTTACTTTTTCAGCGTTCATCGATCGAGTTTGCGGATTGACTTCCTCCACCGTAGATCAGATTGTTGCCCAAGGAGATCGACTTTACCTCGGTGCTCTTGAAAATAGATCCACTTTTGTTTTATTATGTCTACTTTACATTTACTGTTATTATTACCGTGCATGCAAAAACTGATGTCTGTACCCGTAATGCATGTTACCAAATCTTCCCAAAGGTAATTTCCTTCATATAAATAAACTCTCGGATGAAATTACATCTGTTATTTCTAAAGTCATAAATTCGACTATCGTATACAACACCATTAATTGTTTGTTTGCCCAGTATCTACTTGCAGCATTTCATTTGCCATTCGCAACTTCTAGTTTTTAGGATACTGACTCCCACATTTTGCGACTTGAACGATATAAAATAATCATGAAAGACGTTCGACAGCGTAATAACAAATCTCGGCCGTGCCTTTCTCTGCACAACCTCGTTGGCTTTAATGTATTCTTCGATGGGGCGGCTCTATGACTGAAAAAAAACCGTATTCAAGCTGCGGTCTAGTAACGAGGGCGAATCGCTCTTTAATTTTTCTGTCTTTAAATCTCTTCTTATAGACCTCTTTCATAATGGCGGCCAAATAAAATATTATTGATAAGACTTTCTAGCCTCGCCAGGACGAGAAAATTTCAAAAGAATATTTGTTTCAAAATGAGAGCAGTAGGTCTAATTAACATAAATACAAAAGAATGTAAAAGTGGTTACCTTTATGAAAGTGGTCAATAAAGTCAAGAGAGCGATGGAAATCCTGGAATGCTAACAATATGATGGCTTCATGATCAGTTCAAGCCTCTTGACAAATCAACTTTGAGGTATTTGTGGGATTCGAGAGCTCCCGAATGGTCTCTAAAAGTTATTTATCGGTATTCAATTACAGACCTCCAGAAGGAGGGCCGGGTACATTTCTTTGCACTGACCAACATTCGCAACGTTTCAGGCCACATCCACATTTATGCGTTTTCAAGACTCTTCGTTTTCATCTCGGCGAAAACGTAGTAAAATATACTTCACCCACACTATAGTTTTCACCCGCCTATCCCCACTCCAACGCTCGAAAACGATTACATCAAATGTTTTCCCACCTTTTTAACGTCATCATTCGTTCAGTTCAAAGTTTTCGTTTTCATATATCCACGCAAATGCATTTTCAAAAGCTTTCTACGTCCCGACGTCATCGTTTTCAAAGGGCTCGCATTTGGTCCTTTCCACAAATAATTTAATCTGGACCGTTTTCAAAACGCGCCACTTTTGATACCGTTTCCAAAAGTCTCGGTTTTCGTCCTCGTTTTCGGGCGTTTACTGTCGATGAAAGGCGAAAAGGCACCAAAAAGTATGCGTTTTTCAAATAAGAACGCATTAGTGTAGATCGGGCCTTGGTAAAATGTTCAAGTGCACTTACCTCTTGGTAAGGGCGTTGCGCATGCGCTGTCACGGGTGACGTCGAGTGACTACAAAATTATCATTTAATGAGGCACTAGAATAAAATCCTCACAACTGATGCAATTAGACTCGAGATTAAAAAGGGAAGAAAAAACTTGACGTACCTTTGCACGATTGCCTCGTGAAATAAAAGTGAAATAGATTCGGGCAGGTTGTTTACTTGACTATAAGTGAAGATCTCTAACTTGTTCAATAAATGTTTTGGTTTGTCCACAGCAGGTTGTGACGCATGCTGCAATGATAAATAATAAGGGTGAATTTTTTAAAAAAATTTCAGTGAAATCGCTTATGCTCTGTTGTCAATTTTAATATATGGTAATTGTGAAAAATAATATCATATCAAGATTCACTGACCAGACAAAATTTTGCGACAGTAATATCAAAATGTTTCAAGCGTTTTCCAGAATAGGGCCTTGGAAATCAATCAAACCGACATCAATACAAAAGCTAATAACCAACAGCGTCGGGCAAATCACCAGCAGACAATGATTATGATGAGTGTGACGGAAAGACAGTTCAATTTTCAACTCGTTTTAAGTGGTCTTTGTCAGCTTGGTGCAGCGTTCAAAGTGATCATTACTTCAAATGATCATCGAAGTTTTCTATCAAAGCGACAATCGATATGACAAGTTGTAAAAAAAACATCCGAAGAAATTAAGTATGTCCAGTTTGATGAGCTTTTATGCCATGATATTCATAGTCAAGCACAATATAAATTTGACATTTCTGTATAGTTGATCGTCCTATAACTGTTTGCTACGTCCGTCTGCAATTTCTCTCAAAGATGAAAAATAAGAAGATGAGAATAGAATAGAAGGTAAGTTGTGTGAAAAAAGACGAATTTTATCATTTTAACAACTAAAGGTATCTTGCAGCGCATCCATGCAAGTTGACTCGATCAGTAAAATCGATCGCTTATCTTTTGCTGTTGAAACCATGGTGGAAAATTAACCCTGCAGTTAAACCATTAAAGAGCGGTGTTATATGTCCTTAACCGGGCGTTTAAGGCCTTTTAAACAATTTGGATAAAAACAAGAACATATGATATTTAGTTAGGGACAAAAGAATCGTGTTTTTTTTTTAAAAATTCCGTTCGCTCGTTTTTTCACCACGCGGTTTTATGCTGAAATGGAAGCAAGTTTTGATTTCCACCTGCGAATATATAAATACAAGTTCCTAAGTCCAAAGCAGAAGCAATTATTTAAACTTTTCAATATTTGCTGCGTGTTTCTGTAAAAATATGAATATTCAATCCCTTGTCAGTACTAGCACTTTCTTTAACTGACGCCGTCTGGTACTTTTAATTAGCCCAAAAAAATATAGAGCTCGACAGGTGTGTCGAGGAGACGATTTTCTCTTCTCAGCCTAGCATCTTATAATTGACGATTTGATTAAGTCACCTCCAAGGCATATACACAAGTAGATAGAACTAGATAGCTACTCTTTCACACTAATCGGAAGTGGATAAAATCAGGTATGTTCTGGAGTCACAAAATATTGTAAAAGTAACACTGTTACACTGATATATATCCATTTATATTCATAGGCTTAAATACTGAACATTTCGATTCCAATTCGGAAATCGAAAACATCATTGTGTATCCCACGCACTGGAATATGACAAATCTTCACCCTCATTCTTCTCATAAGCCCGAGAAATTAAGGACGAGTTACTTAACAAGCCGATGCGCTATTTCAGGCTAAAATTCGAAACACATTTGAGACTCATTTGTCAGGTGCATTATTTTATTGAAAGAAATATTTCGCATCGATAATTTCGATGCATATGTTCATCCTGAGTAAGTTAATGTTTGGAGCGGAAAATGAATCGTGTGCACATAAAAAAGAACATTTGATATATATTTTTTTAAAAACCAAAACGGGACGGAATAGCATTTCGAAGCCATTTCGTTCTACGAAATGTAAAACAGCCCTTAATTGTATGTAGGACATCTTTTAGCATATGAATATTCATATTACAACAAAAAGAAATATATATATAAATAGCAGTATATAGGAAATTATTAACAATCCCTACGCATATTTTAAATTTAAGAACAGCTGGTGGTGAAAAAATGCCTTGTGTCAAACGTTCATAGAACTTAGGTGTTGTTATAAAGAGAAAAAACTACCGTTATACTATATAGGACGCATACCGTATCGACTTGATAACGCCCTGAAATGATATAAGCGCTGCGTTTGGCCCAAACTCAGACAGGAGTTCAACTTCGAGGAGCTTAAAATTAAGGCGAAAAATGCGTAAAATACTGAGAGGGTGAAATGACTTCCTATATACACCAACTGTTCGAAATAATGTTGTCAATTTCAATGAAGTTCTCTCTCCAAAAGTCTAACAGTGGCAATTTGCCGATGAGAACGGCAGAGAGCCGAGCCTCGACAAACCACAGAGTCTTCCTCTGCCATATCACTCTCTGTATCCTCAAAAGGATGCATGAAGTTTGTATTATGTTTTCTGACTTTAAAAACATATGAAGGACTTGTTTTCGGAAAATGTGGATCCAAGTTTCACGAATATCTTTTTGGGCCGAAGAGCTTCATGAAAATTAGAAAAAAAAATGGCCTCAAAAACCTGGTCCACTGAGGCTGTCCAGAAAATTCTTCTTGCTCTAGAAAGCTGGACGTTTGAAATTGTCGAATAGTCCTTTAAATTTTCAAGTGATCGTTGCTTGTTTTGCTTACAAAATTTAAACCAGTCATCCTTTGCTCGTTCTTGCAAATTTTCGCCATTGTTACTGCTCTCTAGAAGAACAATTCGTTACTCGGTATTGTGATCACCGCTCATATTAAAAATACACAGTCCTCTCGTTCTCGCAAAAACCATTAAATACCCCTTTTCAGTTAAGATAAAGAAAGGTAGAATATTTACTGAGTTTTAGTCTTTGAAACGTCTTTCTTTTTGAAGAAACAGAGAAAAATATGGCACTCGGGACTTAAGAGAACTTCACATAGGATCAATGTACTTTCCTGTGCAAATTATGCTTGCACAGTTCTTGTGTTTTCAGCACAAAAGAAATCTTTCTATATACGGCTAGATGTAGTTGTGTTATGTTGTCGAAACTTTCTTGCCTTAACACCTGTCATTTATGATAATGTGTAGCGACGTTTTTTTTGGGAGGGAAAAACATTTGCTTTACACTGGCGGCGGAGCGGTATCAACATCGAGACGAAGATTCATCAAAATGTCCTTCACGACGTAAAGCATTCCCTCCCGCCCCATAGCTTTGCCGCTTATGCCAGATTGATCCTGCGGCGGGGCGGTATCAACATCGAAACGTTGAACGTCATCGTTCAGAAAGCTATATAAGAGGATCGGTTTTACCGTTACTCAAGTTAAGATTCGCGAAAATGTCCTTCACGACGTAAACCATTCCCTCCCGCCAGATATGCTTTGCCGCTTATGCCAGATTGATCCGGCTCTTAATTCCTCTATTTGTGGGAAGTGTGGGCGACAAATCATTTTGCTGTGGTCCACATAATGAAGAAACCAAAAATAGATTTCCGCATACACATTCAATTGCGTTCCTTTCGTTAGTGAAGAAAGTGGGTGCTTGGGGGATAAATCCCTTATAGTTCAATATTTTTACTTTCTCGTGCCTTTCAGTGAGCGCTATTTAGGTTTTAAATGAAAGTTTGCGTCTAATCTGTTTATTGAATATGAAACTGAGAGCAAAGCAAGTCGGGGACCCAACCCCATTAATTGGGAAAATATTACCAACAGCTGTAGAAAAATAGAACCAGTAATCCAAGAGAAAGCAATTCAGTTTAGATTATATATACCAGGGATCAAAAGAAACACATTTAGTGCGACTTTTTAAATTGTGCTGTAATTTTTCGAGGTCTCTAAGTTGTTGTATTGTACCCGTCATATAGTGCGCCCGCTATGATTGGCCAATTTGGCTTGCCGTATCCTAAAACACGGACCCAGCTGTTAACTCCTAATGTGTTTTCCTGCTCGATTTATTTACCATTAGATGTAATAAATATACTTTTAACGTCTTGCACAATACCGTAAATTACACCATGGCTCCTTGGTTTTTCCACGGTTTAATTTATGTCCCTACTGCACAAACGCGGACCTGCATTCACTGGATTAGTCGCGGAGACTGACCTTATTCTCTGTACCTCTCTCTATTCAACAATGAAAGCAAGCTCGCCCTCACGGTCTTACTTTCTAAAATAATAACACTCCAGAGCTTTGGGTGGGCCTTGGTTAGCGTCTTAAGACTGTTTATGATTTATGCACACAAATGGAAAGAAATTAAACCCACAATGTCATCAGTGAAACTGCACCTTTACAAATTTGTGCAGTGGTTGATTTATAGTAGAATTATGGTTTACAAGTAGATGAGATCTTGGTAAAGTATGGAAGATGGTTTGTTATAAACAAGCTGAGATGCTGCCCTGATGGGTGTTTGAAGCAAGAAAACTGGGTATTGTCAACTGTAACAGTTATAAAAGTGATAAAAGTGAAGAGATTGGAAGAGCACACATTTCTAGCCTTAGTCTTGTCGCTTGAGCGGATTAATTAAGGAAGTGTGGGTTGTGAAGGATTTTTACGTGGTACAAAGGAGCATCCCTATTGGTGGTAGCATAGTAATGTGACAAAACAAAACAAAACACGATAAAATAAAAAAAACCCAAGAATACACAATTTGTGCTCTAGATTTTTTTCGGCTCATCTTGTTACCTCGGTAAAGAGAAAGGCCATTGACACCGAGCCTTTTTTGGCTGGAGAGGACGAGGGTGGCCTTGAAACGAGTCGTGAGGCAGGCTATAAAGGTAAGAAAACGTGGTGTATTTATTGTAAGATTGCAACTTGTCTTCGTTCTCGCTTGTAACAGTATCCGAGCCCTTACAATTTTAGGCGTGCAATCTTGTCATTATTTCCGACGTCTCTATGATGCTCAGAAACGGTCGCCCACAACCCTAACGTGCCTCATTTAAAAGTGACAGCCGGTAAAACCAAGCAACTGAAAGATCATCTTTCTCGCTTAGAGGCATTACAACGCAGTTTAAAAATATATGTGTTTCAGCCCCTTAAAAAAAATAGGCAACTTTCTTGAAGTAATTAAAGTTAGAACCTTACACACCCACTTTACATTGCGCGCCTTTGTTGTTGTTGTTGTTATCCGGGAATTTGGAGTGTCTACTTCCATATATGTGCAAGTATCGTTGAGTTATTTTTGTACTCGCGACAAAAATTAGAACAATTTTGTCAGGGAAATAAAAACCACTTCGCAGATCCTCGAGGAGGATTATCCTTTGAAATTAAGTGGATTTCGATCAGAAAAACAGCAGAATATCTTCATTTCGAGTGCTTTTCTATGAAGCCTTTTAGCTACGTCTGCAGTGAATTCAATAGGGAAATAAAGTTTCTACGCGTGGTACGTAGTTGTTTGAACTTCAAACTGTTCCTTAATTAATAAGAAAGCAACCCATATTTATTTTATACCCAAGCAGTTCACAATTGTAGAAACAACAAGGCGAGATAGTTTCGCTGCTAGCACGGTAAAAAAGGAAAGGAACTTTATTTAAGGACGTTCGCGCCAAAATCTTCCTACGGTGAGATTTCCTTCATTTCTCGCCTAGAGTTAGGTCATAAAGTACTTACTCCAAAAATAAAAAAAAAATTGGGGGTCACCGACTTTGTTTCAGAGAAAATGGCAGTGGAAAAATGCCTTAATTTCGATAAATCTGTCATAATAACGAAAGGTAGCCTCATCTGCTCATCCATCGAAAATCCTAAAAATAAACTGTTAGAGTGAAGCTTTCCGTGCATAAGTTTTTAGGGGTGGGATTTTAAGATAATTTCATGCCGCTAGGGATGTCGTAAACAGTAGAGTTCATCCTGGACGAGCGTTTTCGTAACCTCTATCGGTTGCAACCACTACCGGAATTCGATGGCACGAGGAAGGAAAATTTAAAAAAAAGACAACTTCTTACGGTGAGATTTTTTTCATTTTATCGTATTTTGTAGATAGTAAGTAGAGTAAGTGATTCATGATTAAAAAAATAGGGGTCACCGATGATCCAAGGGAGTAAAATCGATGTGATTTTACAAAGCTCTTGGAAAACTTCGTTTGTCACGTTTTTGCGTGACCTGTCGGGGAAGGACTGGAACCCAGGAGAGGATCGATCGTTGAAGGGATGAAAGGTTTTTACCCCAAAACAAAGCTTTCTCGAGCACAGCAACGAAGTTTTAAGCAGTCGTCATCTTCATTTGGTTAATGTTTTGTATAATATTTCTCCATTGCCCTCATGCTCGTCTTCTGGAGTGTGGTTTTTGTGAAATTTAATCCCTGGTTTCTTCCACGCAGGTCCGCACTATTCAAGCCGACGAGGAGGAAAATACTGCTCTATTTTCACGAAAGTAAAGGAAAAGAACTTCAAAAACATACATTCGTTTTGAACTTAAGTTCGTAGGGTAATAAAAGCATTAAAAAAAGAAACAGCCCCATTAAATTTACGCAACGGTTCGTCCTCAAGTTTTCCAAACTTTCAGCCACTACTCGATCAGCAGCTACCTTTTCCACAGCTTTTCCATCCTCCCGCTCACTTCTCTTCAACGTTTCATGGTGATTCGGAAATAAATGTGCCATTCTTTTGCCGGCCTGGAAATTTTTCCCCGGCGTTTTTGTCGCCATGTTATTTTAACTAATGCTTGAACAATATTTATGAAAGTCAAGTAGACTAGTGCACGACTGATAAAAATAACGCGAACATCAGTCATGCAGTAGTCTACTTGACTTTCCTAAATATTTTTAATCAATTTTGACTGATCACGATCTTCTCTTATCCAACGCTGTGCAAGACTTATCGTCCACGGTTTCTGCAAAGGTTTTCAAACGTCAACTTCGCTAATGCTCGAAGTAATGCGTGACATATTACAGTCGCGTTACCTGCGCAGTTACGTTGCGCACAAACAATTAGCGCGAACGTCCATAAGTGTCTAGTCGTTCTAGCGCTGGAGCACTAACTGGGGACACTGTAAACTGGAATTAACAAACACCACAAATTATGTGAAATGTTGGTTTTTGAGGAGGGTGGAAAACCGGAGTACCAGGAGAAAACCTTTCGGTGCGGAGTTGAGAAGCAACAAATTCAACCCACATATGACGCCGAGTCTGGAACTCGAACCCGGGCCACGTGCACATTGGTGGGAAGCGAGTGCTCTCACCACTGCGACGCGACGGTGGATTTGCTGATCGTGATTCCTTACAATGTAGTCCAATAAGTTATTTCTTCATTTTCTTGAAATGATAATGCATTAATTCTGATCTTTCCAGCCGTTAATGGAGGAATTCCCAACTTCGGTGCTCTTCGCTGCCATTCCAAGAGAAGATGGTTTAACCACGATTCCGTGTTTCCAGTCGATAACATGTTGCAAAGAGCAAGTCATACATAAATATAAACCGCGCTGACATCAGGGTTGAAATAGCCACGTTTTTTTGAAGAGATGGCGAATTTCCTCCGATTTGTAAGAAAAGTTGGTGTCATCACTACATACGCGGTTTAAGTCTGAAAAGCTGAGAGTATTGGATGGAATTTCTTTTTAATTATAACTGAGGTGGGTAGGTGGACACATTTTGAGGTCTGTAGCTATCAGTGCTGTTTACTTAAGCCGCATTGCCTTTGATCGAAAGCTTGAATTCGAGAAAGACGAGTCCTAGTGAGTCTTCTGATATTTCTCAGGTGTATTTAAAAGACGGGTAACGAAACGTAACTGCCCTAATCAATTGATCGAGTTTTTCACTACTTGACGAGATAGCCCCTGCACGTACCGGCTGATCACTCCATGATAAAAGGAGAGTTTGATATAACGCCGTGTCTTTGCCACATTGGTCTTCATGAAGACAAAATTCTAGGCAGAAGACAAGAAACGATCGCGAAAAATGATGTTGAAGACGATGTTCAAGATGGAAATCACACTTCGCTAAACAGCATCCAAGATTACTCAACATCGTCCAACATGGTGGCCAAATGAGTGCACCATGTTGGATTCAAAAGTGTTGGATCCGTTTGACCAGGCCTTTAAACCAACATGACACTAAGGAAAGCGACCTTGATGTTAATTTTATCGAAAACTACAGGATAATTATCAAACTAGTTGACAAAGGCAACTGAACCACCATAAGTAGTCTCGCAATGTTTCCTTTCATCTCAGTGGTTCATTTGCCTTTATTAACTCGTTTATTAAAAAGGGGAGGGATGCTGATTGGAAATTTTAAATTAAACCCCTAAAGGAGACCAATATGGGCGTGGCCCAGGCTTTTTTTGACCCCTAAAAGAGACCATATTAAATTGGTGTACCCAACTAATCCTCTAGAAATTGAGCTCTATTATCATGCAAACGTTTTCCTTTTTTTCGGTGGAAAAACAAGGTTACTGATCACGTGAGTGAAAACACTCTATTGTTCAGTATACCAACATGGCCGCCATGACGTCAGGTATAAGCCAAGGAATAATTGACCTTAGACTTTGTTGTAACATGAAGGTCTTAGATAGACCGCTGACCTAGTTATTGATGGATAGAGTGAAAGTCGGAGAGTACATGAGTTAATTAAGGTAGCTCAAACTAGTTTCAACAATTTCAAGAGACTGTCTCATTAGGAGGAAGTGACTGTACAACACAGCATTGTTATAGTCTGTTACGGGATCATGTGAAAAACCAATCACAGCTTGACAAGATGCACTCATAATTATGACGTAATTGATCAACATAGCAACCAGAAAATTATCAACACATAGCCCGTTACCTGTTAATATTTTGTCTTTAAATGCTTATTTATCAAAAACGAAACTCTATAACCCCCATTTTTGTTTACTGCTGGAACTGGGATCAGCAGGCTAAGACAAAATTATCTGCAAAGCTCAGAAAAATATCTTGGGGGATTCACTGCCACCTTTCCAAATAAAGAATTTTAAGGTATCTCAGTCTGCTCTTAAATCATTCCGGGAATTTAAATTGGGGATCGCCGGTAGAGGTTGGAGTTAGAAGTATTTAAAGCCGGAAAAAATATAGGATGTTCAGTTTAGATGGTCTTTTGTTGGTACACTAACTGGTTACGTTACATTACAATTGCATCTTGTTAAGCAATTCTTGTGTTTCATATGGTACCATAACATTGCCGTTGCATAAAACAATTGAGTTCGTTCAGAGGAGTTTTGTTACATTTTGTGAATTTATTTCAAGAGAACGGCCGCTGTGCTACGTGAAATGTCGACCAACAATGAAGTTAGGACATAAAAGTGAATTTAAAGTATCCTTTTTATTAATTTCAACACCGTTCCTCAATGTGTATTTGGTTCGACTAGTGTGCAGAGTTTCATCAACAGCGTCTGTCTCTTCTTTTCTCTCTTTATCGTCGAATGCCTTTCCTAATTTTGGGTCGGTTGGTCGGAGTACAAAAACAAACAAAACGAAAATCAGAGTCAATTGGGGGGGGGGGGGGGGGTATAGTTCTCCTTCCCCCCCCCCCCCACTTTTTCTTACAGTGTTGTTTTTGGCTTGAATTTACACTACTCATACCTTTTACCAAGACCTAGCCCCCCACTTTCAAACGTACTCCGCAGCCACACGCAGACAGAAGAGTCTCCTTTGGAAGAGTGTCGCGTCAACGTGTTCTGGGGTTGAAGTTGAAACTGAAAATTTACACGGGCAAAGCCCATGTTTATATTTCACATTAAGAGTTTTAAAAAATGGGTCTCATGTCATTACCTTCCTCGTATCTTTTTTTTTCAGTTCGAAAACTCGAACGGCCGGACGACGGTAAGGGAACGGCCAGAAAAAAAACATCCTGTGGACTTTTTGGCCACTCGGATGTCCGATATTCAGCACTTTCGGTGTCAGGTTTCAACTTATCGGATCATGACACTGTAATAGCCTGCGGAGTTTTCCACTGTATAAAAATAGCATGAAAAACGTTCTTGGGTGTCTATTCTTACGTTCGATTGACATCTTTCTCATTTGAAACTTGCTTTGTCATCAATATACGCTGAATAAAGTGATGTGCACTAATCAAAAGTAATAATTGGTTCACAACGCACCACAAGCGCCATTAAGTCAAACCCCTAGAGATCCTGTTTGCCATTATAATTATTTTTAGAGTGAAATAACTCTGGTTGATGTATTTACTTGGACTTCGTACGCCGAACTAAATCGGAACTTCTGCAGAACCTGAAAATAATCTTTAGTACGCGGGTTGCCAGGCAACGTGCGAAAAGGGCAACCGAAAATTTTATGAAGTCTTTTAATTCTACCTAGGCCCCCTGCACCAAAGATCTTATTAAGCAAACTATGGGAGTTAATCCACATTTTTATTCCATTGTCCGGAATTTCGCAGAAAATTACCATTTTTACGACCTTTTAAAACCATCATTGCGAAACGTGAATGGTTACAGAAAACTCCGGATTTTTCTAAGTTACACTTAAATAAAGTTTCTTTGATTAAAGTTGCCTCTGACTACTTTAAAAACGGGGGCCTTTATTGACGTACGTAAAAGCACCATTGTCAACGCCAACGTATTACATGCTATTTCCTCTCATTGCTTGCTTATCTTGGTTTTTTTTTTTGCTGTTGTTTCTGTTGTACTGAAGATGCAGCTGATAGGATTCGTGCGATGGAGAATTATGGAGTGACATTTTGCACTGCCAGGCCGGGGTAGGTTGCAAATATTCAAACCCATAATGATGGCAATTTAAAACCTTCGTTCGGTTGTTTTACATAAAGTGGTGTTCGAAAGGAATTAGCGTTTATCCTTTTGAAGTCAACAAAAGTCGTGTTAGTTTTGTGTGTGTGTGTGTGTGTGTGTGTGTTTGGCGTTTAGTTCTGCTAGTGCGCGTTACGAAGGTGAGAGAAAGTTACAATCGGGCCAAGAAGGAATCTTTTAAAAGCCTGATGCGAGGAAGAAAACGATTGTGTTCAGTTCCAAATATTACTAGTTAGACTTTGTAAGGTAAGAAAGGATTTGTGCACTTTGAAATCTTTCTAAAGGATCAAATGAAGAATACGTCTAGCAAAGTAAGTGAAAGGTACAAAGTAAATCGATCGGACTTACCGTCATATACAAACATTTGGAAGCCTTTGTTTACATTTAACCTCGTGTCAGGAAACAAAAAATTGTATTCGAGAAATTCTGAAAACCTTTGTAAAAATAGTCTGTTCTATACTATCAAACGTAGCTTAACAGCGACCAAGTCCAATCTACGACTATTATGAGAGCAATAATTTTAACATAAATCATCTTAATACAAAAAGCGAATTTGGGAGTCGAGCGACGACAAAATCAGCCCTAAAACTGATTTTTGTTTTCCAGACATTGTCGAATATTTAACAGACCCATGATTAACTTGTCTCAAGTTTCTCATCGACTAACAAATGTGGATTTGTAAGTTTGATGGTGAACAAAATACGTATCTTTATGTGATCTAGTTCATAATTGTTTATGGAAGCAATTTAAGGGAAAACCATTTTCGTTTCTTTTTTTGCCCAAACGAAGAATGACAACCGACCCGTTGTTTGCATAGCGCGTGGATGGTGTTGGCGCAAAACACCTGTCTGGATTTACGGAGGCAATATAGTGTCGATAAAGAACAGTGGCAAATATGACGTAGAAAAACAATTACAGACCGAGAAATCTATCTGTGAGCTTATCTACAGCTCTACCGGGAATGATGCTGTCGTCTAACCAGAGTCACGTTCAACTAAACAAGCTAAAGACCTCCATAATTCATAATCTGTGTTGTCGTTAAGAGTACGTCAGCAAGTCCCATTCAATTTTTGGATTGGCACGTACTGCAGATTTTAAATATCGAGAGGACCGGGAAAAGTGCAGTCTTATAAAAAATAGTCCAACATACAAAAACTGAGTGTATGGGCAAATATATATATGGAGTCCGCGGTGGAGAGGGAGAAGTACTTCTCTCGTATCTTCAATTCATGTACAGTATATGTGGCCTAATGACGAGCGTAAGGCAGTAATGATCTTCACCATTCATTTAAACTGATTTTCGAAATAACCTCCGTGTCCAAATTTACGCTTGAATGTACTGAGTTGCCTTGGGGAAAATTACTTCAATTGAATTCGGCGAAGGCTTCTTCTTTTTCTTAATTAGCCCTGTTCAGAAAGAAACCGGGATATTCTTTGAATTTACAGACGAAGGAGAAGCATCCTTCTGCGTTTCAGTGGCTCTCGTCGTACTGAAAGTAATGATTATAAGAATGAACGTAGGTTCTGAGGGAGTAAAGCAAAAGTAGAGCCGTTCTCTCCAATCATGCAGAGGGCACCTGTTCAGTATCGCGGATTTTTTTCATTTGTTCATCTACTTATTGGTTAGTGCTATTCATTCCAGTGTACTTTGTTCGGTACCTCTCTTTAAAGTAAATCATATTGTTTTGAATTTCACCTATTGCATCGAGGCTAGAAAGGCTTAATTAATCAGTAATAGATCACAGATGACGTCAAAATATGGTAAGAACATGTGGCACATGTCTTACCACATTTTGATGTCCTCTGTGATCTATTATTGAACAGAAGCACGGCAACATGGAATCTATTTGTTTTATATAATAAAGAATTAAACTTTATTCGCATAAAAGCTGATGGTGACGTCAGTCGTGCGTCTGCCCTCTAATAGATCATAGGCAAGAACCAATCAAATGCGAGAATAACTTGGGTTATTATATAATTAACAAATAGATTCCATGTTGCCGTGCGTCTGTTCAGTAATAGATCACAGATGACGTCAAAATGTGGTAAGAACAAAAATGTCGCACACGAGGCGATAGCCGAGTGTGTCACTGATGTTCTTACCACATTTTGACGTCTTCTGTGATCTATTACTGAACAGACCCACGGCAACATGGAATCTATTTGTTTTATATAATAAAGAATTAAACCTTATTCGCATAAAAGCTGATGGTGACGTCACTGAATCGTGCGTCTGTTCTTTAATAGATCATAGGCAAGAACCAATATTATATTTGGATCAAAAATTTTCAGACTATTTCAATTTTGGTTTTTGCTTTTTCTTCTAATTTTAATAAAGAATATTAGACAAAGAAAAATTAAAATTGAACTGGTTTGAAAAATTTTAAACCAAGAACCACAACAATACAACCAGATATACCATAAAAATCATTTCCGGTAAAATGGTTAAATGAATTCATGCTTTTTTCCTTTAGTATCTATTAGGAAATCGACTAGATTGTTTAGGTTTTTCGGATTGCTTCTTTGAAGCAAAACAGAAAAGATTAGGTATTCGTTACTTAAAGATGCCGGCTATAAATGAGAAATAAGTTTAAAAAGCCAACTGAAAATTGATGAAAACGAATTTAAATCAAGAACTGGATGAAAACAGGTTGACTGGGAAATGGAATCTTACGCGTGCGCAGGAGATTCTTCGGACAAAGTCATTTAACTGATAATTAATTTATTGAAAGAAATGTATGTTTGAAGTGCTGGTTGGAGACGAAAGATGTGATCCTAGCACTTAACTGGATAATTTAAGCAATTGTCACTTTAGAGACACCTGAAAAATTCAGGAGGCTTAACGGGCTCTGTTAATTTGTTTCAAGACGAAATAGATTCTCACCCTCAGCCTCACAGCCACTGTTTTTCATTCGACATAATTAATCAGTTGATTTACAGGATGGGTTTCATTTCTTCATTCTACGGTCTATATAAATAAGCCTGCATCATTAACTTGATCCCTCTGATTAGCTGATGCCTAAGTTGGTGTTTGCCTGTGAATCGTTAGTCGATCCTTAGGTTTAAGGCTATGAAGGGGTTTAGGCTTTCCCATCTCACCCGTGAAAGAATCCCGGGATACTCACGTTAGGCCAATTCACTATCTCGATAGCTGCGTTGCCAGCGTGGTTGTCCTGATGGTGTAGTGGTCATCACACCCTACCGGTGTTCAGGGGGACGTGGGTTCAAATCCCGCTCAGGGCAATTCTTCATGTTTTTCATTCGACATAATTAATCAGTGGATTTACAGGATGGGTTTCATGTCTTCATTCTACGGTATATATATATATATATATATATATATATATATATATATATATATATATATAAGTAGAATGATAAAGATTGAGTATCCAACGGTGATGCCACTTGCGAGGAGGATCCAAAAGGATACAAAACGTCTTGACTCAGATAAGTTAATAGGGAGAATAAAAAAATGAGTCGCTGGCGAACTTCTCACAGGTCTGGTATATTATAATCTCGTGTAAACGTTTCGCCCTTCGGGCTTCTTCAGTACACGCTAAAAACTAAAAACTAAAAATACCTGGTACAACTGAACTTGCGCTATTTATACAAAACCATGAACCAAAAGGTGTAAAATGTTTAAAATTACAAAAAAAATTTTTATAAAAAATCACAATAATATGTCATGTAATATGTGCGGTTGGAATACATTAAGTGGACAATATGTGAGATAAGAAATAGTTAGCTCTATTCCGAAAAAGGCGTTAATCACCAGACATCGAAACTAATAATTTAATAATTTAAAATAAACAACAGGACTTTGTAAATCATGCAATCAGGTGGCCATATGATGAGCGCAAAACAAGATCCCAAGAGAAAGCCTCTGGAACCACGCCAGTACTAAAAACAACAGAACCCCGCCCAGGGGCCCTAAAAAGTAATAGAATCCCTGAACAGGGCCTGTGAGAATGCTGATCTGCACAGCGTAACTGGAAAAAAGCCCAACTGGTTGCACAATTACTCCAGTGAATGATTAACTAAACCTTATTCTATTTTTGGAATTAAACTCGGATCTTTTGTTCAAGCCGTAAGGTTGGAGGGTGCATAACTGTGCGCACCAAAAGGCCTCTCTTGTGAGTAAAACCTTGTCCATATCATCAGTAGTGTCATTAACAATTTTTTCAATAACAATGAACTCAAAGTCAGACATGTGATGTTCTTTTCTATTGAAATGGACGGCCAATTCACACGTGGCCTTGTTGGTCATCATAGCCGATTTGTGATTACGAAATCTGACCTTGAATTCATTCGATGTTGAACCTACGTATTGAATCTTGCATGTTTTACAGGTGACTAAATAGATGACATTCTTCGACCTACAATTTACATCCTGTCTAATGGAATAAAAACGGCCTGTACAGGCGCTGTGAAAGATCTTATTTTCAACAAGATAATGTTTGCATAGATCACATTTGTTCTTACATTTTTTCCAGTTACGCTGTGCAGATCGGCATTCTCACAGGCCCTGTTCAGGGATTCTATTACTTTTTAGGGCCCCTGGGCGGGGTTCTGTTGTCTTTAGTACTGGCGTGGTTCCAGAGGCTTTCTCTTGGGATCTTGTTTTGCGCTCATCATATGGCCACCTGATTGCATGATTTACAAAGTCCTGTTGTTTATTTTAAATTATTAAATTATTAGTTTCGATGTCTGGTGATTAACGCCTTTTTCGGAATAGAGCTAACTATTTCTTATCTCACATATTGTCCACTTAATGTATTCCAACCGCACATATTACATGACATATTATTGTGATTTTTTATAAAATTTTTTTTGTAATTTTAAACATTTTACACCTTTTGGTTCATGGTTTTGTATAAATAGCGCAAGTTCAGTTGTACCAGGTATTTTTAGTTTTTAGTTTTTAGCGTGTACTGAAGAAGCCCGAAGGGCGAAACGTTTACACGAGATTATAATATACCAGACCTGTGACAAGTTCGCCAGCGACTCATTTTTTCATTCTCCCTATATATGTGTATATATATATATATATATATAGAAGACTGATTTAATCTATGACGATCTTACTACGCCAGTGTGATCCGATACTGAGAAAATGTGTGGCGATGGCAAATGCTATAATCGACAAGGAGGAAGACGTCAACATCCGTTGCGTCATAGAAAAGTCTTTCCTCTGAAGCGTCCCTTAAGCGATTGGGTTACCAATTATCTCATTGGTGACCTATTTCTTAAATGGACCCACAGTTAATACTACTGAATTTTTTTTCATGATGAAGTGGGAAGAAAGACCAAAGTGTCACCATTTATGTCCTCTCTGTCTTAGGCAACACATCTTTCACTGTTTTAAGCAGTCATGAACAACAAACAAGGATCTGAAGCTCTGTTCCAAGCCAGTTCAGCCTGCAAACTCCGCTTGGTGCGCATGCTCGTAGAAGGAGGCACATCGGTGAATGTTCGAAACGAGCGCCTTGAGACACCATTAATGCTCTGTTGTCGTTCAGTCTCGGGTGCAGAGGAAAAACAGAAGGTTTTAAACTATTTACTTGGAAAAAGGGCGAAGGTGAACTTGCAAGACATTGACGGGCAAACTGCTCTTATTCACGCTTCTCTTTCAAACTCCGGCGAACAAATTATCAGGGCTTTGCTGGACGCCAAGGCGAGTCCCTGGGTGCAAGACGAAAGAAATAATACCGTGTTTGATTATGTGATTAACGCAGGAGATTTGGAGACTACGAGGCTTCTGATAAATGCTTGTCGAGGTAACATGCTGGCCGATGATCGTGAAATTGATCGGGTGGAACATCTCGAGGAGTATCTGGCCTCTATACAAGACATGCGAAAAGTGTCCTGGCCTTTGATGGGACCAAGAGCACAAAGAAGCCAAATCCACGGTTACGCGGCTAAGAAAGGGGAGTCTTCTCTTTCTTTAAATTATCGAATGGGGTGTGAGCTAGGAGTTCATTGTAAATCACCTCAACTAGAGCGCCGAAGAAAGAGATCGGTCTGCCATTTTGGCCCCTTGGACATTCAAGAGATATTAAACAGTGACGAAGATACTCGGGAAACGAAAACAAATCCTGACAAAGAAACGAATGGCAACAAAAGTGAGCCGCGGAAAACATCTGTTCGCTCATTGTCCGAAGAAGAGAGGTTTAGTGTTCAGATCTCTGATGGTGAAAATACAGCCATTGAAACGCTGCCTGAGTTGGAGAAATTACTGACGTTACAAGATTCGTTTTCTTCCTCTCTTGATTCAATCGATTCTTACAGTACAGCAAACGACCAAGTTGATTTTGGACGATTTGCGAATGAACATGTTTACCAAAAGGCAACTTCAGAGGCTACTGAGGTGGAAATGGCAAAACGTGGAAATAAAACTTGCGCCTCATTCGCGGATTACGAAAGCAAGAAGGAATTAGACACTGATTGCGAGAAGGACGAAGTCAAAAGCGAAAAGAAATCAACACAGAGCGAGCGATTATTTAAGCCTCGAGCTTCTCCCAACAAATATGTTACTGGTCTGAAATTGGATTTAACCAAGACTCAGAAGGAGGGAACGACGAGCGTCTCTAAGGAATCTACAAAAGCGGATCTGGATAAAATAGGAGAAGAAATAAGCCAACATACATCGCATGGAACGCATCGCCAATCCTCGCCCGTACCGCGAATCACTGGGCGTCAGACTACTGCGGCCAGGACATTGAACCAAAGGTCAATACCTCGGGTCTCGCCAGTTACTATTTTATCCGAGCAGAATCAACGAGACGGTTCAATTGTTCGAAGATACACCTTGTCCTCATTGGATATGGGAAAATTTCACAGCTTGGGTGTAGCTAACAGTACCATGGTACCACAAAGACGGTCTACACCTGGAGAACCAGCAGCGTTTGAATTGTCAACTAAAGGGGGTCCAGAGGGGGGCTTCACCCCTCCCGAGCTTAGAAAGAGTAAGAGCGATTTGACCGACTGGATATCCATGTCCGAGTACTTTCAAGAAACAGAAATGGTAGAATTCACAATAAAAAACAGTCAAAATGATCATCAAAATGCAGCTCAAGCTAAATTTGATGGGGGTGAAATTGGGGAAGTTCAGTTGCCAAGTATATCATCTTCAAAGATAGGTCGACGCTCGCCAAAGGAGAAAATCTACGAGAGACCGACTGTGATTTCACCTTCAAAGAGTAGGCAAACCTACGTAGAAGAAAGGGAAGAGCTTGCTGGTTTCCTTTCTAAAAGTAACATTGGTAATGACAAACAATCCAGAAGCCAAAGTCGCATTAAACCCTCAACAGACCCGTCAAACAGCTCAAGTATAACAAACGTGTCCTCTGAAAAAAGCCATACTCCTACACTGACTACAACAGGAAATCGTGATGAGACATCAGAAGAGGCCCTACCGGATCTGCTTTTGAGCTGTCTTCCGCACGAAAGTTCTCTTCCCAGTCATGGCAGAGGAAGTCCTCCTAATTTGAGCTCCCCGACTTTGAAAGATACCACAACGCCTGAGAAATCTCCCCCAAGCTCATCTCACGGCCAACAGCGACTGAGTCCCAGACTCCGCCCAGGGACACTGCTTCCCCCACTGCTTATCACCAATCGAAGAACACCAACCCACGAAATGGAGGATGGGTATTTCTCGGGAACACCTTCACCAGCTGACGTTGAAAGCCCACGGAAAAAACACAGTAATGAGCATTTACGTTATTCTTTTAAACCAATTTCTCCCCGATCGCCCATCCCGTCCCAAAAGGTTTTCCCCTTGCAATCGGGAAAGGCACCGTCGTCTCGTTAAAGAAACAAATTAAATCCTGTTTCAAACGTGCGACGCAAATTAAACCGCATGCGCAAGCGACAGCGCGAGAAATTAAAGCCGCATTTTCTTGCTCTTGCCTTTCCGCTGCCAATGAGATGCGAAGTACAGTGATGAATAATAAGATCGAATATCCCTCGTTCCTTGCTTACTTTCTGTTTCTAAAGGACAGAGTGGAAAACGACCCACCTTTCCACCCCCGGGGTATGTCGTGTGGGTCACGGGTTGTTTACCATTTACAAAACATTTCCGGACATTCTGTTTCCTTTGTAAATGGAACACGTCTTTAGGTTAGTTCCACTGGAAAATTTCCGGTGGCAGCGGGACGTCTGAAAAGGTAGTCTTGTTTTCTCGTTGGAAACATTCTGATGGAAATGTGTGTTCCATTTACAAGTTTTTGAAGGTCTCACTAGTTCCATGCAGGCTATTCATGGCCATATTTTAAATCTTGGCCCGTAAAATCGCAATTGCCGGGCGGCGAACGGACTTGAGTTGAAGTGGTATCATGATAAAAAAAAACACTTGCCTTTTTTCTTCAGATTTTGAAAGTGTGTTTGCGCAACTCCCCAATGGCGAAATTTTGAGCTTTGAGTTAAGTTTTGGATTTCACGGTCCGCCATTACTCACATTCAAAACTGACCGATTCGACCTCAGGGTGTTGGATCTAAGGAAAAGTGATGTCATTTTAATACTCACTGGCTTAAAATTTCAGCTTGTAAACGCAGCTTATTATGCATGCAAAACACGAGTTTAAAAGTCTGAAAGCCCGAAATTCCCGTGCAGCATTTTCTCCTCGATCCAGCTCTGTCAATATTTCAAAGTTGCTTATGGCGAACCATCAAATAGGAAAATTCTTATTAAAATAAACCGTAGTCTTTTTCAACTTAAGGCTTAAAACTTGGGTCACTTAGTGTTTAGTTAACACAATTTTCAAAACCCAGATAAAAAGAAGAACTGATTTTTTGGTCATAGAACCACTTAAAATCGTGTTTTGTACCACTTTTCCACCCGATGGAATTTTCCACAGGAATTCAGGAACTTTTTGTCAATGGTAAACAACCTCGATCATTTGCTCCAAAAACTTTCCATCTTTTCATTCCCGGCCGTGAAACGGATCGATGTTTCTCCCTGTATCTTGTTCATTCAACATGAATGCGAATGTGATTGAATAGATTGTATTTCAAACATATGAAGCACACAAACGCGAGGTGAAAACGACTGGTCTGTGCCACAGCTGTGGAAGCGGAAATTAAGATTGAAAAAAACCTCGGCTTCATCTGCGTACCCTTTTCTCGTCTGCAAACCTTTCTTTCGTCTTTTATTGAAGGCGTCGCTTGCGTTTGCATTTCAGGATTTAGTAATATGAATTACTTTTAAAAAAACTTATAAAAAGGTAAGGATCTTTATTTAAGTGTCCTGTCTTCAAGCGCTGGAGCACTAATTGGGGACACTGTAAACTAAAATCAACAGTTTAATGCAAATCAACTTAAAAAGTACCCGAAGAAAAACCTTACTGTGCAGAGTAGAGAAACAACAAACTCCACCCACATATGACGCAGAGTCTGGGAATCAAACCCGGGCCACATTGGTGGGAGGCGAGTGCTCTCACGGTCACCACTGCGCCATCCCTGCATCCCTGTTAACAAGAGAAGAGGAAATATGATAATGGTAATAATTATTACCCTCCTCGGCATTTATTCTTTACCTGTGTGACCGGAAATTTTACCAAAATCGGAAACGTTAGAATAAATTAACAAATGAATAACTAAATGAAAGAAGGAATGAACAAATGAACAAATATGTGAATGAATTAATCATTACGAGTAAATAATAAATGAGCATTTCGATGGCGCCATCGCTGAAGACTTAAATGACTCTTCCCAT
>NC_090885.1:26112340-26164840 GCF_036669925.1 Montipora capricornis
TTTCCTGGCAGATCTGTTCATTTGAGGCACCTATGTTTTCAACTTTCGTTTTAAGTTCAGCCACTTTTTACCTTGTGCAGTTTTAAAGTTTGTTTCAAATCCTCCGCTGAGTTCGCTTTGACGTCAGTTCATATGACACTGGGGCAAAACCAACTTGATTTTGAATAGAATTGTTTGCAGACAGGGGCTGTGGAGCACTTTTATTTACACTGGGTGACAGCCTGTGCAACCTTACATAACATGCACCACAGCACCTTAAACTGCTTATGAGGGCCACACAGCCAAACTTTTTTTCCAAAAAAGTTTTCTTAGCTTCAGGGAACAAATCATCTACTGACTTTGGAGATATGTCCAGGTTGGACCCTAATTAGATGCACGCGGATTTCAATAAGTGTCACGAAGTGTCCCCTTGCTCTTCTCGCCAACTTCAACATCACTTGTGTCTCAGAATACAGACAATTTATGTCACAAAGTGTCCCCCAAATGCTACTCTTTAAGTGAAGATTAGCTGCTGCATTTACCCAAAGCTAAAAATAATGCTGACCTTTACCCTTACCTTATTGTCGAAAATAGGTAGCAAATGCTTAGACTTAAAGGGACACTTTGTGTTGGATGTCAAAATTGGGCGTGTATCTAATTAGGGTCAAACCTGGACATAAGTGGACTTTGGTAGTGACTTTAAATGTTTTAGCTTGTACAGGGGAGTTGTGCATTTGGACACTGAACATCAGAGGCGGATAGTGACATTCCTACAGGCTTGACATTTTTCCTTTAACATCATTTATGGGATGAGATTCTTCCTTGTAGGTTTTTTACATATACTGTAAGTAAGTACTGATGAAGACATTGTTTACAATCTCTGTGGCTCAGCTGGGACTAGTTTCTTTCTTCTTTTTTTTTTTTTTTTCAATTCTTCACAAAGATCAAACCTTCAATAACTCTTTTTTTTTTAACTTTGATATAAGCTAGACTTAACTCTAGTGAATTGGAAAATGAAACATTTGTGGCTAATTTTATGATAAATTCAACTCAACAATCGAAATTGAAAGTTGACAATTGAAGCTAAGCTGAAAACAATCTTGATGTGTAATTTTAAAGGGGGAACTGAAAACGAAACACTTAAACACTGGGGGTCTCACGAATCTTTTTACGAAAGAAGTGTGCGGGAGATAAGCTGAAAATCAACTCTAAAGGAACCTATCCACGAATACTCAATACCTTTCCAAAAAAAAAAAAGGACAAAATTACCTTTTGCAAGGTCTAGCGATAGAGTACACCGAGCTGTAACGACAACAGCAGTCCGTAAACGATCTGTAGGAAACCTCACTGAACCGTAACGCAAGTGACAGAAGCTGCTTCCACATCAACTTGACTACCTCTAACTCGAATATCAGATCACCGGTCACAGACAAGGCAATGACAAAAGAACTGTTCACACTATTTTAATAGAAGTATAATAAGAATTCATCCTAGGTTTGCAGTCTCAAGATAGTCCAAAAGCAAGTCTTGACACACTAATTCTAGACTGGATCTCTTATTAGCAGAGTCGGAGAACTCGAAAAGTTACGGCAGAAAGATCTTTTCGAACAATTTGTGTACTGGTTATAACCTTGCAAGAAGGTTAAACTAAATACGATAAATTCACCGCTTCAAAACGTTTTTCAAAGCTTTACAGATCTTTCCGAAGTGGCTGAATGAAATACCTGTGTAAAATGGTTCGCTAATCGCTTGCACTCAACACAACTTCTATGTGCTCTTCCACCGCGACACAATATGGCCGACGGTACAAGTCCTGATCTGTAAGTAAGATGCGCGCAAGTTCTTATGGGATTTTTGGCCGCTGGCGCGCTTTATTGCTCGATGTTCAAAAAAATCTCGTCTTAATAGTTTTAACGCCTTACGCCATCTGATTTGCATCGTCTGAGAGAAAACGTCTTCGTTTCCTTTCCAGTTAGCCCTCCGTCCATTGCCAAATAACCAGTATAACATTTGAAGATGACAGTGCTCCCGAATCAGGTTAACAAGGAGAACAAAATCGTATTACGGCTTCGAATAATTTTATGCAACACCTTATTCGCATATGAAGACCGGGAAAATGAATTTGATGAGAATGTCCCTCCAAACGTAAAAAGTAAACACGTTTGAGGCCAGGCCCTTTGGCTCTGATAGTGCTCTACTTAAAATATGGACATAATACGCGTCTGTTATCAACCGTAAGATAGAAATAACTTTACTACGAAGCGTATCAGGTACAAGTTCACCTCCGAAGATTCCGTCGATATCCCAGAAATATAAAAGATTCTGATGAGTTATAGTTCACATTCACTGACGTCATATTCTGATTAAATGACCGCTGACATGCACTTTCTGAGCCGCAATGTTGTAGTTCAAACATTTTTTGAGGCCAAAAGTTGATTAGTAAAGAAAAAGGTTTGAAACATCGACATTCATATTCTAAGCTTCAAGGGAAAAAAATAATCAATTTTTGGCTTTCCCTTTAACATTCTGTTTGCAGCATTCCAATTGTAACGTTTGCGGCTTTGATATGAATATTCTATGGTCAAAGTTTGTTCTTTGCTTTCAGGCGGCTGATGAAATCACCCTGAAAAACATACATTATTCATACACCTTTTAAAGGAAATCTTTACGCGAAATTTGCCATAACGCAAGACAAACGAAATCAGGATATACTGCAGTGTGAGTATAATGAAATAGTTTTCGTTCACTGTGGCTTCACTAAGCTGCCACCAGCAGCAGGTCAACATCTAAATGGCCAGATAAGATTTAAGGCGGGGATCACACGATGATATTTCTCCCACCCTCCTCTTTGTCGTTATTGTTTAATGGAAACGAAGTAAATGAAATCTTGTGAGTTCTAAAATATTAACGATGCTGTTAAAGAATATGAATGTGCCACTATTTCGGCGTTAACTCTGAGGCAATACATATCCACAAACACGTAAATGAAATTAAATATCGAAATACGAGCACTAAGAAAATTAACAACGGTTACTTTTAAAATGAAACTGTTAAAATATGATACGTTTGACTCAAAACGTGCGGTATTTTCAAGTTGAAAAGACTTCTCAAATTTCTGAGGCGCTTTTCACACAAGTTTACAAAGTGCACTTTCCGTATAATAATAAACATAATATCAAATGTGCTTTAATATAAAAATAAATAAATTTAATAAGATACAATATATATGTGGAACTTTTTAAAAGCTACGAAACTACAAACCTGTAAAAATTCATGAAGAAGCCAGCAAGAAAATGCGTTTTTAAAGTCTCTTTAATTAATTTCTCTAACGTATTAGTGTCTTAGTCAGTGGAGGTAGAAAAGTAATAATTAATAGACTGATATAAATAGCTAGAATGACTGAAAAGTAATGCAAGGAATCGGTTTTAATATAAAGATCAGAGAGAAAATTTATTGCCCAGAGGAAAATTATGGATTTATGCTGAGTGCGACATGCTTAGTTAGTTATTTTCCATGTTGTAGTTTGGGCATTTCTGTCATCCGGGATTTTCTGGAGATCCGGCATTCACCATTTGTGCAAGCCAGGCGGAAGCTGATTCAACAGAGTCAAATCAAATAATTTTCCCTCCCGACCCTCCCTATTTTTACTTTCTTGTGGATGTCGTGTGTCCCCTCACTTTTGCTGGGATCATGTCTTCTATATTTGGGTATTTCCTAGGTTACCATGCTGATTTTTAATAAACGGCCTAGCCCATCAGGGCTTGGCCAAAATATCCCAAACAAATGTGGTATTATTACTGTCCCAGCAAACGGAGCTCGCCCAGAGCAATGCCTTGCCAACAATATCAGTAAGACTGTATGGAGCATGAAGCATAAAGAGAATCCATTTCTGCAAGTTAAGCGCTAGGGCCGGACAGGGGTTGCGAGGGATGTGGGCACAAGAATGAGATAAAGGTGGCTCTAATATTCCGAGGATGCGATAAATCTTACTTATGACGGCTTACTCCTCCCTGTTTCTCAGGCAACTACTACTCAAGATATCTTTGCTCATTCTGGCAAATGTTGCACCAAAAAGGTGTACTAACGAAGCAGCCTGCATCTAAATATTTTAGTTTTATGAGAGAATATGGGTAAAAATGACTTTTTTTAAAGTCGACTTTTTTCAAACTCGACTTTCGAGTGCGAACGGTACGATTGCGTTTTTCCTTTTTATTTATTTATTTTTTTAATATTTTGGATGTCTTGAATTGAGACTTCCTGGCTATTCCTGTAGTTTTAAAAGTACTTTACCTGGTTGTGGTCCAACGTACGCCACACTCGCAGTCCACACACCACCGTATGTGAATCCTTGCAGGGCTTCCAAAGGTAACACCCACCAAGGTTCTCGAAGGTAAGAATAGAGCAAGAATCGCAAACCATAGCATGCCAAGCCAGTGTACAGCACAGCATCGTGACCAATCTTCTGAACAAAGTAAGTCGCCATGAAAAACATGAGAACCTCGGAAAGGCAATTAACGGCAACTATAAGGGTGAAGAGGATTGGAGTTCCACCAATGTCTTGAAGGAACCAGAACAGGAACGAAAGCTGAAGACTGTGGGAAAATCCTAAGAATAGCAGAGTGAAAATAAATGTACCATTCTTCAGGTTGCAGAAGATCTTCAGACCTTTCCAGAATTCGTTTTCGGCTGAAACTTCGTGTTTCGGATCAGAGGTTGGGAATTTGAAAAAGAACGCTACGAAGAAGTCCATAATCATCGCAACTGCAAATACGTAAAAAATTGAGACGTAGTTGATGCTGTCCTCAAACGGACAAGAGTTGAAAGCTGTGACCACTGCTCCAGATATCAATGATCCTATTCCCCAACCTATCGATCCAAATAGACGCTGCCTACCATACTCGTGTTCGCGGCCGCTTAAGATGCCAAGTGTTCCGCTATCGGTAAGCATTGGAGCTGGCGCTGCGATAAATTCACCCAGAAACACAATGACGAGCAACGTGATAAAGATTGTTTGGTTATCCTTTACGCGGAAATCCTCCTTGATGTTCTGTTTTTTACGCTTTTTGTTTTTCGTTAATATTTTGGATTGTCCTTCTTTGGGTAGTCTAGGATTATCCCCACGTCTGGGCCCTTCGTCTTCTGAGTTCTCCACTCGAGTGCCCTCGGCGACAGCTGAGTTACCGTGTCCAACGTCATTCTCGAAATCCCAAATCGTGCCACGTTCGAAGCTTTCCGCAAATTTTCCCTCCTCATTTGTGATTACAGAACCTGCGGTCTCATTTGAACCACCGCGTGAAATAATCATTCTTGTTTTGCTCGTAAAGACGTTTTGCGAATTCCTTGTCAGGTGTCGACGCGTGGAACGATCGATAGCCCTGCGTCCTGGAAAGAACATTTGAGTGGCTTGGCTAAAGTTCGTCCCGTTTGCCTCGGGATAACACGGAAGATCGAATGGTGAAACGACGCTCTGGGAAAAGTGGGCTATGGTTGTTCCTATAATGGAGATAATAAGTATAAGCTTGGGTCGGTTGCATACGTCGGTCACCATTCCCCAGAGCGGAGAGCATAGCATCTTAACGAAGGGACGAACGCCGAGCAGAATACCAGATTCACGAGCGGTGAGCCAAAGTTGTTTATAGAAGACTCCAAGGTACGGAAGAAAAGCACCGGTTGCCATGAAGAAGAAAAAGAAAGACAGTTTGGGAATTACCAAGTCCTTGTCCACTAAATCTAAAATCGTTTTAGACATTTTTACTGATTTTTCCTCGAACCTTTGGCATGTCTTCGACGAACTCGTTTCTGGCAATGTGGCAGTTTTTCGTTCCATATCAAATCTCAAAGTAAATCTACATCAGTGGCCGAAGATCCCTGATAACATTCTACTCAGAAATATCTTAGCACGGCGAAATTAATTTGCTGGCTTTCCTGTGAAACTGTGAACCACCTCAGTACAATGGAGCTCGAAAGATGTTCTCCAGAAATTCAATTTCGACTGCAAAAGCGACGATCCTTAAGACCGGTGAGATCGCCCGAATTGTACTGAGTCGGATGAGAAGTAACACCAGAGTGGATCGGCGTGAAAATAACAAAATTTGAAGCACTTTAAACCACCTTCCTCCCAATGTAAACAGCTGAGACTAACTGTTTATTGGCTGCCAAATTCGATTTACGTTAACAATTTCAGTCCTCCCTCGAGCACAATGCTGCGTATGTTACGTTGTCAATATAAGCGAGAGTGACAACAAAATCCTCAATTTAAAGGCCTCATCAAATAATCGCTTAAGAATTCTTTGCGGTTTGCATTGACATCGCCTTTCGCGGGAAAATATACACGTCTCAATAGATCTTGAATCAACAATTTATGTATTTGAATGCATAAATATTTTTGTTGTTTTACATTCTCAAGTTGGATAGGAAATAAAATTCAATTAATGTGTCAATTTTTTGTCTCCTCGTGCGAGTAAGCGATGAGAAATTTGAAACTCGAAGGGTAACCGGCAAAACGAAAGAAGTCACCACACTTTATGTAAATCGGTAATATTTGATTTAACTAGCAATATTTGAACTACACTGAATAAATTTCTAACGTTATTTAAATTTCTCTTTGCAATGCACCAAATTGATACCATAGGAAGTCACTAACATTGAACGGATGAATTCAGTGCACGCTGTGATGCGGATAACATAAAAAAATGTCCAAATTTTAGATTTTGTACTATCAAAAGCTAACCTATGCAATTTTAATACAAGTTAACTTCAATAGCCCCACTCAGTTGTTTTTGCAGCTGGAAACAGAATTTCAAATCTATAAAGTAACTTGCCGCACCAGCTAATGTTTTATTATTAAAAACTCAGGCTTTCTTTGGAAATTGTCGCACTGTTTTAAGAGGTGCACGGTTTTCTTTGCGGTAACTTGTTGCGGCGAATGATATGAAAACGCCTTCAATCTGATCTCTTCAAACAGTAGCTAGGTAACGGAACATGGTTCAAAACCATCGACAAGGAGAAAAAGGGGAATTTACTTTAACTCCATCTTTTAAAATAAACCTGGCTCCAGTTCTTTAATCAGTTGCACAAATTGTTTTATTGAGGTTTTGTTATTTTTATCGCTTGTCAACTCCTGTCCTTAAACTGTGTAAAGGAAGGATTGCCGGCTTCTGTTTATAGCTCCAAGCGAGACACAAGTTTAAAGTGAACTATACCAGATTTTTGAAACCCAGCAAAAAACCGTCGACAGTTTTTGCTATTCATGCAACACGAAATCTAAAACATGTTGAATAAAACAATTGTTTAATGGCATTCTTTCCACTGACATCCCACGAAGAAATTTACCGGTAAACCTAATTTTCTCCATGAATGAACGGAAAGACTGTCCTTTACACTAATATAATTAATGTACGAGTTTTGGAGAAAAGAAAGGAATATGAAATTTAGTCTCAGTTTGAGTTGTACACAAAGAAAGTAAGTATAATTTTGCATATGAATAACGAAAGACTTTGTAAATGAAAAAGAGAAATAATCAAGGCAGTCATCAATACGAAAACATATTGTTTGTAGCGAATTCAGAGCTTAAAATAAGAATCGATCAAAAAAGTTCCTGTGGTTTCCAATGGTTTTTAGTCAAAATCACCTTGCCGCCGCGTTGCTGCTAAATTTATCATGCAATGACACCCAAAAAAGGAACCATAAACTGCATTTATAAACACCAGTGATGGCCAGACAAAGGAATCATTTCAAAATATTCATTTAGCCTACGCTTTGTAGACAAATTGACAGTGGGTTGGTTGATATTTAAATAATCCTTAACATTGTGGTCACTATTAGAATGACACGTCAGTTTTTTAGTTCATGACACGATTTCAGGGGCCAAATATTTCTTATAGTCACGTTTCATCACTGAGACATGAAACTTCTTATGTCAGGCAAGTTCTCCAGCTGTTCATACGACTAGTTCCTAATGGTTTTCAGCCCCCGTCAAGGTGTGAAATACTCCGCGCAGCGAAAGTGAAATGAGAAATTTAATTAAAACAACCAAACCGAAAAGTATGATCTTGTCGAAAGAAACTCCGCACAAATAAGATATGAGAAAAATTGTCCAAATTGTATTTTAGGCATTGAGTTGTCGTGATTATATTAAAACCAAGGAATCAAACTGATAAAAAAACGAGAATTTAGATTATGAAGATATGTTCCTCGTTTCTCTTAGTGTAATGGGGATAAGATTTTTTTATTAAGTTTGCATTATTCTGCGATAGCGGCTCACTTCCAAATGAAATGATAGCGATCAACTTTGATACCGCAGACTGGCGCGAATAAGCTAGATCAAGTTGGACTTCAATGAGGTAAAAAAAGTCATTTTTTATCCCTTAAATTAGTATTTCGCTCAATTATTTCTCGATTTAAAATATAATCATTTAAGTACAGTTCCATTAATTTAAAACAATGTGGATTACATGATTATCTTGAAGTAACGGATCACACCAAATATGGTTTAGAAAAAGGTTGGCACTGCCCCAAAATAATCGCATCCCCCGCTCAAATACCAACTTAGTTATGTCAATTTGCGTAGATAATTTTTTCGTCTTCCTCTATACAAAAGTATACACCATCCTCAAAGAAAATTTAAGGGCATCGACAGAAATCGATTCTGGCTCGCTACGGGCGAAATATAAATCCATAAGCATCTCCATCCTCAAAACGAATTTAAGGGCATTGACTGAAATCGATTCTGGCTCGCTATTGGGGAAACAAAAATCCATAAGCATCTTTTTAAAAATTCTGAAACCAGTGTAACTGTTGTGGGTCAAATCAGGGCTCAGGTTCAATCCCTTTTTACCTAGGTTAAATTGGTGATCCTTATTTTACCTATCGGGTTGAATATGCACTCTGTAGCTATCAACCCCCAAAAAGGATTGAAAACACCAATACCTTCCCTCAAGCTCTGTCTTACGCACCTCAACACATCTTATCTTATCGGTTTCTGTATTCATACACTTATCCATTCCAGGGGTGTAGCAGCCAGCAAGCCCGGGCTTACAAACTTTTGGACATAATTATCCGAACACTTTCCTCTCGTCGATCACCTTGTACAAGTTAGGGCAATATCCTGTCCCCAAAAAGCCGCTACGTGCATTCACAAGCGGATGGAAAACGAAGTGGCAGCATTCTCCTGCTTGGTGAGAGCCCAGCGACTCTGGCAGAAACCCTGGAGAACTCTAATCCAATCCTCTGCCCAAACGTAAATGCGGCCACCCCGGAAGGCTCCTACACTTTGATGCACTGAGTAAAAACCTACCTGCTTTCCACCACGAAAACGGAACGACTGTCCTTCCTTGCTCTAATGCATAAAATGCGTGCCTGGGAATGATCATAGACGTGAAATCTGCGGCCCGTGATTTTTGTGGCAGAGAGAACAGGCTCCTTAACTTTGGGTTTCCATAGAACTCAACCGCACTTGGGTTTGTGTCGAATACACATTGTAAAGATGCACTTACATTATTCAAAATGTACCAGTGGTTTTCTTTCTTGTTTAACAGAAACCCAAAGAGTTGCAATGGAATCGCGAAAAATGTCCTTTTGTAATGGAAGTCGCGTTGATCTTGAAGAAAGAGTCACCTACACAATGATGACATTTAAAAATATTATTCCTCGGTTGTAACGCAATGCAAGGTTACTATAAAGTTCACTGAACAAAAATCACTTTGAATCTGGTAATAAGTCTATTTTTTTTTTAATCCTCTGACCTCCAAGAAATCACTAAGTTTGGAACGGGCTTGCGAACTGAAAATGGTTAGCTACGCCCCTGCATTCAGTTTCAGGATTACAACATACGGTACGCGGACCGTTTAAGATCATTCTCGTACAACATCTGTAGCATGGATTTTTTTAAAATACTTCTCAAAAAAATTTGACGTCATGAGGCCCTTCTTTGATACAGTTTTCAAAATATCTATTTCATTTTTTTTCAAGTGAAGCTATGATCTTCGCAGTTATGAGCGCAATTTTTGCAATTGCGTAGAGAAGCCTGAAAAATTCAGGACTTCAACGGGGTTTGAACCCGTGACCTCGCGATTCCGGTGCGACGCTCTAACCAACTGAGCTATGAAGCCACTGACGTTGGGAGCTGGTCATTTGTGGGTTCTAATGGTCCCGTGAGGAATGAATCAATGATGAAATGGTATATGAAATGAATCATATATGAACTGCGGATATGAAATCAAGTGAAGCTATGATCTTCGCAGTTATGAGCGCAATTTTTGCAATTGCGTAGAGAAGCCTGAAAAATTCAGGACTTCAACGGGGTTTGAACCCGTGACCTCGCGATTCCGGTGCGACGCTCTAACCAACTGAGCTATGAAGCCACTGACGTTGGGAGCTGGTCATTTGTGGGTTCTAATGGTCCCGTGAGGAATGAATCAATGATGAAATGGTATATGAAATGAATCATATATGAACTGCGGATATGAAATCAAGTGAAGCTATGATCTTCGCAGTTATGAGCGCAATTTTTGCAATTGCGTAGAGAAGCCTGAAAAATTCAGGACTTCAACGGGGTTTGAACCCGTGACCTCGCGATTCCGGTGCGACGCTCTAACCAACTGAGCTATGAAGCCACTGACGTTGGGAGCTGGTCATTTGTGGGTTCTAATGGTCCCGTGAGGAATGAATCATTTTAGAACCCACAAATGACCAGCTCCCAACGTCAGTGGCTTCATAGCTCAGTTGGTTAGAGCGTCGCACCGGAATCGCGAGGTCACGGGTTCAAACCCCGTTGAAGTCCTGAATTTTTCAGGCTTCTCTACGCAATTGCAAAAATTGCGCTCATAACTGCGAAGATCATAGCTTCACTTGATTTCATATCCGCAGTTCATATATGATTCATTTCATATACCATTTCATCATTGATTCATTTTTTTTTGTCCAAATAGAAATTCCATGCTACAGTTTGCGAAAAATGACGGGGCGATTCCCATCTGGTGAAAAAGCCGCCTCTTCCTTTTGTTTCCTGAGAGTTTGTACCTGTTTTTCACTAAAACGCACGGCAGAGGACTGGGACATATTGCGCATGCCCCTTTTGATTGAAGTGATGTGAGACTCTCATTGAAAAAGTCACTTCAAAGGACCGTCCATGCAACCTTTTTGAAGGGTTCTTGACTAAAAATCTACCTTGGCAACCATTGTCTTTCTGTAGTTAAGAGTCACCCTTCTTAATAAAAACATGTTCTTTTCAGACTCAATATTATTAGATTTCAAATGTCTGAGAAAATACATTTGATGTTCTGTACATCGGAAACACTTGGTTCAGTGCATCCCTCTTACTGTTCCAAGCTCCAGTTGGAACCGGACCTCTTACAAAACAGTCGTACATGGACTGTTTAAGAAGTGTATATGAAGTCTCATTATACCCCCACATAGAAGAAAATAGGGGCATGATTGCTCTAATTACCCCGGGGGCGGGGACTACACGGGTCAATATTCACTGGCTATGTGCCACTGGTCTCTCAGAACCCCTATCCATTAATAGTCTATTTTATGGCCAATTATAGACCCAATCTTAGTCACTTGGGTAAATGTAATTTTAGCGACCGCAACTTAGTCACTTTCTGTTTATGCATAAACCTTACATAAGGCATTTTAATTGTAATTTCAAAACAGAATATAAGTGCAACTAGTAAGTATTAAATCAACAGCCCTACAGTTCTTTCTATAGCAACCTTTTTTTTACCGCGAACCTTCCCATTTTATATCCCACTAGCCAGAATTTTCTTACCCCCGGAATCCCGACAATTTGCGACCCCATTCTAGTAACTCTGTCGGGAACTATGTTGAAAATGCAACTCCATTATAGTCAATTCAGTCGTGAAAATGCGACCCCATCCAGCGGCTAATTTCTCGATGCTGACTCCTCTGTCAGTAGCAGATGTGTTGGCCATTTATTTACTTGGAAATATTAACAAAAAGCCACCACTTGAACACGCTTTGATATCATTGAACACTTTACTGTAAAATATTAACAACAATATTTACAACTTGGAATGAAATTTATGAGCATTTGAAAATTTTCTCACACCACATTGAAATAATTTAAAAACTGGACCCTCCAATATTGACATTTTCTCAGCCAGTAAGAAAAGATGTAGCCGCTCAAGAAATAAAACCAACAATAAGAAGGAAATGACTTTTTTTCAAAAAAAAGGAAAGAGATTTTTTGTATTTCTTTTAGAAGGACGAGGGGTATTTTCAACAACCTTATTTCACAAGTTTTTAAGTATTCAATGTAACGAGTTCTACAACAGACTTGTTCCCAGGCTTTCCCTCCAAGCAGCGGATGGAAACTCTGACAACTATCGTAGCTCGGAACGAGGCTGCTTTTTCTATTTTGAGGAAAAACGGGAATTTGCATCAACCATGTCTTTCATTACCGTGTCATTATAGAACTTCTACGACCAAAAAAAAACTCTTCTACAAACATTTTTTGATAATTTTCCGAACACCTACGTAGCGCGAGATTTGAACCTTCCGCAAGTTTTCGTAATTTTTATCATTTTATCATTCTGATTCCTTGACTGGAAATAAATTACATCCTCATCTCAACATTTTATTGTTGGCTT
Source organism: Montipora capricornis (assembly GCF_036669925.1). NCBI lineage: Eukaryota > Metazoa > Cnidaria > Anthozoa > Scleractinia > Acroporidae > Montipora > Montipora capricornis. The sequence continues at coordinate 26,124,931 of NC_090885.1, forward strand.
GGTGCTGAAGCACCGAAAAGTCAATTATAACTTGACCCTGTGGAAAAAATAGGAAACAAATAAATGATGAGTTGACAAAAATTTTGGAGAACTTTTATTGGGACGCCGGCGGGATAATTGGATTGCGACTTGGTCACTTTTCGCGGGAGCTGAATTGTCCCAGGGGCCTGGGTTTGTTAAGAAATTCGAATGAGAATCACTCCATTTATAATACGATCGAATGATTTGCAAGCAGAAGGGCTACTTACTAAAAAAGCCGGTCGCAAATGAAAGCTTCACTCGCACATTTTGGTTTTGGCAAATTCTATTCTGATACCGCCTCTCTCCCCTGTTCCAATGATCTTTCTAAATGGACGAAAGGAAAGACATAATTTACCCAACATTTAGGGACGATTGAAAGATCTCGAATTAAGGGTACGTTCGATTGACGCTATTCCGGAATAAGAATACGTGGAGTGATGATTTAAAACACTATGTGTGGTGTTTTGCAGCGAAAAGGATAATAAAGCTATGTTTAAAATAGCATTTTAGCAGATGTTTGAGAATATTAATGTGAACCTCCGCAAAAAAGAAGGATTTCTAACTTCTATTCCATGTATTCCTATTCCGGAATACGGTCAATCGAGTGCGCACTAAATACATAGATTGTGTTTAAACTTTCTTACCCATGAAGACACTGTTTTGCATAAGCTGCAGATGGAACATCCTAAGGAAGAGAAAATAATAATTTTTTACAGTTATGTGCTTAGTTACCTGGCCTTTAAATGAAAGTGAGGCTGGGGTTGACCTTGTTATGATACAGACCTACCTGCTTTTCTTATGTTAATGATTTTGTCCTCGTGCTAATTAGTTGGAATTTACATAAGAATCGCAGTGAGGTTTCTATCAAAAGAAGGTCAACTCTAACCACACTTTCATTCACACGCCAGGTAACTAAGCACACAACTGTATTTGCAATCCAGACACATGTTCTCCCCGAAAGCGAGGTTCTTTCGCAAATTCTGATGTTTCGCACTTAGTAACGTCTACTTACTTTCTCGAACAAAAGCGATAATTATAGTTGAAATTTTATTTTGTTGGAAAAAGAATGATTTCAGCATTTGAGAAGAAATTCATTATCCATAAATTCATATTTTGAACTGGTCAAAGTTTAGTGCGTCAACCGGCTGACTTGGACAGCATACCGTCATAGAAAAGCAGAAACTAGGCGAGACTGCTTGGTCTTCCTTCAAAAATATGGCGCTTACCAACAGGCAAAAAGTCGTATAGCGGTGGCCATTATGGTGTTTCTAGTATTATATAAACAACAAAACAATGAATTTTTTCAGTGGGGACCACGAATGCTTTCACAAGCATTTGCCACATTTAGTGATTTTATGTGACGAGTCGTTTAGGTACGAGCAATTTTTCGTGTTGGAAAACTCTTGTTTGGCACATAAAAGCAAACTCATTAGGTTGTCACCAAAATTTATTTGTTACATAAAAATGCTCTTATAAAGACGATGCTCAACACGTCAATTACTAGCATGGAGTTTCTCATTACATTGCGACTTTTGAAGGTAGTCTGTTACTGGATATATAGCAAAACATACCGACTGCTCAAACTGAAACAATGCATGGCTGTTAATTATAGTAAGTACCAAGTATTCCACAAAGCAGACTGGATTTTGTCCTTTGCTGAGCATCTTTAAACGACGAAATCCAGGTGTTCTACAATGGAAAAACCGCGAGTCAGAGTTTCCGATGAAAGGGTTTCAAACATTTATTATTATAGATCGTATATATTTGACAGCCATGTTGATGGCCCAACTTAATCATCCAGGCCTGAATTCTACTCTTACGCAAATATTCTCATTTTTTCCGGTGCTCACTAAGTGAAAAGGCCCTATGGAAGTTATAAACGAACGGATTGATATATGAAGCTCATATGTCATTCCGTTCGTTGATTCATTCCTTCATCACGGGAACATTAGAACCCACAAATGACCAGCTCCCAACATCACTGGCTTCATAGCTCAGTTGATTAGAGAGGGTCGCAACGGTATCGCGAGGTCACGGGTTCAAACCCCGTTGAAGTCCTGAATTTTTCAGACTTCTCTACGCAATTGCTAAAATTGCGTTCATGTCTGCGAGGATCATAGCTTCAGTTGGAAGTTCTAAACCTATTTACGGAAAGATCCGAAGAGAAGCTTTTCCTAAAAAGCGATTAACTGATAATAAGTGCGAGAATCGCTTTTCCCTTTCATCTATAGTCCCCACTTAACCAGCAAACAGATGCATTTATTCGTCGAGTCCTTTCACGCGAACACACGAGCCAAAAAATTTAACCTGCTCCCAAATGTGCATGTGTCTTCATAGCTCAGAGGAGCATACCACCGACATCGCAAAGCTCATGGGCTCGAATTCCATTGAAGCCAACTAAATTTTTCAGGTGTCTATAAGAGGAGAATAGTACCCTAAATTTGTGTATACCATTCTACGATTTCAATTAGCCATAATCATACTGCTCTCATTGGTAAATTGTACAGATAATCGCGAGGATCACTTCTCTCTTTTACCGGATTAATTCGACTTACTCGCCAAACGCATCCCTCAATAGCTGTTCAGTACATTCTTTTTCTAAGTTTGCTACGAACAAAGTAGAGCAGGGCATATTTCCTGCCATGTCTCCACCAAACAATGCTATTTGAAGAGGAGCTGTCGGAGAACCCAATGCTGGGAAAATCGGATGGTGTTGAGGGAAACTCTACAAAGAAAAGGATACTAATTATTAAAGCAAAAATATCAAAACAACTTTATTTTTATCGCTAAAGGTTCTGTGAATGCGTACTCCCTTGCATTTCAGGGAGGGTATCAAAATAGCCCAAAGTTTTGCATGTCGGGCTTGAAATCAGTGAGATGACCACGTTAGTATCGATGTAAAAGATGTAACAATGCATTGTGTTGTAAAGCAACGACGAAGCTAACAAAAAATTAAACACAAAACAATGCAAAATCCATTTTGCTGTGAAGCTCAGTCAGATCCTACGCATCTAACATTGATATGAGTCATTGAAAGTCGTCCGAATATCTTCACGGTTGACAATCATCATTATTTTGATTCAGTGGTTTGTATTCCTTGTGTCCTCTCATTGGCCAAGAATTTACAGTTACTTCTAGAATTCAATGCAAGCTATAGATGAATGGTGATCCGACGAGAAGAATAAGCCTCGTTCCAATCATTTTAGAAGTAACAAATTTGAGTTGTTAAGATTACTAATAACTCATGAGTGGCAGTAAATCGGCCATATACGTATTCTCACGGTTGCACCGGAAACAAGCATGAAGGAGAGTCTGATGCGGGGGAATCTTTTCAGATGCAAATTATTTCCCTTGCATGATCTTTCATCGCACGTTCGTTCCTGTCTAACTGTGAGAATACGAATAAGGTCTATTGGAAAGCAGTATTCAGGCCTCTTATGATGTCCATGGAAATGTTCCCGTTTGTTTAGTTAGTTCGGTATGCAATGAGTGAATATGTAGCCTGCAAGACAGGCGCTTTATGAGCCAAGCGGGGCGAACGCGATATTTCGCGCGGAGCGCGACACAAGCGCGAAGCGCGAGACGAGGGGGAGAGTTGGCTCATAAAAGGTCTGCCATGCAGGCTAGTGAATGTGTGGTAAGAGATCCATGGAATCCCTCGTCCCTATGATAATTACTTTAAAATTCAATTTTAGCTTGCCATCTTGCTGCGAAGGTGAGTCTTAAGTGTTGCTCACATGACTAGGCGGTTCACTTTCAGACTAACTGACCAATGAGATGTGTCGTCCTGTAATAAAAATATGGGAAACTCCCTCTCTTTCCTCATATAGAGTGTTTTCACGTGACGCCACGGCTGCCATGTTGGAGGAGTGAAACAAAGAAACAGCGGTCATGTGGGAGGAGGGAAATATTCTTTTGTGAATCGAACTCAATTTTTATAAAAATTCTTCCTTTTGTTGATGACCTATGTATGCAATATGGATGGTGGTCACACGATGAGCGGACAGCAAAGTATAGACATGAAAGTAGGCTATTTTATTTAATACTACTCTGATTCACTTCGCTATTGAGACACAATATGAGCAGAAAATTTGTATATATGTCCTCATGCAGAGGACTACCTGCTGACCTCGTATCTATTACTGAAACCATTTGATTACTTACTTGCAGTTGTTGAATAATCGTCGGATGATGATTGAAGGGGTGATGTGCTGTTGCTGCTGCCGCCATTATGTCGTTAAATATTGGCCTGATATAAAACAGCACATACAAAAGCGGTATCAGTATTTTACAAACAGGAAAACAAGAAAAGCAAAGCAGCAATAACAATAACAACAAGGCAATAGCAGGTAAATGGAATTTCAATGCTGACATGACTTCGTCTAGTTGACCGTTCCCTTCCTGCGGGAAGAGGTATCATCCGATTCTCAAGAAAATAACCTCACTCAGGGGCGTAGCGACCATATACGCAACGTACGCACGTGTGTGCCTCGAAAATCTTTCAAAAAAAGTTAATTTACTTATTTGACTTATTTATTTACTTATTTTGTGGCGAAAAGTCACTTTTACACATGCAACAGTTTTCTCTTATTGTATTCCTTAGATTCCTTAGATTCCTTTAAAACTAGCCTTAAAACACTCATTTTTAAAATTGCTTTTAACATAAAGTAAATTTCTAATATTTTTCGTGTACTTAATTTAAATCTTATATTAAAGCATTAAGACTTATGTATAATGCGTTTTTAAGAACTGTATTATTATTATTATTATTGTGTCTATTTTACGAAAAGAAAACTCAGTCATCACAAGCAGTTCTCTTTCCGCGCATGAACTGAGCTATCAATTACAGTGCGTTCACTGAAACCGGGGTCAGAGGGCAAAACCGAAACAATAAATTCCAACATTTTCAGATCCAGCAAATCAAGTTTACGGTACCAAACAATGAAATCGCAAGTTTTTCGTTAACCGATGATGCTCATGAAAACTATGGGGGCCACCAGATAATGAAAACCAATCGACCCGGTTTCAGTGAACGCACTGAAAATCGACTTAGCTTTGAAAAGTTCACTGTTCTTCTGCAAGTGTTGAGATCGAGTGTTGTTGAGATCACTTTGTGTGTGTATATATACTAAAACAATTATTCTTTTCAATCTCGGTGAATAGTGGCAGAATATTTACCTGTATAGCCGGGACCTCGATTTCAAAGAATAATTGTAGTACCAAAGGTTGTCAAGTAAAGAACAAAGTTACTTTTCTGGGGAGCATGCCCCCAGACCCCTCTAGAGGCTCGCGCCGAGCGCCTTCGGCGCTCCTATCACTACACCTTCCTATATGTACCTAAGCGGAAGAACCACTCAACGCCCCTGCTCACTGTCAGGGAAACATTTTATTGGACTTCAGTGTAGTTCACATTTAGTGAGGATAAGACATAGGTGCCATCGTATCTTAAGCTTTTTCTATCACTGCATCGAGAAGTGTGTAGACTATATTGTTCCACAAACTTTATGAACCTTGCTGGCTGAGGCACAGGCTGCATGTTTTTGTCATGGTCCGAGAGCACTTGTGAAAGTCTAACAATCTGCAGATGTTCTAACAAATGTAGCACTTTAATTTCTCCTTCGACTTGTTTGAAGACACCAAGGGTTGGTCCGGCCGGAGTTCGGCGCTCAATGAATTGAACTAATCAGTTGGAGGATGCCTCCTCGTGGAAGTTGTTACCCCCCCCCCCCCCCCCCTTCCTCCCTCATCCCCTCGTCGTACGTGATTTGATGCTATTGCGCTTTAGTTTGCATTTATAGCTGCATACAAATCATTCTCTCTCACAGCTATTCCTTTAAGAAAAAGAAGTAATTTTTTGAAGTGTCACTCTTCAGATGTGGTACCAAGATGCATCGATGCATTTACTCACGCTGGATAGGCTAAACTTGGTTCCGGTGTTGGTAAGAATCCCGCAGTTGCAAGTTCTGCAGGTACTAAAAAAAAGACAAGCAAATAAACAACATCTGTTTAATATTTTTACAAAAGATAAAGGGATCATGAAGAGAAACGGGAGCAAAAAATATGTCTTTCCTTCCCCACCAAAAATAATAATGATGGCAGTCTCCGTTTTGGTTGGCCACTGTATTGGATGGTAAGTAAATTTGTAAGGCGTGGCCATTCCTATCAATTTAGGGTGTCTCAAGCCTGTGCTACGGCTAATTTGGTTATCTCTTGGTCGAAAGGAACAATTTTCAAGGAAAGCACGGTGGATAGCACATTATTTACAACCGATATATTCAGCCACATGTAAACACAGATATAAACCCATTTACTTACAAAATTGCGGCTCTCTTGGATAAAAGTGTGGGGCCAAGACTGCTTGTTTGTTCACCGGTTTGGACACCTTGGTGTTGGAACGAGCGAACTCCAGTCGCAAGGTGAGAGAGGCATCTGGATCAAATCGCACTCCCTGAAAATAGAGAAGTTATTTAACAGTCAAATAATGAAAATGAAGTCCGATATCCCCTCAGCACTGAAATAATCTTCTAACTTTTCTTTTCTCAAGAGTACTTTTTAGTCATTGCTGCTTAGCCAATAACGCAAACCTTAACGCGCCATAGAGTTTTTGGAAATATTTTTTTCAACACTGAGAGACCACAGAGTTTTTGGAATACTCTTGGATGATAAAGCGATTTTCCGATTTTGTCCAGCACCAAAATGCCCTTAAAAAGTGATCAAACACTGGAAAACTTTGTAAAGGATTTCAGAACAAACATGTTTAGTTTGCTTATCGGCCTTCAAGTTTAGTTTTAACAGCGCACGCGTATCAAAGGTGACCCCACCGGTGTATTTATAGTTTTACCTGTAAAGAAGCTTTGGCCTCTTCGGCTTGTTCTCTGTTTTCAAACGTAACAAATGCAACTGGCTAAAACGAAGAAGGAATAGAGTGTTTGACAGGATTTTCCAAAAAGTGACAACAGAAAAAAGGATAATACCGTCAAATTGAATGATTTGGATGTATTTTCAGGTTAAACATTCAAACAAAGGGAGTTTCAAACGAACATTTGCGTTCCAAATTTATGCCCTTTAGCAAAAGGGAACCGTTTTGCTCATGCGCTGTTTATCATATACAATGCCGATAATCGTGGTGCTCATGTGTACCATTCATATTCCAATGATAAACGGTGTTCCGCATAGCGATTTCTTTCCCTTTCCGTGAAACAGATTGATAGACTGGCCAGTCCACATTGGGCGTTCGTTGCGACTACCTTGTTTGGTGTTTTTCCGTGAACAAAGAGGAGAAAAACGTTGCTACACAAGTAGTGCTGCAAAACTTCGAAATGGTTTGAAAATTCTGTCCAATGGTCGTGTTCGTTCAGTTGTTGCTAATCTGTATAGAGAATACAGTGGAATCACGACAAGCTTCAAGTACTTACCGACTGAGTTTTACCCTGTGTGGAGGAAATAGAAAAGAAATCAGTTCTTCTTAATAGGTTGACGTTTACAACGGCTTGATTTGACTTCGCGCAGCTTTTAGTGTTAAAAGAACAAGTTCATCAAAGGAATGTCCTTTAACTTCGGCCAGAGTGAAGGCTACAGGTAGTCTCTTGTTTTTCTTAGAATAAGTCGTGATGTGAATCTTGTTTGAGCCTCGGCCAGACTTGACGATAAAAAATAATCATATGAAAGGCGGTACTCATCGTGTTACAGTTTAGGGGTGTTATAGTTCCTTATATTTGATCATTTGTGAAGTAAAATTCTGTGTCGAAAAATACCTTGATCTCATTCCCGTTTGTCATTGAAAGTAATCAAAAATCTGTTTACTGCACGTACGTACTCCGAGGTCCCTGCTATCAAGGGGGATATTACATCGGCTACTAGGTAGGAGGAAAAATCTTTGACCAAAAATGTTCACTCCACAGAATATAGGTTTTAAGGGTTTGTTGGCCTTCGGTAGAACATTTTGCTCCTGCTTCCGGGGGGGGTCTGATCTTACAGTTCACGGACAAACTATAAAATCAAGTATTATTATGATTCCAAGATTAGGGACGATTTTCGTAATGATGTTAAATCGGATGGTAAGTATAGGAGAGACTTAAACACTCATGTCATGCTCTCAGATGCTAACTGTTGCATTTACTTTGGCCGAAAATGACAAATTGTAAATCTCTTGAGACACGGATAACAATGGTGTGATGTGAATGTGTTTGTGAACAAACAAAAGTAGCTAATGACAGATGTATTATTTTGGCTCACCTACAAAGCGGTGATGACGTAACGCGATAACCACACATAAAGGGTGTTTTCATTGTGAACATACCCGAATTCATTTACCACTCTGTGTAACAGGCCAGTTACCACGGAAACCGTGGAAAACAACCCCTACTCTTAGCTATTCGTTCCCCTACTCTTCACGGTTCTAAAACAGTAATCTCACTAGTTTTATGAATACGGGACGGTATTTTACGGACGGGGCCTACGGTATAATTGGGAGCTTAAGCACGCGCGTTTTTGAGACGCGGACGGAAACCGGAAGTGAGCTGTTTTCCCCTTTAACCTGTTTTCACGCCACCACATTTACGTATCTTTTCTCCATCAGAGATGATCAGTACAAAAATCTGGGAGACACCACTGTTTTGGCACGCGAGAATTTTCTCTTCCGGTTGCCGTCCGCTTCTCAAAAACGCGCGTGCTTAAGTTCCCTATTGACCTTGGGGAACTTGTTACTCTAATAAACCATCTCGGATTGCAAAGGACGAACTCTCTCCTAAGTGTTAATCGGACTTCAAACCCCTACGTGACTTTTCACGAGGTACACAGTCCTACAATTCTCCAACAGAGCCGCTCGTCGTCGATAACTGATATGGTGGAGAGTCATTATGGCTGAAGCTTTTTAAGATCAGCCAAACCATCCTTCAAAGATGATTATAACAAGGTTAACAATGAATGGTTACACAATCACCCTCCTAATATTCGAGACTGACAAACAACGTTCGCATATCTAATCTGAACGGTCAAAAGACATGCAAAGTTAACTTGAACCACAAACATGCCCGATAAATTAGCCCGTCTGTCGGGTATGAAAAACTCGTGTGAAATTTCGGAACACACTCATAATCTCTCCTCGAATTCATTTGTAATTATCTTCTTTGGAAATCACTTTTCGAGCAGAAGAAATCATGCTGTGATTTCTTTGGATCCATTCCGGATTGCGAATTAACTCTCTGGTAAGAAATCAATAAGTGTTTACTTTTAAAAACACTTAGAAAAATAACGATCATATTGGAAGTCGGGATGTGATTGATTACACGCAGCTTATAGCCCACGAACAGAGCACTTTAATTCTGCTAGCAGTCAATAAGAATACATTTGACAGAGCTGCGTTCTCCTCCGGTGCGCTACCAGAATCGTTTGGTGATGTCGAGCCGGTTTTCATTATTCGCTGGACTGTGACCAATAGCCCAGTGAAAGGAAAGAATCTTGGTTAATCGATGCTATAATGGTTATCAAAACCGAAAACGTCGATGCAGTCGTAAAATTCTATGGGAATAATTTCCCCGAGCTAATGGGATTGTACTGGTTTGGCCTGATTATCAATGCAAGGTTGAATTGATTCAGGCATTCTGCTATAATCCCTAAGCTTTATTATTCAAAGGGGTGCAGGTGAAGACAAAGTGAATGGTAATTGCTTTGTGAACCCTGCAAGGTTATTCTTCTTACTTGTTTATCCGTGAGCTTTAATAAAGATCCCTCGTATCCCTAAAAACAACGAAACAAGCTAAATTAATCCCTCAAATTTACAGCATTTTTTCCATATCCTTTTCTTTCTATCCTTAAAGGAAACAGCTCAACGTGTGATCATTGCTTCAATGATTGGAAGCTTTTCACGAATCAAGTATGTTACGATTCAGAGAGGAATTGAAAAACAACCCAAAAAAAAATGCTCTCCAACGCGTAATTACGAAATGACGGGGAAAATGTGCGAACAATATTACTTTGCGGTTAAGCGCGTTTTTCCAATATTAGACCAAACTAAGTAAGAACTAAAGCCACTGGTGTTGATGTTTTTTTCTTTTCTTATGCAATTAAAGAAGCGGAGGCCAAGCAGTAAATTAATCTCGACATTTAAGTTGCTCTGGTTTGAGCCACATGACGTACTCTTTCTATCGAAAACTTTTTCAAGGACTACGTTTCACAGACTATTTTTTGTTTCCCTGAGTCCTTCTTGGACCTAGTAAAAAAGTAAACTAAATACCTTTAAAGGCTGGGACATTAACATAATGACAGGTCCGCCCAATTATTGAGTTTGAGTTCTGTATTCGACTAACAAACACATGGATGCTCCGCTGTAAAAAATATGGTCACCGCAGACAAGACCGAACATTGGTGATTTCAAACAGATCGTCGTGTTGATCAAAATGAGTAGTGTTGTATCTGAGTGATTATCCGGGTTAAATATACTTTGCGATGCTTGGCTTGCAAATGAATATTTTGTATTCGACGAATGTTGAAAACTATGCCACTGGTACAAATGGATTCTTCAGAATTGTTGACAAACATCATAGTCGTATACTATTGGATAATTCACGAACTGCAGTTTCTCGTCGAGTTTGAATATCATGGTGACTTGAAAATTTTTGACAGATTGGTGCAAATACATGTTACTCGACCTAAATTGTGGTACATTTATAGTGATATAATATGATAAAATGTTCGGAAAGTGCCAGAGACATAACATATTTCGGTTTAGAAGACACAGAAACACTTTCGATGAAAATGAAAACCACACACCGCTTGGCAAACTTTGCCTATTCTCTCTGAGAACCTAATTAGTTTTCCTTGTACTTAATTGCTGCAGGAATCATTAGTGTGAAGAAGTGATAATTGCGTCTTCTCTTCACCTAAACGCACTCAAGTTGAACCCATTTGACTCAGCACCGCATAGAGAGTTTCGAAATTAAGTATCCTTTATTACGCCTAGTGGCGTTTGACAGCCAAATTTCAGACCTTCTATATTCCTGTAAATAATGAAGAAGAGGACCTAAGACTCCTCTTTGTTTTTCTGTTTGCATACACGATGAGTTAGGGTAACAACATAAATCGCTTCGTTTTTACAATGGCCGCTGAAGATGCTTTTGCAAATATTGAACAAGATGTAAGAAACAACTTTGATCAGCAAACTTCATTTAGCTAGCGCGTACTATCAAATTTCAGACTCATCAGATCGTGCACTTTTATGATTTTGCAAAAACACTACTCGCTACTGGCAATAAACGTATTTCAATATTCGTTTGGTTTTGTTTGAAAGCGGAGCTTGAACCCTGCGACCTTGGACAAGTCGATTTCAAAACACTGACGGAGACATTGGCAAATGTAGTTATGGCATCGCCTTAAGTTTACTTAACGTATCCGAGATTTGGTTCATTTACTTAGCCAACTAAATCCATAATGGGGGCCAGGAGAGTCCCATTCAAGTTTAATGTCTTAGATTTTCGGCATTTTCAGCCGAATCGCAACCGATGTTGAAAATATTAGAAGCGAAACAGCTGGACCGAAGAAAGCGCACCGTACCTTGAAGCCTCGGAAAAGAAGGTAGATTTCACGGGGTTTGACATCGATTGGTAAACCACTAACAAACAGAGTGCGAACCTGGGAGAAAAAAGATTAAAATGTTACGGACGCATGGGTGTGGAAACACACTCCTACCGATCTCGCCGCACAACTTTTCCAAACCTCGTCATCTGATGATGTCGATTTTGCGTCCATGGCCTTAACTGCACCTCACTCGTGCCGTGCTCAAATTTCGCTCAGTTCAGTGATTGTGTTAGTGCTTTAGGTGCAGAGGTGCTTGTAACGTGCAGTGTAACAACATGGAAAGCATTACAACCTTCTACAATATTAAAATGGCCTCTGCTATTCTCTGCAGCTGCATGCTAGAACCAACAGGTAACTCTGCATGACGTAAGAATTTTCTTCCCGCGTGACATTCCATTGCTAGAAAAACGTGAAAAGAATCCCACTGAGACGCTCAAGTCTCCATGACAACAATTATATTGGGCTAGAAGAACTATTGTTTTTGCCGCAAAAAGTAAGTGTAAACAGCAGGAAAACCGAGCATGAACTAAAGAACCTGGGGTGAGTACTGAACCGAGAGAAACAAGAACTAGCGTGAAAACGAGGCGGAAGCGAGATGGTTGTTACAGCAACAAAATTTGCACATTTTGAAACAACTTTCTCTGCGTTTTTTGAGCATTTTCCTCTCTTTGTTTGGCACCTGGGGACATAGAAAGAAACAACAAGCTTTTTTTGTTATTCGATCCTCTTTAGGTTTCGAAGATTGGAATTATGGTGAGTTCGCTAGAGCAGTGAGTTTCTAGAGTAGTCCGCCATCCATAGCAATATTAGCTTAAATATTACTCTAAATGATAAAAACATCATAGAAGGACCAACACTTTTGTTTCTTACCTACTGGTTTAGATTAGCCTGCTACCTATTTGTCTGTTTATTTTATTTACAACTGTTTCAATGGTAAATAAAATTACGTGTCTTTATACAGTAAGCTTACTTCTTTCGTATTCAGAACAGAATGTTTGTTCCTCATGGGTTTTAGGCTTCGGTGCGTCGAATGAATCTTGGTCATGCACAGCAACAGAAGCTACTGGCTGAAAACAGGAGGAAAGAGATTGCAAGGGAAGACCAGATGAAACGAATCAATCAGGAAAGAACTTTGGAAGCAAACATGGCCAGCGAAGAAAGGATTGAGAATAAAAGATTTCTAAGGAGACGTCGGCAGGAAGAAAACGAACGAGAAATGGATGAGGCAATAAGAAAAGTAAAGATGCATTGATGTAGATTCTACAATATGTGAAAAATTGTCTTACGAAACTTTTTAGTTTTGCATCCTCTTATGTTTTCCGTCTTGTCATACTCCCCTCCCCTCTTTTCATACTCCAGTTCTCTGTCCCCCAGTTGCATTAGCCATTTATGGCAGACAACTTTTACACAGACAACATGGTTCAATAAAAGGAGGGGTGTTTTTGGACCTTTGTGGGGGGGAAGTAAGGTGCTACTCAAGGAAGTTCAAAGGCAATAAATTATGTAGATTGTAAACCATACAAAGCTATGGACACCTCCAGCACTGTACTAAGCTACAAAAGAATAGCTTTGTACAGTGCTGGAGGAGTTTGCCCATAGATTGTTGCATTCCAATGAAAGCAGTGTTTTGGAACTTGCTTTCCAATCTTGGATGGATTATACCTAAAGTTCATAACTGTTTATTCATTCAAAAATCATGCATTCAGAATACATCTAGAATTGAGAAAATAAAAAGTTAATTAGCTACAAAATACTTCAGGCCGAGTTAATGTCTAGAGCAGCCTTACTGGTAAATTACTTTAGTTGTTAAATTTTGCGATTATCAAGTTATGGGTTTTGCTTAAAAGCTACTAGAAGAACCATGGACAGAGTGGAGTGGACTTAGGTTTTTACTTGATGCTCCTTACTGATCCAATTTAGAACGAAGGAAGAGCCACTTGTCAGTTCAATCAAGTAAATAGTTATAATTTTTTTTCAGCAACAAGAGCAAAAAGAACTCCAACATAGACAACAGGAACAAGAGCAAAGGCTTGCCAAGGTTAGTGTTATTCCAAGATGTCAGCGAGTTATCTGGGAGATAATAAATGTGTTGTCATGACCTATGAGTGAATTAAGTGCATCTCCTGCAAGGATGTACATTTCATGTAGCTAAGAATAAATTCATCCAGGCGAAGGTGCTATTTAGGCGGTAAGTTCATGCTCTGAGCGTCAAAGGGACCTGGTAACAAGTTTGTTCCCAATGTCTCGCAAGACCTGGCATTCTTCCAGATTGCAAATATGCGGAATTTGGAAAGAGAGGACACGCTCACTGTACTTCGAAGACCGCTTTTGTTTCATTTCCAGTATCGATAAATTCTAGTGATAATACTATCAGATATTCATATCATTCATACATTCATATCATATTCATACATTCCGTATACTATCAGATATTCAATTTTTTTGTTAACACACAGAATGACTTTTAAACTTTGTAGAGAATAATTTACGATCTTTTCAGTCTCTTCGATCAACAGCCAAAATTCAGCGCGCAATCAGCCATTTCGCAGGTAGCGTTTTTCACCGGCTGCCGGCGCTAATAGCGACATCACTGCTCCCGCCTTCCAGTGACTCTTGCTCTCAGGGCAAGTAAAAAGATTGTAACAACCATCAACCATCATCCAAAATTCCTCCTTATTTCAGCTTTAAAACTGCAGGTAGTCACCAAGCAGTTAGTATTCTGAGAAGATTTTACTAAAAGTCTTTCTACATGTATTTGATGGTCAAAACCATTAGAGAGCTTGATCAGGGGGAACGTCTTGTGAATTTATAACATTATGTTGTGGTTCGAATTTTTTCTTGGTTTAACCCGTTGACCCCTGGGGATGAGACTCTTAAGAAACAGATTTTACTCTGTCTAGCAGGAGATGATTTTACTCGTCAACTGGGTGCGTCGTAGGGCATTTGAGATGTCAATGAGTTAAATTTAAGATTTTTCAAACAAGTTCAATCAAAATTATTCTGACTTTTCCTTGTCTAATATTCGATCTCCATCATAATCTGAAACATAGGAAAATCAAGGTTGAACTAGTTTGAAACTTTTCGAACCAAGTAAAAAATTGAACCATAACATATGAAAGTACAGTTCTAAGATTTTTTTATTTTCTTCACATTCAGAGCCTTCAGAGGCCTAACAGGGTTGTTTGCAAAGTACTAACAGCTGTAAGACCATTGACTGTAAAAAAAAGTGCTCTCAAAGTACCTTTAATTTAACTGTCTTCTAAAAAGTGGGATGATAAGCAAACATATTAATTCAAAATTTTAAGAAGGAAGCAGAAATGTACTTGTTTTTTGTTATAGGATTATATAACATTGGGGGCACCTAACATTATTGAGAAATCTCTCCATGGTGGCATACAAGACTAGCAATATTAATATAATATTCAATTGATAATTATGCATTTGAGCAGTCAGTAAGATTGTTTGCAGTGACATGTGTATTGCGTTTTGTGTATCCTACTCTATCATTAGGAATTAGAACATCTAAAACTTGAGAGGGTGCGTGAGGAAAAGCTCAGGCAGCAAATAAGAGAAAACAGGTACTGTGCCAGCCAAGAGAACTTAACAGTGAGATGAGTACTCTTGTCCTATTTACCGGTTACGGTAACTTACTTGAAAGACCAGTTGATTGTACCCATAACCTCTATTATTATAATTCAGTTTTGTTAGTTAGTTAATTTAGTTAGTTTCTCAATAAAATGATGCAATATGAATTATCATCATCATCATCATTTATTATTACAGGTGGTGTCCAAATTTTAAGCAAAACCAGTTATTAGGGTGTATAGTAAAGACACTGAATGTCTGATGACCTCTTTAATGTCCCAGATGGTATTTTTTACCAATCAACCTCCAAGCTCATGCTGGATGTCATATACACTGTACAACCACTCAGAACTAATGGAGACATTGTTGTGAGCAAGGGTTATTTGTGGCCTTTGATGTGATTCACATCATGTAGTTAAATCCTTTCATTGTACAGTCACATTAACGTCAAAAATATATGAAGAAAGAGCCATGCTTTCATCCCATGCGCAGCTTGGATGAGTCCATTTGGTCATTGAATATCCACCATATCTTTAAATATTTTTTGTATCAAATGAATACAGCTTTAATGAAGAATAACTTTTGCGATGAACTGTTAAGGGTCGCTGTTAAAAATTAAATGAAAATAATGAAAACAGACGGAAAAAAATTATCTCCCATACTTTTTCTTGCCCTCATTTCTTGCATTGAATTGTACTAATTGCATCAGTTTTTCACCACAGCTACGTACGTGTAACACTGTTGTTGCCACTTGCTGCTTAAAGTTTGATCATGCTTGGACAATTAGTTTTATCAAATTTTGGTTTTTGGTGATGGGGAACCAAAGTACCCAGATAAAAATCTCTCCTGCTCTAGGAGTTGGGAATTAAGAATATTATGCAAATGTCAGTGCTCTCTTTTGTGACCTAAGCCTCTTTCCTAGTTGGTAACCCTTTTTCTGTTTGGCATTATTTTTTGATGAGCTTTTTTTTGGAGTAGGGTTCTAGGTGATTAGGTGTTGTGGCTATGAATTGTTTTAAAAAGACCTTTCCAGTGATACACAAATAGAGTCAACTTCCAATTCATGCGTACACGTATAAAGTGTTATTATTGTGTACAGAAATAGCCATTGAATTTCCAGGAGACTCTTAGTGGTTCCAAGTCCCTCCAAACAGATAGCTGGGTCCTTTTGTCATGACTGAAATAAAATATTATTGTTTAATGTGCAAACATTCCACTTTTAGTGTTGAGTTGAGAGAGCTTGAGGCTAAGTTAAAATCCGGATACATGAATCGTGAAAGGGCAGCGCAGTTGGCAGAAAGGTTTGCTCAAGAAGAGCAAAATCAGGTTGGTCTTTTTGGTGCCGAATGGATTTTTCAAAATTATACTAAACATTACAAGGGTTTCTTTTGAGTTATATGGGCTAAGGAGATTTTGCGCATTTTGTATGACTGTATTTTCTTGGAGGTGTTAAAATTCTCTTTCAACTGTCCGCACGGTCTGTGGTCATTAGCTTGCAATAATTGATGGGCCAGTTTAGCAGACAGTATTCTACTGATTAACCTACTAAATTTCAAAGTTTTATTTTGTTGCTTGATTCAGAAATAATAATAAATATCGAACTTATTTTGATATCATGAAATTTGTGGGACAACAACGTTGGTCGTGCACTTGCAGTTTTTTTCATTTCGCTTAGAAAAGTGAATCATTTATTACGATTGTCAGTATTAAAGTGAAACATTGTAACTTGCCAATGCTTTTATTTATTTATTTATTTATTTTTAATATGATAAATTAGGTGGAAGAAAAACGGATTCATGCCAAGATGCAAGAAGAATACAAACGAGCCCTGGAAGTTGAGAAAGAGAAGGAGATGCAACGATGGGAGGAGAGTGTGCAGT
The DNA here is from genome assembly GCF_036669925.1 of Montipora capricornis. Lineage (NCBI taxonomy): Eukaryota > Metazoa > Cnidaria > Anthozoa > Scleractinia > Acroporidae > Montipora > Montipora capricornis. The sequence continues at coordinate 26,141,991 of NC_090885.1, forward strand.
ACCAGGAGCAGCTTGAGAGACAACTAGCAGAGAAGGAACGTAGGAAACAGGACGCTTATGAGGAATTCCTCAAAGAGAAACTAATGATTGATGAAATTGTAAGGAAGATTTATGAAGAGGATCAAAGGTGTGTACGCAAAAACTGCCAACTAATGCAAAGGAGGGATATGGAAATCTGAAAGGAAAGGAAAGGAAAGGAAAGGAACTTTATTTAAGTGTCTAGTCGTTCTAGCGCTGGAGCACAAATTGGGAAGACACTGCAAACTGAAATTAACAGTTAACACAAATCAAGTCAAAGAAAGAGAAATCAGGTTGCCTTTTAAGGTTCACAAATATTCGATTCCAGGGCAAAAGTTTGTTTTATTTTTTGCTTTCATTGGTGGTTTGGCTGCCAATATGGCACCGGAATACTACGGCATCTTTAGCCATGCAAAACGTAGAAAAAAAATCCTTTCCGCATACAGTCATTTGCAATCACGAAATGGATTTATAACCATTGTGAATTCAGCCGCAGAAAACTTTTTAACCTTGGCTACTATCCAAATGCAAGTTGAAGAAATATTTATTTGGGAATCAAACGAAAGAACGCGTCGTGCTTTTCGCTACTCGAGGACTATTACTAATAGTCCTCTACTAGCGTAGCCAATCAAAATGCAGGATTTGTATTGGTCCACTAGTTGGGTGATACTCACTAAATAGATAATATTACACAGTGTCAAGAAGATATGAATTTTATGTTCTCGTGGCAAGAACAATATCTCACTCGTGAGATATTGCTTGATTTATCCCACTCGTGAGATATTGTTCTTGCCACGAGAACACGAATTCATATCTTTGAGCTAAGGTATAATTTTGTCTTTATTATATGGACAATAAATATACATGGTAGAGATTGAAAAGCAGGCTTTGATACAAAATTAATGCTGGGTATTAATACAAACAAAAAAGGCGGGAATCGTGACGTCGTTCCTCAGTAATTATGACCACTCGTGTTACAGACGAAAAATATGCCACTCGGTTACCGAATGTTGTGGTTTTAGTTCCGGGTAATACACTCCCGTCCACGTAATAAAATATTGCATCTAACGCCGGCAGAAAAATGACCTTTGTCTTGTTGCAAGTTCTGTATATTAAGGTCGTGTTCTATTTTGGTTGGTTGGGTTTTTTTTTTTTTTTTTGTTCTATTGGGAAAAAACCGTTTTCGGTTGGTTTGGTTGATCAACCTTTTCAACCGGCATCATAGCCTGCGAACAGGCTCCTGGCGAGGACGGAAAGAAACATTCGGCGAGGGCGAAACAAAATAAGCCGGCATCAAAGTCAGTTGAAACGGTTGAAAAAGCATGGGAAGCAACCGCTGTCGTTCACACTGGCTTTTTAAAGTCGGCCGCGAGAAGTCTGGGAATGACTGTTCCCAGGAGTTACCGCGTTTCAACCGACAACGGTTGGAAAGTTTTCTAGAGGGAAACCTCAACCGCTTCAACCTAAACCGGTTGCGGCTGAAACAGTTGATCCCAATAGAACACGACCTAAGTTTCGTCTTTCATCACCAGGGAGCTTGAAAATAGACTGCAGAAACAGAGGGCAACACAGAGGTACATCGAAGAGTTCAAAACCAAGCGAGAAGAGGTTTGTAATAACAAGCGATACCAGCTAAATCTCTGCAATAGAAAATGAATCTTCATACAAATAGAGTGTTCGTTTAGGGCACCAACGTGGCCGCTTTCTTTTGTTGTTGTCAACCTCGTTCCCAGGGTCTCTCATCTTAACGACCCTGGGAACGAGGTTGTGTTGTTGTTTTTTCTGTTTTCAAGTAATGCACCAGTATGGCGGTTATGTCGTGCTGTGCATGATTGCCACTGCATGTCCTCAATATACGGCCAGACAATGGCGCACAAAGTTGGGCTGCGTCTTCAGTAACTTTTTAGAGATCATAATGAAACCTAACCCCGCCCTCGTCGTATGTTTTTATTTTTCAAATTCCCCCCTCTCTCCCAGTCCCTCGGCTTGCTTTCCCAACATCAACCTTCGTGATGATTCAGAGCAGGCTTGGATTTCACCGAAGTTTAACTTGGTAAAGAAAGGTCGCCTGTTTTAACTGATTTCTGAATTGAACAGTCCCTGTCGTCTGCTTATTTTCAGTGGAAGCAACATGAACGTCAGTTGATGGAAGAAGAGAACGAGCGAATTCTTGAGTTTGCTAAACAACAACAGAAAAGAGAAGAGGACAGAATGGAGAAGAAGAAGCAACAGGAAGAGAGCATGGCGGCTGTACAGCATAAGGTGAGAACAACATATACAGTAGACTTCTTATCAGCCGAAAAATCAGCTGTTTTACAATATCCTGCGTAGTAAGCCCCTGAGTTGTGAAATGAGAGGCGGAAGCGATATCCTGCATCTTTGACAGTCGTTCGCAGGCAGTTCGCGCGCGGAAAGAGGAGAAGGTACTCACCTCGCGCGTTACCCTCTTTCCACTCGCGCCGCTAAAACAAGTTTGTTTTTTAGTATAGTGTTTTCTTTTGTTTGACTTCACGAGCCTAATCATCCATTTTTGCTGCAGCTCTCCAAACAAATCCGGGAAGAAAACGAGGCCAGGGAGGAACTGGAAAGGTACAGTTTAGTAATCTTCATTAAAAACTCCAATTCATTCATCTTTATGATGTTAGAGCGGTTTTCAAATGAGTGTCGTAAAACCAAAACCAAAGTAATTACTTTGGCCAATCAAAAAGGGCGGAGACAATCCAGTAAACCAATTAAGTAATTGCACGTAGCCGACACAAAGGGCGGGAAAATGTGCACCCGCGAGGCACGATTGGTTTTGGTTTCACTTCTGATTGGTTGAAAAAGTGGCGCGAGAACTTTGAACCAATCACCGAGTGAAGTAATGCAAAATCAAAGTAATTCACTAATTACTTTCGACAATCAATTGAGAACCACTCCATGCGTTACACAGCAGGATGAGTAATTAGATGAGTAATTAAATGACTTATCAACGTTACAAATCGTTTTTTTTTTCTGAAGAGGGAAAATTCTGACTACTCGAACTTAAACCTCCGGAGCTGATTATGCACGAGGCTCTATTCTAATATTTTCGAATGCAGTATATTAAAACATGACCCTTTTTTCTTAAAAGCTTTTTTATGCGTCTTCCAAGAGAAAGAAGAGAAAAGGAAGTCTCACGCTCTACAAAAGATACAAAGGCATTCTTGGTACCCTAAATATCCAGGTTGTTGAGGAACGCAGATTTAATCCACGTATGAATCAATATACGGTGATTGATTCGAACCTGGGACAAATCCCTGGAAGGCGAGCGGCTCTCGACAAAACGAAAAGAGTAGAGAGAAGGAAATAAACATGCAGGCATGCAAATAGCCTGTTTTCGGTTTTAATGCCGCAGATTGATTGGAGCGATCTTCGTGTAGTAAATAAAGACGATATGACGATGATGAACGACTTAAATACTAAAACATTCATTTCAGAATTCGAACTGAACTTTACCTTGAAGAGCAAGAGGAGCTGGAGAGGCAAAAAGAGAAGGTACAGGAAAAATAATTGTGAAGGCAGTGAGCTACAGTATGTAAGCTCGAGAACTTCTTTAATTGGCAATGGGTGTGCACTTTTTTTAAAGTAGTGTTATGACGAGTGCTACTTTCCGAATGGGACCTATAGCGGCACTTATAGGAGAGAAATTGCTTCTAATATATTTTAAGACCTCGTTTCGACACCGGTGGCTCATTTGGTTGAACATCGGGCTGCCATGCGGCAGGTCGCGGGTTCTCGAACCCTTACTGAATCAAAACTCAGGATCTTGAAATAACTGAGGAGAAAGTGCTTCCTCTCTAATTTCATTTGCAAATGGTTAGACGTTATAGTCTTTTCGGAAAAGGACCCTGAACCGTAGGCCCCGGCTCACAAATATCTGCCATGTTCATAAGTTCGCTGTGGGACGTTAAGAACCCACACACTATTCGAGAATATTAGGGGATGAAATTTCCGGTGTTGTGGCCTCCCTTTGTTAGTGTATGGGTGGGTGGGTATAGCAGGTCCTCATCAGCTGAATAGCTGCCAAAACTGTTAAACTCCTCAAACAAATAACAAACAAGCAAACAAACAGGGTCAGTGAAACCTTTATGAAATTCTGTTGTTTTGTCAAATGACGCAGTTGAAGGTAGGGATGATTCCAAGGACGCACGGTTTCAAATCAGTGTACGTAACAATACCATTGCAGTTTCTCAGCTGTGTGAGAATTGATATTTGTGATTGCTTGCTTATCATTCAGATGGCAATCGAGAACAAGATTCGTCAGCGGTTGGACTTACAGAGCACGCGCCGACAGCAGCTGGAGTTCAAGGAGCAGAAGAGGCAAGCAGAGAGAGAAGAAGAAGACGAGTTTAGGAGGAAGGTACAGAACTCAACGATGCTAACCGAATTTACTAGGAAAAAATTGAACGACCGAGAAACCAGGTCCTTAGGGTGATACTGAGAGAGTATTTTGAGACTGAATAATAAAGTTGGCACCCGAGTAAAATTCAAAGACGCCGCTTCGTATATTGCATACATACCTTCACGTTGACCAGTCAGTTAGCAAGATTATGAAGTTTAGAGATGTATAACAAATTAATGCATATCAGTGAGTCGTGCCAGTCTCCTGTGCATTGTTTTGAGGGGCACTGGCGATCCAAACCTCTCTGTAAGAGTCGAGGTTGGTCTTCAACGACAATGTTCAACGGAATAGATGTCACAGTAATACTTGGTCCTTTTTTCTTTGTTTTTTTTTTTCAGTTGGGGAGATGAATTTAAATTTACTTTGCTTCATTGTCTCTCGGTCTCTACAATTTACAATAGACCGAATGCATAAATTGCAGCCAAAACTGCATTCTTTTGCTTTTGTGCTAATTAGACCCCCTAGCCTCGCTCTCAAGCCACATTTTTTTTGTATTTTGTTCATGCAAACGAGTCTAGTGAGTCTAATTAGCACATAAACAAAAGAATAGTTTTGTGGTCGCCATTTATGCATTCGGTCTATACTTTTTTTTTTAACTCGTTAAACGTACGTGAAAATAAAATATATACAAAAAAATAAAAATTACTATTACAAGGCATCTGTTTATGTATAAACTATGTACAAATACATTTCAAATATCTAACTATTGGATTTAAAGATATGCTTATTTAGAAGACGTTTAAACATGAGAATATCCTTGGAGCTTCTAACGTACAGTAAGGGGGTGGTAGCCAGAAATTAAATGATCTATGGCGCCATTCTAAGTTAAAATTTGGTAGCATAAAAAGTGTGCCAGACCCTCTGAGAATTCTGTGCGCATTGAAATTTCTTAAAGTTTGTTTTAATTCTTTTGTCAGATGCTTGAGAAGTTTGCCGAAGATGATAGAATTGAACAAATGAATGCGCAAAAGAGACGCATGAAACAGCTTGAGCACAAGAAGGCTGTTGAACGACTAATCGAAGACAGAAGACTGCAATTCCAGAGAGAGAGGGTAAAGAAAGAAGCTGTAGTTTATTTGCTGCTTTGTTGATAGAAACGTTTAAAAAACAAAAGACCCATCATTACGTTTTTTTTCGCTTACAGGAAGCAGAACTTGAAGCCCGTCGGGAACAAGAGCGAATGGACGAGTATAAGAGACAGGTCATTGAACAAGAAAGACAGAGATTGCTTAAAGAACACGCTTCGAAACTACTTGGCTTTTTACCCAAGGTGAGTGTATCCAATATCACGTTTCACTTTTACAATGACCTTCCATTGGAGGGGGTGGGGGTGGGGGTGGGGGTGAGTAAAATGCCATTGTGGCTCCCGTTTTGGGAACTGGACAGAGTAGAGTAACCTTCGTTCTTAGTTGTTGTGGTTTTCGGCTTTTGTTTCCTACAGTTCTTACTTTGCTGTACGTCACACGAAGCAAATGTCGATTGTGATGAGAGTCAGCGCGCCATGTACATGTAGCTAGCCGTTAGGCTGCTTGCTTACTCTCCCTCCTTCCCCCCACCCCCCCCCCCCCCAATGCCTACGTAAAGAGGAGTGAACACAGTTCTGCTATTTTTCAAGGTCGCAGTGTCCGACATTCAGTGTGGCACAAGAGAAAAGCTTGTCTAGAGTCATAGTGTTTCGGTTTTCAAGTCGTTTCCTACATTTTTCAGTTTGATCAGTTTGCGTGACGCAAAGCAAAAGCCTAGTATGTTGGGAATGGGGATTTTCATGGCGCCATATTTCCGTTAGGCTGCTGCTCTTTCACCTTCCGCTACTCCCTCCCCAAAGGGGAGTGGACATTAGTCCTGCTATTTTTCCAGGTTCAATTGTCCTGTACCGGGTCAACGGTATTGAGGTGATTAAAATAAGCGCAAAAATCTCGGCCGACTATCAATGAGGCTCTAGAAAAAAGCTTAGTAATTTAATTTTACAAATATTTTGTCATGTGTGAAGTTGTGGGTACACCCATAAAATCTCCCGAACGAGCTTCGGTTGATGTAAGATAAAAATCATAATGTTAAGTAACAGTGTACATGGATTGGAAAGAGTGCTTGTTCTAACTGTGACTTTGATTGCTCTTCAGGGTGTGTTGCGTGACGAGGGCGACCTGGATTTGTTTGACGATAAGTTCAAAGATGCCTATACACCTAAACGTGACGGGTACTTTGATGACGACGACGAAAGCTATTAACTACAGATGGCTTATTTGTTACATTGTCGAATTTAGACCAATTTGGCTTTTGAAATTTGTATTCTGAGCTCTTAAAATGATGGCCTCGATGTTCCCAATGAAAACACTTGCGTCGTCCCTTTGTTAATCGGAAAATGGGAACGCAAATTACGAAGTAGTCTGTTAACATGTAAATAAAGGTCTATGTTATAAAGGCTCGATATTTTCAAATAAAATTTGAGATGAAAAAGAACTGTCTTCTGTTGGCCCCCTCATTCAGTTTCTTGGTCTGTGTGATGCCATGTGAAGCTTTTTCAACCGCGCATAGTCTTCAAGCAGGCTCTACAGTTCTGGCAATGAAAATCATCTCAACGGCGAAGAAGATCATGATGCGAAGCGGCGAGAAGATTGGTGCTGAAACATCGCGGTTTCTTCGCCGTTCACATGATTTTCGCTGTGACGAACTGGACGGCGTATTCGTGGGATACGCGCCCGCCGCCGCGGATTTGAATTGAGCTAGTGTTGTAAGGTGACTTTGCAATCATTCTTAGCTTGGTGATTGGCTTCAAAATCTTGCGTCACATTCTCAACCAATCAGAGGCAATTCAAAAGCAAAACCAATGGAATCGAGAGTTGCTCACACACTTTCCCGCGCTTTGTTTCGATTGCACTCATGATTGGCTCAATGATTGTCTTTGTATATTGTGATTGGCCAATGAAAACCACTCTCACTTCGGGCGAAAAAGATTCAACAATGGCTGAGTGTTCGCAGTCTTTCACCTCATTCAACGCGGGTTATTGTCTGTGATAAATAAAAGTAAAAGAACTACGAAAACTTCGCGGCAATTATAATAGTAAGCAATCTTAAATGGTAATGGGTCGTTATTCGCATATTTCATATCCGCATCAGCACCACTCCTTCGAAGTACAATCTTGTTTCATTTGGGAGAAGTGTGAAAGCCTATTTTTAAGTTCTCCGCCTTATTTTAAATTTCTTAAGATGTGATCGTTTAGTATTGTTTACATGTTTTAGGAGTGACTTATTAGATTTGTCACTTGCCTTTTTGACGCATGACAGCCGCTCAAAATTCGGAACATTTTTACAAAAGATATATAACTGTTTCCAGGGAGCAGGAATTGAAAGCAGTTATACTGTTGCCATAAGAATTCTTGATTATTAAAATCAGCCCCCTGGCTCGCCAAATATTGGCAAAAATAGATTTGGGATTTGGGATTTCGTTGAGATTCACGCTGGGTTTTGCTTTCTTTAGGTCAAATCAGGTCGCTGGTGGCTATATTAAAAAGAATGAAACACTTGCTGAAACTGGTTTGTTCTCTAAGGTCCAATTAGAAGTCAACCCGCTCCAGATAGCGTCTTCAAAAACAGTCATCCATAAATTATGACTAGTCCCAAAGAATATCAGAGTTTTGTTTGAGTTACAGCGGCGTGGAAAGAAAAAGATTAACCAAGAAATTAAATTTAAAATGGTTTCGCGCGTAAAACAAGCTTACTAAATGAAATGTCTCCCTTCCACGGAGAAAACGGAGGACACTTTGGATGTGGTTGAGCGTAATGATCATATTTCATTGTACGAGTGATCTTTCTTGGAAGATGAAAAGTCAAGTCAGTATTTGATTCTTCGGTGGAGGTCGAGATACGCTAGTTATATTAGTAGTACAAGGTGCCGTTGGTCGACTTCTCAGGGCAGATATATATTCTTCAAAGATTACACCCAGCGTCTTTTGGACAACACGACCGGTTAGCTTGATTAGAGATGCTATGAGATTCGCGTTGGTTGTCCTGTTGTTTCTGATTTTCCCAGCTCAAGTGACCCAAGCGTTTGGTAAGTCAAAGAAGTCTCCACATCCAAATTCATCTCCCCGGAAAAGAGAGGGCTGCATGAGATGAAAACTAAAATTGTTTTATTTGCGTCTAGTAAACTAGTGGCAGAGAATCAAACAAATTCCAAATTAAACACAAAACATTTTTAGAACCAAGCAAATGTTTAGATAATTAAAGGAAACCCGGAGTGGTCTAAGATTAGACCACAATTTAAAAGTGAAAAATTAGAAAATATACATATTTGGACGTGGAGTTAAAATTCTTTAACATCTTAAATGTTTGACAGAAACTTGAAACTAGCCTGAGTCTGCAATATGAGTGCCTTATAAAGCGTTCATATGCCTTAAATACTTATGGGTACATATATTAAGATGGAAAGCAATCAAAGAGATTTTGCTTTTAATGGATCAAATTTGTCCCAATTCAAACCTTTTGGGAATAAAACCTTATGTGCCAGGTATTTCCATATCATTTAAATGTGTAAGCTACATTATGATGAAATGCAGCACACAAAGAATCTTTAATAACCCCGGGAGATTTAAATTGGATACAACATTGAGTCTATTCAGGGGACGTGGAGCACTTTTGAAAGTGGTGGGTGGGGGGGGGGGGGAGGGGGGGGGGGGATCACGGTAGTGTGATGGCAGGGGGAAGAGGTTTAGGAGAAAACACCGTAGAAAAAAGGTTGGGGCTCTATATACCCCCAACCCCTCCCTCTCCGCGTCCCTGTAATTTAATATATATATATAACTCGCACAATGGAGAATGGGCTTCCGTTTTCAACGCTTTATTCAAGACCCGACGCGTTTCGGCATTTGCCTTTCTCAGGGGCCTTAACGTGCAATTGTTACAGAGTATTAATTGGTTAATTGGTAATTGTGTGACGTAATACAATGCATGTTGCTTAATTAGATGTTGAGTAGAATGTTTTGTAAACAATTAGCATTTCTAATAGGTTAAGAGTTTTACAACCTTTATAACGTATGTTTTAAACAATTCATGTACCCAAAACTTTATAAAGGCTCTTGTGTAAAAACTTTATCCGGTCCTTTTGTTTAGTCCATACGGCTGAAATGGAGTTTAATGTTCTTTTCCAGAAAATCTCTCTTTCTCGAAGGACTTCTTTATTTTTGTCAGTCTCTAAATATCTTCTTTGATTTGTTCTATGATGGTAATGGTAACATTATTGTCAAAGTCGTGAGTTCGTGTGTTCTGTAAAAAGTGTTCAGTGAGTTCGCAGCTACTCACTCCCTTTTTAATATGGTTTCTGTGATTGTTTAACCGTAGGTTAAATGCTGTTTCACTTTTGCCAATGTATATATATATTTAAGCAATAGAAGACGTTTTCTGTGTTTCCATAGCCTCATCTAAACACTCGGGAGAGTTGGAAGAATTCAAGACAGTTATGCAAACCGGAGACGCAGTCGAGGGTTTGCATAACTGCCGAGAATTCTCCCAACTCCCTCGATTGTTTAGATGAAGCTATGGAAAAACGGAAAAAGTCCTCTATTGCTTTTATAAAATATTTTTCAAAGATAGTTGGACAAATGAAGGAAAATCCTGGTTTTTTTACTTCTTGATTGAAAAAGATTTTCTTGATACAGCTCATATTTCCTTCCAGCCAATCAAAACGCGCGTCTGACAATACATAAACAATCAAAATTCGTGTGATGTCACAGCCGTGTTTCCATACTCTCATCTAAAACACAGCTATTGACCAATGAGAGTGCGCGTACTATCCTTATTATTTTATAAATATATATATATATATATATATATATATATATATATAATAACAACAATGGTAATATAATAATAAGAGGAAGTACAATAGTAATCACTTTCTTTTAACTTATCTAACTGAACAAGAGTACTCTACAAATTGCAAGAATCACAGCAAAGCAGATGTAATGATGACAGAAATTCCAGAGTAAGATTGAATGACAGCATAGTCGTTTATATTTTTCCTTGCCAAGGTGAAACTAGTTTGCTAAGTTTTTATCATTATTTCTTGGATATCGATAGCTGAATTGGAAAACCTCTGTGCGACCGGTGCTTTTGTGTTGCTGACGTTTAACTTACCAACCGTTTGTCCTTGTAAGGAAATCAACATTTGATTACAAAGTACACAATGAAAAGTGGTCTTTTAAGATTGCACCTAATCGAGCTTGACCAATGATTCTCCTTGTGCATGCGAAATAAAACACTGTGAACATGAATTCCGAGAACATTTTGACATGATGACGTTATGTGCACATTCTGACATAAAAAGGTAATAGCATAACAACATAAGAGGTTAACATGATGTAGCCGTGACAACCTGAGACGTGATAAAAAATATCTTTGTGTGACATGACACGAGATGACGCGCGCGATGCGATCACTATGGTATCTTAAATGATGTGGTTAATACAATGATATCACATCTCTTTAAAGAGTGCCTGGAGCCCTCTACCAGAGTTATCAGCCGCTGGAAAAATGGAAACTATTACAAGGGTGAGATTGACTCCATAACTAACAGAGTTAACGTATTATTTGATAATGGCGCTCGCCAGGCCTACAGCCCGCGTGATGATGTGGATATCGTGGTCGACCGAATTCCTGATCATAACGAACTGCCTTGGGGAAGCCAGATTCTCGTCAATCGACCCAGGTCTCGAGCGTTTGTGATTGGATACATACGGGACATCAAGAACGGTCGATTTGTGATACTTTACGAAAATGGAGATGAAATACTGCACACTTTGGACCAATTGAGAGCATTCAATAAATCACGCATATGTGGTAAGTGAATTAAATAGAAGGAATCCCTCCAATGACACCGTTTGGAGGCCATTCTTTATTTAAGGGAGATACTGCAAACCATGCGAGGATTTCATGCTTTTCTTTCTGCTGAACTGCCAATAAATGATCTCCTTTCCATTTGAACAAGCTGTCATTTCTCTAAAGTTGTCCGTTCCTGTAGATTGAAAAAAAAAAAAAAAAAAACAGGAACCCATGCCTTGGAGCGTACAACTTCATTGTATTTGTGGAACGGCATTATTACAAACCGAGTTATTTTTAAATTGACTTTCCTACGAACCCAGACTTTTCCAGCTAATCACAAGTCTTGCATGATAAATTACTACCCATGAGATGGGGAATAGTCACCCGTGCAAGACAAGTCTTATTTGGGAACTCTTCTAAAAATAGCTTAACCTGTGAAAATGCAGTAACATAAACCAAGTATTGAATTTGTAGCCTCCTGGTTATGGGTTCTTGCAGAAATTTAGAAATAATTTATATCCCTTTTTTGAGAAATTGTCCTCAGTCAACAAGTCAACGCCGAAAAGCCAAAAATCATGGAACAAATAAGCTGTGATAGAGGCCTTCCCAAGAAGGGGGGCGTCTTTGTTCCATTTAAATATTTACTTGTGTTCCCTTGTTCCCCAAATTACTTCAAGTTCAAACTTTTTTCTAGCTTTTTTATCCCTAAAATTGTTTTAAATTGTTTTTGTTTCCTTGTTCCCTAAAATACTTTGATATTGTTCCCCTGTTCCCCAGTTCAAGTTAGCCAGGTTCCCATATTTCCCAAAATCCCTAGAAGTGCTCAATAGACTAAAAGTCACTTTAATGTGTTGCTAAATTATGCTGCTCCAATTTCTGTTACTTGCTAGATGAGCCCGCCTACCTTGGCTGTTTCCGTGACAACCTTCCCAGAGATCTTCAGGTGTACATTCCAACTCGCCCGGCCACCATCGGTGCATGCGTAGACACGTGCAAGTCACAAGGCTTCAGTATCGGAGCATTACGTAATTCCGATCTCTGCTTCTGTGGAAATTCGTACAGCAAAGCTAATCAAGTTGACGAGAAGGAGTGCAATATGCCTTGTTATGATAACTCTTATGAACTCTGTGGTGGATTCATGGCATTTTCTCAATACTGGACAGGTAAAAGTCTCAGATGAGATCAGCTGTCGTGAACAAGCCCAGGGCACGTTTCTCTTTTTTTATCGTTTCGATTCTCGGGTGTTACAATTCCCTCTGTGTCTTAAAAGGGAGAGGTTTTAAGTCACCCGTTTCTATGGCCATTTTGCTTTTAGTTATATCTGAGATATACTTAAACACCAACTTTTAAAACAAGCGGATGGCAGGTTCGCAAATGGATTTTCTGGCCCAAAAGGGTTAACGGGACTTTCGAGAAACGGGTCCCTGTCCGGGGTCCCTGCTCTCACATGCATAATTTTCTCCAAACAAAAAGATGCAACCGAACCGAGGTGCAGAATTTCGAGGGAGCTATTTGTCTTAATCTGACAACCTCAGCTTTTCTTTCAAATCTGTCTTTCAGGTATTGTGGATTCAACAACACAAGCTCAGCCTCAACCCGGTAAGGACTGAGGAACGCATCTCAGACGATCGAAAAACTGCAAACAGTTTTTGACCCCCATCCATCTGAGCGATAGCAAACAAAAGTACCCTTAAATTTTTGACAAAACGAGGACAAGAAATCCCATCTGTGAACGGATGATGTAAGAAAAGTTTTTAATAACGCCGCCAGTCATCCAAAACAAACGTGTTCATTTTTAGCAACAGACCATTTTCGAATTCTCCCGGCTGGACTGCATCTAGCATAAAATGGAGGCTAATGTGGGCAAATCTTTTTTCACACCAATTAATTTGCCCGCATTAGCCTCCAATTCATGCTAGATCCGGTCCAGCAGTGAGAATTCGAAAATGGTCTATGGCCTCGGGTCAGCATTGCAATGGTCGGTATTCAATCTGTATCTTTGTATTTATTATTCCATATCTTCAAAACAGGATTGCAGAAACATTTTATTCCTTCAAACCGTGCAATTCCATGGGAGCTGCTGATGCACGGTATGAGGTTACATTTTTTTCACTGAATATGCATTCTCGAAACATCAAGGCTTCTTTCAAATAAGATGACTCAAAGAATGTTCCACAATTGTAATATGCTTTCAATAGCACATGTTGAGACAGAAAAAGGCCATTTCCGAGTTTATGTCTGCCTCCTCATCAAAGCGAGTCTAAGTAAGACGTTTTTGTGATGGTAATTACATAGGTCTACTTTACATGTGAATGAAAACTAATTTTCATAATAAAAACTTTGCACTTAGACTCGCTTTGAAGAGGAGGCAGACATGAACTCGGAAATGATATATTCAGTGGTCTTTTGTTTATCCCCCGTCCGCCAAGACTGACCACCTAAAAATAACCACGCCCAAATTTCATGAAGGCTTTTGGATTCCGATTGAATCCAATTTTTTATGGTCGTCGCCGTTAGTAACAGGAGATATATGAATCGACTTTGAATAGGAAGACCTCCTCTTTCTCAGTTGGTACCGACACCGGTGGAAGTTTATCAACTCGCACATGTCTTTTCAGACTATCTCATACCATCTATGTTTGAACCTCCTGCTCTCGCCAATCAATAAAGGAGGTCTCCGATTACGCTACAGGTGCATAAATGTAACGTTTGAATTGACGTAGGAAATAGCAATCCATAAATGGCTACATCTGGGAAAACGGCCACTTAAACTGGGCGTGCTAGTTGTTCGCTCCTGTTCATTGGTTATTGTGAATCTAAATGAAGATTTTCATTCTTAGCTCGAGCAAAATATCCATCACGCTACGGGACGACAGGAGGATCGGCACGCAGCGTGGCCTGGTACAAAGCCCATCTCTGGAACAAAAAAGGTGACGCAAGTTCTTAAAATAGGAAACAGATTTTCATTGAAAAGGCCCTTTCTACTTCAATAATTTTTGTTCGTTTTCACTTTTATGAACATCAGTTACAACAAGAGATTATGAATAATCTCTTGGTTACAGCGATGATCAAACACGATACAAGAGGCTGACGGTGACCCCTATTTTGATACAAACCCTTGTGCTTTTGTAATGTTAATATAGATTAATTAGAATTACAACCACACAATTTACATGATAAAAGCAGTGGGGACTGCATCGATAAGAAGTCACCGGGCAGCCTCGCAGCCATTCATAGGCTAGGTCGCTGAGCAAACAACTGTAAAATGGCCTGTTATGTGTTAAATGAAACTCAAAGTTGTTGGAAGAGACTTTTAAAAGGCCAGTTATCGACGGCGCATGACTGTAGGTGGCCACATGACGACGACGTAGACGTCATCTAGAAGGTTACAGCATAATAGCCTTAATGAGCAAAAACAATGGCTTTGCCGGCACGCGTGTCTTGTACATTTCCTGGCTTGCGTACACCGCTGAACAACGGTTCGAAGCCTGAGGTGGACGCGATCACACAACGACTAATACCCAATTTTGTTGATCGAAATAGTGGGAGGGAAATTCAAACCATTGTTGCACTAAAGGGAATGTCTATTTGAGGAGGTAAAATGAACACGAAAGTATATACTTTACTCATGGTTTGTACTTAACGCCCGGTTTGGTATCTTTCAATGGGCCAGTTAACTTCAGCCTTTAAAAATTGGTTTCGGTTTTATTTTACTGCACCTTTCATAAACATGGGAACTGAAGTTCAAATTCCAAACAACCGTTTGTTTTCTCGCTTCCGTCAATCATTGCAAAGGAACGGATATATAGGTCACATTCCTCATTGTGAATGGAAAGGAAAAGAAAGAAATGTTATTAAAGTGTCTAGTCTTCAAGCACATGAGTTTTAATTGCATTGGGACTCTGTAAACTGAAATCAACAAATAAACGCAAGTCAAATCAAATGCTGGTTGTTGAAGAGAGGGAAAAACCAGGGTTCCCGGAGAAAACCTCTCGGAGCAGAGAAGAGAACCAACAAATTCAACCTAAGTATGACGCCGAGGCTGAGAATCGAACCCGAACCACACAGGTGAGAGGCGAGTGTTCTCCCCACTGCGCCATCCATGCACCCCAACATTGATTTCGAATGATCCCATTTGTCGGTTTCTGTCTTTCAAACTGTCCGCTAACTATGGCGGCAAATCTGGTTGACACGCAGTGAAAAACAAAATGTAATCGTTAACTGTTATTCGAACTTTAGAGTTGTCATTCTTATGAAAGGCACAATAAAAGATAAAGATAATTTTCATGCCCGAAAAACTTCGCACTCACGCTCGCTTTAAACTCAGAAATGGTCTTTTAACTTTAACAGGAAAGATGGCGGCGTTACTTCAGCAAAAAAAGGCAAACAGACTTAAGCTTCAAAGTTATCCTACAATTTATCGAGGTTTGTCGATACGTACAAGCACAAATACAAGCAGAAGAAAAATCGTGTGGGAAAGGGCGTAAAATAAGCATAAACACAAGGCAAGCATGAGAACAAACACAAGAAAATGAAATTTTCATTTCCTTGCGCCTTTGCTTATCTCACGATTGTGCTTGTTTCACAAGTGGGAACCGGCGAGAGTTAAGCATAAGCACAAGCAAGACGATTCGCACACCATCTTGAATCTTACTGGATCTTCTCCTACGTTACTGCGCTTGCGTATACCACTCATCTTTGTGCTTGTCGCACAAGTGAGAACCAAGCTTTATAAGAGAACACACCGGACTTATTTAATTTTATTGAGGAACTGGACAAAAAAAAAGAAAAGGTGGAGTTTGTGTGGGGACACAGCTGCTATTTGATTCCAGTGGGAAACGAGAATCCTACGTGCGCTGCTCTCAGCCTCATCAACAGCAGTGTAACCCCTTTTTCATGTTCCCCATTGGTCGAATTTATTGATGGATAAGTTCTGTGTCTAGGGGTTTCTCAGCTTAAGATATATGAATAACTATATGAATCTCCCATAATAGAAAATAACATAACTGAGAACGAGAGGTTTGGAAAGACGTCTACACATCGAATCTGAAAACAAGTTGACAAAGGATTGCTTTTTTTTCATTTAAATATCTAGTGTCTGGATTGTAGCACTCCAAAAAAATTTCCCTCATAGTGTATCCACACGTTTTTAATAGCGGGCGTTTGATTTAAACGAAAAAAAATTTGGCCGAGCCAGTTGGGCCCTGGTAACTAATGACGTCAAAGACGTAACTTGATCACATCTCTTCAGAAAGAAATGTGCAAAAGTGTAAGAATAAAAGTCTTGTTGAAAATCTAGAGCTAAGTCTTTATAGAAATGTCGGACCACAGTTACCCTTCGGATGCCGTGAATGTTCTCACGATTCCGATTGAAATTACATTCTTGACTTCTTTGACGTCATTATATATAGTTACCAGAACCCAACTGGATCGGCCAAAAATCAAAGGCCCACTAAAACGCGTGAATACACTATGAGGGAGAAATTTTTGATTTACTGCACTCCAGAGACTTTAAATATTTAAACGAAAAGTTAAAAAGCGGTGAAAAAAAATAAGCGTCATAGGGACTTAAGAATCCAACGCCTACTCCTTCAGTCCAATGCAGTCCACTTACAGACACTTTCTCCCACATTTTCAGGAAAAGCACTCTACGCACCAGGTACATATCAGCGGTATTATGGATCAACACCATGTAAGCAGCATTTTTGGTTGTTTCAAATCTGCAAGAGACAGCAGCGCACACTCCCAATACTGGTAATTGTGTCCCATTCACGCATGCGCACTGTCTTTTACCCGTGCATTTCTTATTTAGTGTGACATTAACCCATTGACTCTCGGGGATTCCCCATTGACGAGTAAAATCGTCTGGCGTTAGACAGAGTAAAATAATCGTCTGGCCGGTTTGGGTGTTTAAGGGCTAATTTTACTTAGTATCATTCAACTAGTGGACTAATGCAAATCCTGCATTTTAATTGGCTACGCTACTAGAGGACTATTATCAATAGTCCTCGAGTAGCGAAAAGCGTGACGCTATCTTTCGTTTTATTCCCAAATAAATATTTCTTTAACTTGCATTTGCTAAATTTATTATTGCCTTTTCTGTCCGACTAGTTGGGTGATACTAAACAATTAGACCCCTTCGCCCTAAAGGCCACGGGTCAATAGCCCATTCGGCTTCGCTTCATGGGCTATTGACCCTTAGCCCTTGCGGGCTACGGGTGTAATTGTTAACTAGCATCCAATTACTAGTTGCGCACAACTTCGTTATAGTTGTGTCACATCGTTTTCACAGAACGCGTTATTTTTAAATTGATTTTCCCGCAAAACCAGACCTTTCCAGCCAATCAGGAGGAGGACTCAGGCTGACGTTGTGGTCACCAACCGCGCCTCCCATTTGAACTGAGTTCCAATGAATCTCAACCTGATTCCGAGGGTTTTTCTCTGGGAACTGCGATTTTCCTCCTTCATCAAAATTGCGGACTCTCAGTTAGCTGGGGCATGCGTTTCGCATGGGTCTTCCACCCCCAAGGATTCAAAAACGGTGTTCCGATAACATTAATTTTGGGCAAGAGAAAATGAGGGGACAGAGAGGGAGGCTCCAGGTCCAGCCCTTGGGATATGTCATGTCCACGAAAGTTATTTTAAGGCGAGCGGAAGTCTTTGTTCTAGCGGAAGTCTGTCTTCCGAGACGTCCGCATGCAGGCCAACCTCGGTCTGATGTTGGAAAGAAAATAAATATTCATCAGCCTTCCACGTGCGCCGCCATTTTCTCTTTTCGCTAAGAACCTGTGAGCGAGGCAAGACTGCATGCGGACGTCTCGGAAGGCAGACGTCCGCTAGAACAAAGACTTCCGCTCGTCTAAAAATAACTTTCGTGGACATGACATATCCCGGCCAACGCCCTGAGCCTCTCTCTCTGTCCCCTCATTATCTTTTGTTTTGGGGAAATTAAAAAAAGGAATCAAAAGAGTCTTACAGAACCAATTATTTATCCTTGGGATCAAGAGCTTGTATAGCATTTGCTTGTTTATAGGAGTTGTCATGTCCTACTAAAGAATAACTTCAAACTGGAGAAAACAATGTTTGCAATCAATTTCGTTCGAAGCATTTTGACAAAAAATTATTGTATCATTAAAAAAAAAAAAGGATTTTTTTTTTGGATCGCCTATTTCAATTTCAAATTTCCCGGGCGACGCTTTCTTGAATGAGTGTGACGTCTTACCGTTGCCCTGTGTCGTTCTGACACAAGGAGCCTTTGTTTAACAAGAGAAGGCAATCTAGTCTCACGGTACAACATTTTTTCATGTTCCTTTTATTTAGACCGGGTAAACACCAATGGGCTTCAATTGCTACCAACCACTCCAAGATATAATTATCAAGCAACAAGTGAGTTAAAATTTTTGTGGTCGGATCCAGGGCTGTCATTAAGTTTTGAAGCAGGTGTAACACTCAAGATGTCACCCGCGACATGTAAATACATAGCCAAAGGCCATGTAAATGAAAGCCCAAAGGGCCTGAGGCCCTTGGGGGGTCTGGGGACACATTACCCCAGAAAATTCGTAAAATTAGATCCTCGGAAATGCATTTTCCCGCACTCTGAGGAGCAATTTTTTATTTTTTCAATCAAAAAGTGATGACAATAAAACAGAGCAAAAAGATAAACTTCACAATGAATAAAGATATTTACTAACCACGCGGAAGCGGAAATGGTCATGCATCACAGAACCGTGAAAAATGGTAAGCGGAATCCCATTTATATCAAGTGCGGTGCATTGATAATGATTTTGTTGCTGAAAATGGTGTCGGAATCCAACAACCATGGATCAGGGGTGTTCTCCAAAGGTTTTTTTACAGAAAATGTTTGGATTTTTTACCAAAAACACGTCTTAGAATTAGGAACACAAGCAACACAAGGCAGCAATTATATTTTCTTTAGAAGGTAAATGTTTATAAATAAATTTCAATTTGTTTTACTTATGAATACTCATTCTGCAGCAACCATCACCCGTAACAGGTGTTACGGGTTACGGCCCCTAATGACATCCCTGGGATCATATTAAGCGCTATGCTACACGAAAGTGACACGCGGGTGGACACTCCAAATTTGCCGCCTTCGCGCGATGCCAAAAGATACCTTGCCAAAAGATACCTTGTTCCCAGGCTACATTTCTTGAAACGCATCAAGAGTTGTCAACTCTTATTACACTCCTAATATGTATATGAACCGGTTACACATGACTCTTACGAAATTATGTCTAAGTTGTCACATAACGCTCGTTCTCCTTGTACCATAGCTTTGCCTGACGACTCCATGCATAGGACCATGACAATCCCTTTGCAAGTTTGAAACAAAAGACAAAATTCTTCAGCACTCGACTCACATGATCTTTCCCCTCTTTAACCCACAGCATATGCGGTTCCTTATCGACGACCGATATGGCCTTATAATTACAAATACAACAATTACAAGTACAGAAACTATAACTTTCAGAACAACGCCTTGACAAGGCCCTACAATGGTAAGAGCAATATAACCTCTCTTGTCTCACAAAATAACAACTAAAGAATTCCCCTTTTCCCATGTTCAAATGGTTCCATCGATTCCCACATTGTTTGACTTAGGATGAAAGTGCGATGTAGTATTCTGGAAGAAGCCTTATGAATGTCCAAGTCTTGGGCACGTACGAAAGAGGTGCAGTATTTTAGTTAACAGCGTGAAGAGCCTCACCCTTGGCACCTCATTTAAATAAAAGCAGCTTAAGATATGTTCGAAAATCCCGCTCAAAATTTTCAAAATGCTGGGATTTGTTGGCGACATGATTCGTAGCGTTTTAACATAAAAACCCAAAACATGACGTGAAATGATCGAAAGGTGTAATGCGTCGTGGGAAGGACAGGATACAAGCTGTTAGGCAACGGGTGAAAGGAGAAGCTGCCTACCACTTTTTCAGTTGCACTTTCGCCCGTTGCCAAGCAACTTGTATCCTATCAAAACATGACATTTCGCAACCAAGTCTCTCCATCAATTGAGGGATTATTCTTAATTGTCACTTTCTTCCAAGTGAAGTATTATCGTTCATTTTGGACACTGAAAGCTTGATAGGGATCATGGGAAATGAACATATTTCTTTTAAAAGCCGAACCTCAAACATCTGGACTCGAACATGGGAACGTATGATTAATAACCCCTTCACTTATACACTAGACTACCACATCACTAACTGCGAGGGTGTCATTTTTTATTAATTTCAATATTTTTTTCTTCCAAAAGTGCCGCTGTAAGCGTGTATTAACACCCGCTAAGAAGCAAGCTTACACGGTGAAAAATGTCAGTTACCAAACTTCAAGAGAAAGCTAACCATTTTAAAATCAAGCTTCAGACTTAACCCTTATTCAGCAATGATTTTATATATATACTAATTAGTTTTGGTAAATAATCGGCACATTTTCTAGTCAGTTGATCTTTAGTGGTTAAGGATAAAAACAGTTTCTACAAAGTGGGTGCTCTGGGTTCAAATCCTGTCCAGGGGCTGCTTTTACTTTTTTTCTTTTTATTTGCTACCACAAGTCCTGGGACAGAGTGATCAAAATGGAGGATGATACTTCATTTAAGGCAAACTGACAATGACGGATAATCCTGCATTTGAGGAAGAGATCGTGTTGCGTTTCGAAGTTAACAACTATCGTGTTGGTAGCGTTTGCACAGAACACGACAGCAACCCTTTTCAAAGTTTGATCCGGATTGCATTTCTTTTTTTTTTTTTCTTTTTTAGGGTATCAAAGTTTTGATCAGAGAAGACTCTCACCCCAGGAAAACGCCAAGTTAATGAGTAAGATAATTGAGAGTTTTCGAACAGAGATTTTGATGACGAGTTGATCAATATACCATTTTACAGTTGTAGCTAAATTAACTGGCCTAAGAATGGAAGCAAGGCTGCCAGTGACCCTACTTTGATACCAACCTTTGTGCTCTTCTAATGTTAATGTAATTTGAAATTTGAATTACAAAAACACAATTTACTTGAGAAAAGCAGTGAGGTATGTATCAATACAAGGTCATCGGCAACCTCGCAGCCATTCATAGGCTAGGTCACTAAGCAAACAACTGTAAAATGTCCTATTGCACGCTCGTGAGGAACTGGAGTGACTGAATTGGATTATAATCTTAGTCTTTGCTTTGGTCGTTTCATGGGCTTTAGTAGTTGTATCAACTATCAAACTGAAGCGTTCAATGCGCTCATATAGCACCGGTCGACAGGACCGCGTATCTTATTCAAAGAGATACAATTATGCAACTCTTTGGACGTGTTGTGTTGTGTCGCTTCGATCGTCTGCTCAACGCTCCATTTGTAATTGGATGCACGCCTAATTTTGACATCCAACACGAAGGTCTCCTTTGACTCTAAGCATTTTCTACTTAAGTAAGGGTAAAGTTGACGTTATTTTTAGCTTAGGGTAATTGCACCTGTTTATCGATATTTAAGGAGCAGCATTTGGGGGACACTTTGTGACGATAATTGTCTGTTATTTTGAGAAGGGGGTAGTTTCTAAAGAAACTGTGGTGCTGCGTCGGTGGGGAAGTAGTATACAAAAATTTGGTTTTATCAACGGAGTTGATAATGTAAATTGGCCTCCGTACAGAGATACTAAAAGCTGACGTTCCGAGCGTTAGCCCTTCGTCAGAGCGAATCGGATTCGCCACTTTGCGGCTCGGTAAATATTCTACCACTATTCACCCCGATTTCAAAGAATAATTGTTAAATATTCAATAGCCATTTTGACCAATCGGATGAATTTTTCTAGACGCGTGAGTAAGTTGTTATGCCTAATTTCTATATATATTAAAATTCAGTCATAAACAAAAGACATCATGTCGAGGCTCTGGGAAATAAATAGAAGGATTTGTACGAGGTTATTCCCCAGAGCCTCGAAATGCTGCCTTTGTTTTGGACTGAATTTTAGTATATCGAAAGTGGGCTATTCACCCAACAAACCTAAAAGCCAGGGGAGGGATTTGAACGTGGCCCTATAGACTACTAGGAAAATAGCGGGGTAAATAGATGGAAAATGGCATTACATAATGCTTCATGTTCATTTGGTGAATTACATTTCTTCGATTCCCATGTGAACTGGACTGGCGCGTCTTCTTATGCAACCCTAGGTAAATTAGTTTTTCTTTATTGTTCAGAGTATTTTTCGATTCCCAGGCGAACTGAGCTAGACCGCCTTTCACGAAGGAATAGTCTTTTTTCCATCACGATTGGTCAAGACGGCTTTTAAATATGGAGGAGTATTTTAAGCCTTTTTTAAAAACATGCGAAGCACGTGTTTTATTGGATATAAAAAAAAAATCCTGCTTGTGTACTAAAGACAATGAGAAACCAGCCACCGTTTCTTGTTAAAGGATGGCGGGGAAACTGTAAAAGCAGGACAACATAAGAAAGATTGGAGAGAGTAGGTTATAAAGACGTTTTTTTGAAGACTTGTAACTGAGAATTACAATCATACTTTTCTCTCTAACAAGGTGTGTTGCAAAAAGTCAGTAAACATCTGTTCAGCCACATCACTGGAACACCAGTAGGTACGACTGCGA